>NC_067250.2:299056680-299383680 GCF_019359855.2 Lolium perenne | reverse complement strand
ACATTTTTCTTTACTTGGAACTGAAAAATTCTTAGTTGCAACCCTCTATTACAACTGAAAAAACTCATTTGTGACCCAATTTGTAACTATATATATACGAATCACGATTGTGTAGGACTTGACTGAACTAACAAAACCGTTTTAGAAAGCTACTTTAGTTTTCTAAAAAGGTTTATATTTCGAAATGGAGGTAATAATGAAGATAGTAAGTTTAAATCTAATTAAATTCAGGTATAATGTATGCAATAGAATCCTGGAAGGCAAGGTGGTAGCAGATAATAATCTCTTAAGGTTCAGGGTTAACCAAAACCTGGAAATTATAATCTCTTTATTTTTAGATAGACTTTGATTTATTTAGTGAGCTGATGTAAAGTGGGTGTATGCACCCGAGATGATGTAAACTTGTGGTTTTAATATAGTACCGTAGTAGGAGCCTCTCCTACTAATTTTTGGCTCAAAAAACAACTTAATAGTTATGAATTTGAACATGTTCTAACATTAGATCACCAATGCACAATATGAAGTCCGGACACTCTATCCCCCAAGAACCAAGGGGATACGTTCTATTGCCTCAAGGCGGTCAATGATGTGCAACGTGTCGCTCCTCTCGCCCGATCAAATGCATGACGACAATTTAATTTGTTGGATTAGCTCCGTTAGTTTGTCGTCAACCACCCCTTGTGTAGAGCCACTCCGCATCACCATCCACACTCCGGCATTTCTTCGTCTCGTTGATGAGTTCATGTCTTTAGACGGATAGCCATGGTACACGTGGAGTGCCAACAAACAATGTCCTCTCTCAATGTTGACATTTAAGTACGTGGAAGAAGTTAGAGTTGCTGAGAAACAACCAGTGCGCATTGCTTGGGCACATGATGATTCATCATGCACCATTGACCCGGGCTCCATCATGTTGAAGGACTTTATGGATGCACTCTGATTGTCAGACGCGAAAGAAGGCATACGGAACCACACCTTGTACTTGTCTATACCGATCCTTAGAGCATCTCCACTCGTTTGCCCTCTCCACGCCGAAATCCGGGAAAATTTACGTCCGGATTGGACGTAAATTTGGCGTGGGGAGGAGTAGTTTCCCAGCCGCGATCTCAGGCGAAGACGGCGATCTAAATTTGAAAAAGGGAAACTTGACAAACTACGGCATAAAACGGTCGAATTTAGACTAAATTTAAGGATATTTACTATATAGAGGGCGAAGTTCGTACATAGAGACCGAATTCGACTATATTTCGAATTCGGCTAGGGGAATACAACTGTAAATATAAAAACACGGCGCTCTACATGCCGAAATGGCGGTAGAACACCGTGTAGTCGCCGCCATCGTCGTTGGAGACGTCGTCGTCGAACTGTGGCGGCGCCGAAGCCGCCTGGCTGCTGCCTTGGCCGGCGTCTCCCCACCGGCCGCTGGTGCGAGGCGGGGACGGTGATGGCTTGTACAGGTCGTCGTCGGAGGCTTCGAGGTCGACGACGGGGACGACGGCGCCGGATGGAGGAGTCGCAGGCCGCCGGTAGCGAGCGACGTCCTGGAGGAGCCTCGCCTGCCGCTCCGCCTCCTCCTTCTCCCACTGCTCCCTCGACCAGGCGCAGGCGTGGTCGAGCGGCATGGCGTTCTCGGCGGGGGAAGCCGTTGTTCGCTGCGCCATCGTCGTCGTAGAACGCCATCGGTGGAGGGTGAGTGGAGGGAGAATGGAGGAAGAGTGGAGCAGGGACGGCGCGGCGAGCGGAGCGGCTTATATAGGCGCGGCGGGCGCCGGCGATTAATGCCGCGTGGAAGACGATGCGTGCGCGGAAGATGATGCGTGCGCGGAAGACGATGCGACGACATTAACTCGCCGCGTGGAAGCTACGCGGCCGGCGAATGCTGAACGGCGGCAGGCTTTTACAGCGCGCGGAAGACGATGCGATGAGGACGACGATCGGTGTCCCTCGCCGACAAGTTGGGGCCACCAGACGCGCGGGAACTTTCCTCGGCGTTTCCCGCGTTTTCGTTTCGTCCGGACTCCCCGAGCGCTCCCCGGGGGGCCGGGGATGGCGTGGGATCGCCGGATGAATTTAGGCCCAAATCCGGACGAAATCGAGGAACCGGGAGCGCGACTGGGCCGAATTTCGCCGTCCGGATGACAAAACGCGGTCCTAGGGGCCTCGTCGGGGAGACGAGTGGAGATGCTCTTACTACTCTTAAGACTCCGGTTCAAACTCTATAATTATTGGTGCTTGTCTCTAGTTCGTCGCCTTAGTAGGCTGTAACAACCGTAACAATCAGAAGTACAAGAATCCCATGTTGTAGTCTACCTCAGACTCTCCCACGTACTAACTCTGTTGCAAAATAATTGAAGTTCTAGGTTTATCCCAAGTCAAACTTCTCTAAATTTGACCGAATTTATTGAAAAATATGTCAGTATCTACAATATCAAATCTATATAACACGAAACTAAATCGTACCATGAATCTAATAAATTAAGTTCATACCCTATTTGTTGATTTTTTTCAAATTTGGTCAAATTTGAAATAGTTTAATGTAAGGCAAAACTAGAACTTGAGTTATTATGAAAAGAGAGAATGTCAACGAGTGGGTTGCACACCACATTGGGTTGGAGTTCGTCATCGCACAGATACAAGCATGTAAGAAGGAGGCCAACGCATCACCAGCGGCACGACAACTCGGTCAACGAAGTCAACCTCAACGACATAATCGACACAGACGAAGAAGCCTAGGAGATTGCAACTGGATCATTCCCGAGAGGATTATTTTGAAGAATTATTATTTTTATTATTAGGATTTTTTGAGTTATTATTGTTGTTAGATAAAACAAAAATATACATACAAAATTTAAAAATTCCACAAATATCACACCGTCGTTGCTTGTGCCAACGAAAAGTACTTTTCTTTGCCTCCAAGGAATGAAAGGTGTGTTTTCATAGGAATTGGCAACAAAACCTGCGTGACATATATCCGTGCTCTCCCACCAGATCATGCCTCCCGGCCGCAAGGAAAACTCACGTTTCGTTTGGTCAGGTTCCACTACTACATTGGCCCAAATGGTTCTTTTTTACTTGTCCACCCACAACGCACCCACGAACATTTGAGCAGAGGGACTACTACTAGTTAATGTGCTAACTTATTACACCAAACTGAAGTTTAACATTTTTAGAACACTCTCCTTTATTCAAATAAGAGTTACAGGGCAAGTTTAAATCATCTGGTGGTTCTACAAACCAAACGTGTCCACCCTCACTAAGTGTATCACAGTGTGCTGGAATATAATTGAGACTTGATACCATACTTCCATGAGTGTTAAGCTAAACACACATATGCTGTGGGTACTACTATTTCGTGTGCGAAATAAGATGAACACATACGACTAGAAACACAAGACGTTTTCGACTGTACAAAACGCACACGCTTAGAAGAGAAAAGTCATTTTCGAAGGCCGTCACATTCACACATGGTTGGATTAAAAAAACGTGTGCGAAAGGATGCTCCATCGCACACGGTTAAATAAACCGTGTGCGCCCTTTTAGCGTATCGTCTACCCTTGCATAGTGAGGGTTAGGTTTACCGTGTGCGAGAGGCTATTTCAGCCGTGTGTGATGGCTCAATCTGTACTAGTGAGCTGCCCCCTCTTGGCATAGCGTCAACCTATGGCATAAAGCCAACTCCTAGCATAAAAACTACGACTACCTACCGCTACTCCGACGCCTCTCCTATCCCAACTTCGACCGGCTATTCCGGCGGAGAAGGCTTCAGATCGGCCCGGGATCTGGCGGTGGACTTATTGTAGCCGCACGAGAGGGGGGGAAAGTCGGCTTGCCTTTTCTCGAAGTAGGCGAATTCGGTGTTGTAGTCCAGCTCGAGGGACTTGAACAAGCCACGCTGACAACGTTGGATACTTGGATTGGAGGTTATCATCGTTGCCGCACGTGGATAGTGGCACGACATGGATGCTCAGCCGATGAAGGCTGTTTGAGCGACATGATCGGCACGGACCACATGATCCACGAAGTCTCGCTTCAGCGACATCATCATCACAGACGAAGAAGCTCTGGGGACTACTACGGGTGCCGACCATGGAAGGTCCGGGCAACGGGGCAAAGAATTCGAGTTTATCATTGCTAAATCGATAACTCACACAATGACACTAACAAACACGACAGGAGCTTGAAGAAGATGAACACACGAAGTTTTGCGCTGCGTAAAGCTTGCAGCTTTTCTATTCATGTGTCTTAATACTCCGTATTTATATATACGAAAACTAAAGGAAACGATCCACCACCCTGAGCTTACCCATGGCGCTCGTCGTGGCTGATCCACTAATCTCGCCTGCCACCCTACGACACGCGGTGGAGGCGATCAACTACCTACGAAAAGACGTTACTCGACGTTTTATTCAGCTAAGAAGATATAGTAAACAGGCGAATGTGGAGTATTCATCATCAGAGTCGCCGTCTGTTGCAGTCAGCTGTCTTTGGCCCTGTGAACCCGCGCTGGTGCCGAGGAATCATTGGGCGAAGAAGGCCACGCGGGAGAGCAGCGCTAGCGGTGCCAGCGGAGAAGGAAGTCCGGATCGGCCACGATGCGGCGCCATCGCTTGCAGGTGACGACGCAACGGAGGAGGGCGGCCTCGTCGTCGAGGCGCAGGAGGATCTCGCGGACGATATCGTCCTCGTCCCAGACTGTCGTTGAAATCTCCATCGGTCAATGATTCTGCTGTTGGAAGCTTTGTCCCTACAGTACAACGATCCGTGGTCGAACATATATGTATCTACGATCAGACTACGAAACCAAGTAGGATACGGATCCATGTCAACGACAAAAAAAGGTAGGACACGGATCCATGCATGGTAGAGAGAGGACTTTCCTTGCGTACGACGTCATGTGTGTTGTACTCGAACTAGCTAGTTACATACAGTACTAAAACCATGATGCCATGATGTTGGCAAATACTAGCACATCTAGCACATAAGCTTTACTTTTGCTAAGCAGAGCTTTTCAATAAGACCACGGATTTATCAAGTTTCCGAGTATTGTTCAATAAGAACATGGATAAATACTAATGAGTGAACCATGGTGGGCAACGGCTTCATGAGGCGGGACGGTTTCCTCGCTTGGATTGGGCGACCATCTTCTGTCGCTAGTGCGACCAGGTTATCGGCTCGGTCGACGCGTCTCAGCGGAGGCGGTTGGACTTCACGTCTGTGCGGCGGCCTCAGATGTTGGGGCGGCAGCCGTGATCTACATGTAGCTTGTTTGTGCAGCTTGGGATGTGGGCGGCTAGGTCGTGCCGCGTTGCGACTCGATCGCAAGTGCTGGTATGTTGGGATGGTGGTTCTTATGGTGGTGCAGGTGGTCCGCGCTGGTGTGGCGGAGCAGTTGGATGTCGGGACGACGGCCCCCGAAGTTTGCAGTGTTGAGGAGATCAACCTTGTGCTGTGTGGGCAACAAGATTGGTTTGGAGCAGTTCTGCAGGAGGTCCGTCTTCCTCAGCTATGTTGGAGCATCTCATGCCTACTCCTCCCATATATAGTAGTCACGACATCTTCTCTCCGGGATGGTGAGAGTTCGGCTGGTCTCGGTAAGTGTGCCATCCATTGTTTTGTTGGTGTGGTTGGGCTTAGCCCTATGGCGTGAGTGGGCGTGACCCCTTGGTGTTGGTGTTGTTGTATGGTTTTTGTTCGGTTTTTTGTTAATTAACTATGCATCTTCCTTCTTAATTAATGGATAAGGCAAAGCTTTTTCAGTCTTTTGAAAAAAAGAAATTATTATGTACGGCTCCAAGAGAGAGAGGCGATATTGTGAAATCCATCAAGGGCTTCATCCCCTCGCCGGTGGTGACGCCGGTTTGCTCCGCCTTTGGTGGGCTTAGAGGCTTAAAGGCGTGGTGGACCACGTCCCCTTGCCGGTGAGAGGTTCTCGTTCCTTTTCAGGTTGTTTTTCAATATTTTCTTTGGGATGGTGCAGCGTCGCCTTTATCCTAATGGCAGAATAAGATCTTCCCACTCTATCCTCGCTTCGGCGATGCATCTAGCACCGTATGAGTGTGTGTCTGGAGTTTTGTGTGCGGTGGATCTCCTAGGATACGGTATGTCTTCGTATTAGCCGTTGTGGTTGCAAGTTTGGCTCATTTGATCTACGGTTCTCGTCATTGGCGTTGGTTGCTATGCTGTTGCGTTTGGGTCTTAGCACGACAACTTTCCGTCCGTCTACTACAACAAGTTTACTTTGAAAAGTTTGGCCGGCTCTAGTGATGGAGAGCCGAGGACGGCGGCATGCCTTCGGCTCGCTCCAATGCGCGTAGTCGTCGCTAGATGGTCAAAAGGCCTATTTATAATTTTTTTTACCATGTGTGGTTTTCTTTATACTGCTATTGATAATTATTAATAGAATGGAGGTTCTTTTTTATAATGAATAAATAAGACTAAGCCCGCTACAACATGATAAAGAGTTTAGGTATTAAGCCTTTTAATTCCGGTCCAAAAAAAATTAAGCAGCAAAGATAACATGAGCTCACAACTATTTAAGAGGAAGGGGAACCAACCTGACAAGTGAGCACATTAGCATAAAAGTATGTGATGTCATGTACTTCCTCCGTTCAGGATTATAATGTTATAAATGTTTTTTTTTAAAATGTTAGGAATTATAAAGCCTATCTCAATTATTGTCCTATTTCCTCCAAATATATGGTCTCTTTTTTCTCGCTCTTCTCTCGTGCATGTAAAACTATCCTTTGTTAAGAGCAGGGCGAAGCTTTCAGTAGGGAAAGGTAGGGCAGCCGCCATACCTTGATTTTTGGTGAATACACTTAGATGCGCGTGTTTTTTCTGAAAAATTTGACTGGTCATACGTTAAAAACGAACTCTGTATAAGAAAGTTATGCTTGTTTCAGTGAACACTGCACAAAGTCGATGGAAAACATAGACTATTTACCTCTAAACATAGACTCGTATTTTAGGTTTAATATGAATAACATTGCCTGTATTACATATACCTATCATTGACTGGATCTTAGTATATATACAAGAAGCTCCAGTTATTCATTATTCATACTCGTAGAATTGGAGACTTTAGAGATTTCTAGATATTTAAAATACACGTCATACTTTCTCCGACTGCATTATTATCCCGTTAACCCGACATTGACTTTACCCGTGGCAGCATCTACAATTAACATGAGTTTCTTGGTAACAAAGATAATCAAGACCGGGTTGCGCATCGAACGCGGGATAATCAAACGTCTTAATTGTTTGAATTACATTATTTTTTTGTAAAAAGAGGTCATGCTTTGCCATTGAGTTGGCATTATTGGTATGTTTTTTTTATGTTCTACTTATAATCAAATATGTTTTCGTTTTTATTATATTAAGTGACTATGTTTGAACCATATAATCATTACTACCTCCATCCCAAAGCTTATGGCCTTTTTAAAGTCAAACAAAGTAAAATTTGATCAAACTTTTATAAAAATCTATCATCAAATATGATATATTTTAGATACCATATAGAAAAATATATTTCATTATCTATCTAATGATATTGATTTTATATTTTGCATGTTAATGATTTTTGATAAAAACTTGATTAAACTTAACATAATTTTTAACCTTATAAAAATAATATAAGCTTTAAGCTTTGGAATGGAGGCAACTATGTTTTAGGACTATTTTCACATTTGATCATTCAAAGTTCCTCTTATCTCAGATTTTTTTTCGTCCTTCGACACTGGTTAAGAGTATATAACAAAGGAGGCCGCCACGCGTTGCTAGCGGCACGATACGGTCAATGAAGGCGGCGTCAGCGACACCATCAACATGGATGAAGATGCTCATGGGCCTGCGCTGAGTACTGAACATGGAAGTTTTGGGCAACAAGACGGAGACTAGTTTGTCGTTTCCGAATTGATAACTCACTCTATCACCTGGACTCACATAAGCCACACGACACACGAGCCTGATGACAATGAACATAGAACCTGTCGATTGTTCCGTGCACTGTCATTTCCTACCATTGCGTCCCAATCTGCACGAAAGTAAAACATAATAAAACTTGGCGAAACCATGTTGCACGAATTTTATGGTAGGGAATCGACCGCACAAACATGCAAGAGCAAGATCTCCGGGATAAAAACATTGCTCGATGAGCACACAAGGTTTTGAGCCGTGTAAAGCTTGCAACTTTATTGTCCTTGTTTGTTATTTATTTGAATCAACAAATCCGCCGAGAACCGAAAGGAAATATAACCCAGACTACTTGCCAAAGGAAAGACAACGAAAAGATCCTACGCATCCGGCGTGAACATGCGCCCGCTACTCGATGTTTCATTCAGCTAATCAGCTACTACGAAAATGTGGACTGCTCCATCATATGGCCAACTCTTCTGGGCTTTCTGGCTGAAAAAAATGTATGTAGTCGAGTGATGCGGTCCGTGGGCAGCCAGCGGCGCATGAAGTCCGGGTCACATACGATGCGGCGCCATGCATCGCTTGCAGGTGGTGGCGCAGCGGAAGAGGGCGGCGGCGTCGTCGAGGCGCACGAGGATCTCGCCGATAATCTTGTCCTCGTCCTCCTCTGAGAGCGTCGCCGAAATCGCCATCGATCGGTTTCGCTGCTGAAAGCTAGCTTGTCCTTGCAATGCAACGATCGATCCAAGGTCGAACATATATATGTATCTAAGGTCAGACTATATAATGTAACCAAGTAGGACACGGATCCATGCGGTCTGGAGAGAGCTTTCCTTGTGTACGATACTGATATGTGTTGTACTCGAACTAGCTTAGTAGATACTGTACCAATTATTTTGTTTCCTAGGTTAAAAACATAATTCCTTTCCTTAACGGATTGTGATCGAGCTGTACGTACGTGTTGGTTAGTCGATTGTTTTTTAGCCCGGCCGGTTGGCCCTATTTTCGTCACCCCAAACTCTCGAAGAAATAGAATAATACTCCCTCCATCCGTTAATAGAGTGGTTCATCTAAATTTAGATGTATCTATACCTAAAAAATGTCCAGATACATTCGAATTTAGACAAAATTTTGACATCTAAAAATGGACAGAGGTAGTACAACATATTGAGGTTGTGAAGAGGGTTTTAGTTGGATGTTTTCTTATTATATTATACAACATATTTAGGTTTTGAAGAGGGTTTTAGTTGGGTATTTTTCCTTTGCATGTCTCTAATTCTCAGTCGACCGAAAACCACCCTAGTTCTCAGTCAGATGATATTATTAAATCTCAGTTGCAGCCAACGGTGGAGGCAGCATACAAACATGGGGGAGCGGCAGAATTTTTTTCTCTCTATCCAGGAGGCTTAGGATTTTTATTTTTCAAGTAGCAGGGCCGGATTTATTTTCAAGCAAGAGGATCAGGTGACTGACAATACTGTTTTCGTGATATATGGATGGCAATACTGTTGGATGCTAAGTGATGGCTAGTTGACAATACGATTCTTTTTTTAGCATATACAATTCTTCTGTTAAGAGGGAGTACGCGAATGGATCTAGCTAGTCTTATGGGCCTTAGAGTTGGGAAGTTCAGAAGCATAGAAATCTACTACGGGCCACTTCTTTTGGGCTTATGCTTATGAAGAAGCCGGCTTATAGGTTTCGGTGCGGAGAAACTCCGGTGGGGAGAAGCTCCTAGAAACTTTTCTTCCCCTTCTTTTAGGCTTATGAAGTCTAGACTTGTTTGTTGCGTAATGTCTCTAATGCCCATAAATTGGATGTGCAACTGATTATTGGTTCCATAGTGAGATTTTCCATGTTAATTAAATACATAGAATATACACTACTAAAAAACAATTTGTTCCCATTTACAGTTTTACACAACACGCTAGCCTCCAAATCAGTACAAATGAAACTGAGTGTTTGAAGTAATTAGAGCATCTCCAGTCGCGTCTCCCAAAGCGTCCCCCAAAGGGATTTGGGGCGCGCCGGACAGAAAATGCGTTCCAGCCGCGTCCCCCAAAGCCCATTTTTGTCCGGCGCGGCCCGATACGGTGTCCGGCGCCCCGAGCCTGTCCCCGTCCCACAGGGGACGCACCGGGGACGCCGGACACAACGAAAAGCGAGGCGAACCGACGCGGGCCCGACCCGTCAGCAGCACAGGGAAAATTCGTCTCACACTCCCGCCAAATCCCGCCGCTCCCGCCAAATCGCGCCTATACCGCCGCGCATTTCAGGCCTCCCAAAACATATCCCGCCGCCGATTCATTTCTCCTATCCCGCCGATTTCTTTCTCCCTCCCGCCGTCCACCCGCCGTCCACCCGCCGCCGCTACCCTCTCCACATGGCGCCGCCGACAGCCCCCAAAAAGATGGCGAAGAAAGCGGCCAAGAAGCCGCCGGGCAATGGGACGAAAGGGGCGAAAGCGCCGTTCGCGAAGCCGCGGAAGGCGCCGGCTGCAAAGAAGAAGCCTGAAGGATGGACCGACGATCAATGGCAGCAAGATTGCCTGCGCCGGAAGCTATCGACGGCGGAGCGGAAAGGACGGAGGGCGGCGGAGCTGGAGAAGAAGGCTCAGGCGGCGCGCCAGCACCAGCACGTAATGGCCGGGTGTATCGCCGCCACCAATGCGAGCCCATGGAGTACGTCCGTGCCGGTGTACGTTCCGGGAGTGATCTCTCCGTCGCAAGCCGCCTTCTACAACGACGGCCCCTCCGCCACTCCCGGGTGCGTGACGCCTAACTTGTCGCCGCACTACCAGGATGCGCTGCCGCACGGCGGCTTCAACCCCAACAACCTCTACTCCCCGGCGTACGAGCATCGCGAGCCAGGACCCGGTCCGGACGGCGACCCTTTCACCGGCCGCAGGGGTCCGCTCGAATACGACGGCGCCGGTGCTGAGGAGGACGACGGGGTTGAGGAGGAGGACGACGAGGAAGAGGACGGGGTGGAGGACGACGAGGAGGACGACGATGAGGACGAAGAGGGCGGCGAGGAAGAGGACGACGAGGGTGCCGGTGACGATGATCTCGTGGAGGTAGACGCGGACGGCGTGAGGACGAAGAAGAAGAAGGCGTCGGGCACACGAGGCCCGAAGTGGACGCCTCTGGAAGATCTTTGTCTGTGCGAGTCGTGGGCGACGGTGAGCCATGACTCCATCATCGGCGCCAACCAAAAAAGCGGGAAGTATTGGGCGAGGATCAAGGCCGAGTTCGATGAGCGCAAGCTGATCAACAGCGACTACAAGAAAGTGGCAATGAAGAGGATCCAGAAGGCAATGTCGACGCGATGGGCCATCATCCAGGCGTCGGTGAACTCCTTCCATGGGTACCATCAGGACTTAGAGACCAGAGGCGACAGCGGCGCCGACGTCGCCCAACTGGTACGACTCTTTCTTCCATAATCCGTAGCGCCTACATTGTGTTCGATGAAATGACTCTGCTTCCTTTGGTTAGTTTGATAGGGCCATGGATTTGTACTCGAAGAACTCGGAAGGTCACAAGTCTTTCGTGCTCATGCATTGCTATGGCAAGCTCAAAATGAATGAGAAATGGCGGTTGACGCGCTTGTCGCTGTCCAAGGGAAAGGACGCCATTGATCTGGACGCGCCGCTGGCAACTTCGACAGGCGTCCATCGGCAACAAGGCTGCCAAGGCCGCCTTGGCCGACGCTGCGTCGTCTGAGAAGACGCAGGCGTCGATCACGAAATGCCTCGCCGACGTCTCCTCGACCTTTATCTCCCGCGACAAGAAGGCCGACCAAAGGTGGGCCGAGCTACTCCAGAGGCAAGAGGAGAAGCTGGAGCTCAAGAAACGCAGGGACGACATGTCCCTGCTGAGAACGAGGGAATGTCTCCCCGGACGCGAGCGGCGCACAACTTCTTCAAAGGCCAGATCCTCGACGACATCGAAGCCAAAATGGCGGCGGCGGACGCGGCGGCCCTGGCAGCGGCATCGGCGGCAGCGGCAGCGCAGCAAGAGCAGGCTGACGCGTCTTCTACTGCTACACCTGCGTCGGCGACGGAGCAGACGCACCATGCACAGCAACAGGCAGATCGCGACGAGGTCATCGTGCTCGACGGGCCTGTGTCGACTCAGGATACGACGCCGTCTCCCAACCCCTTCTTCTAATTTGGATGCACCACCGGTCTGTAATATGATCGCGCGCCCAGTACTTTGATCGCCGCTACTCTGATCGCGACGAATCGGCGGGAACGATCTCTTTTGAATGCATCTATTTGAATTTCTGATTTGGGGCGGCGTTTGGGGGACGCGGCTGGGGAGCGACGTCCCCCAAACGCGGCACGAACATAACACGTCCCCCAAACGCTCGATCCGGCGCAGTTTGGGGGACGCGACTGGAGATGCTCTTATACACTATATAAAATATGCAGATTATCAACAACCTGAAGCATTAGAGTTTTTCCAAATATGAACATTATCAGCAACCTGAAGCATCAGCCTTCTTCCAAATACACAGTACAAGAACAATGTGAACGATCTTTTTTTTTTGCCAAAGAACATGGGTGGGCGCAGTTGATGGCTGAAGCTCCTGGTGGTGACCGCGGTCTCCGATCGGAAACGGAGAGCGGACGGATGGGCGGAGATCGAGGCGAGCCGATGGCGGCGGCGGCGCCGTCGATTGAAGAACTTGACCGCGGGTGGAGAGGCGACCGCGGGTAGTGGAGTGGCTGGGGCAGCAGTGGCGAGAGGCGGGAGAAGCTGCGAGCGGCGAGGGCGGGGGAGGTGGCGGAGTAGGCTGGGTAGGCGGCGGCGGGGCAGGCTGGGTAGGCGCCGGCGGCGGTGGTGGACAATCTCTGGATCCGGGAATCATGCGATGCGCAAGAGGGTGCGGGAGGCGTTGGGTGAGTTTCTTTTTATTTTTTTCCTTTTCTATTTCCGTGGCTGGACGTTTTCTTAGGCGGAGTGGCATTCAGCCGTAATATGTATCAAGCTGGAGGGGTACGTTGACATACCGCTTCGGTTCTCAGGGCCGGAAGCTCGGGAAACTGCTCGATAGCAGATTCTGGAATTGCACTAGAGGTTTGCTTCTCGGTAGAAATAAGCTGAGATTAAGCCAGAGAGTTCTTTTGGGCTTCACCTATTTGGCACCTAAAAGCAGCTCTAGAAGCCCAAAAGAAGTGCCCCTACAGAGGGTACCACTAAAAAGACCGACCTTCTTAAAGAGAAAAATCATCCCGAACTTTGTACCATAGAACGACACGTGTCGTACCTCCCGCGACGAATACACCCGCGCGCCCCACCTCGATTACGCCCGCGCGCCTCGCCTCGAGCTAGCTAATCCCGCGACGAGGGAGTACGTCCACGCGGCCGAACGAGTACGTCCGCGCGGCCGCCTCGAGCTAGCTACTCCCGCGCGCATGCACACCTACGTACTAGCGAACAAGGCAGCTCCATCATTCAGCCTCATGCATGCGTAGACTTTAGATTTCTTCTTTTTCGAATTGATAAGTACTGTTACAAAGCGCACAACTCTATTAACAATATTTGTCTTACGAAGGTTGCACACGAGATAGAACACAGAAGTACAGTTACATGCACCATACGAGTACACTTACATATAACACACGAGTACAATTACGTGCACCACACAAGTATAAGTACAGTCACGCACACAAGCAGGTACAGTCGCGCACACGGGTAGGTACAGTCACGCGCAACACACGAGTACAGTTGAACACACGAGCGAGTACAAGTACAGTCACGCACACGAGCAGGTACAAACGCGCATACGAGCAGGTACAATCGTGAACACGAGCAAATACATGTCTGTAAGATGGCGCACACGGCAGTACATCGCAAGATAAATACATGTACAGTCCCGCACACGGGCGAGTACAGTTAGCGAGTAAAGGGAAAATTGCACCAAATACACTAAAAACAGGAGTACTTATCAGTTGAAACACGAGTACAGTTAGGTACACACCACAGGTACAATCATAATATTATAGGAAGTACGAAAAAAAAGTATCTCCAAACCTATCAACATGAGATCTAGTTTTGAAGATCTCGACGCAAGGATCTCAAAAGTGAAAACGGTTCACAATTTGGACTTACGGTTCTCAAGTATTTCATTTTGAAAAAACGAATCTAGAAAAAAAAGGGAAAAACTGACATAATCCAGTCTTGTCTCTCCTCCCCATCCCCACCTTGCTTCCCCTTGCGACACGTGGCGAGCAGAGAGACCACTTCCCAGGGATTTTCTGGCACCACAGCGCGCCACTTATCGCGTGCGGAGCGAGTTGCTTTCCCTTCGCGAAGTTTGGCCTTTTTTTAACGATTTCGTACTACGTACCATCCTTATGCACTCACGCGGCTTAACAAAACAACGAACGGGCCTGCCTCCTGTCGAGGCCCATGCTATTCACCGTCTTCCTCCAGCAGCCTAATGACTTCCTCACCTGATCCCTATCCCATGGCCGACGCTCACGACTGGTAAAAAATCTTCAGAATGTAAAAAAACTACGCCTATATCCCTGAGAAGCTGCAGCATAGGGGGCCCCCGGCCCCTGCTGGTCCCCCTTAGCTCCGCCAGTGGTTGCACCTTATTATGTTAAAACTCATGACTAGTAAGAATCACAAAGCAAATCTAATCGCCCGGATTACTTATCTTAGTTGCATCATCACTTGCAATTGAAAAAATCTCGGCTGCAACTTCACTTTAATTGAAAAAACTCAGTTGCAATTCAACTTGTAACTCATATATGCACAAATCGTGATGCAATCGGACGATATATGACTTAACTGAGAACTTAGTTCTTAATTAGTTCACACAGAACGAGCAAATCCCTTTTATTTTATAGGATCACAAACCAGTTGTGATTTTGACAAGACTTGAAATGTAGAAACAATTAGTAACGAGCCATTTATACGTGTTCTTCTTTTTTGCTTCGTGGATGAGTCCATTTTTTTTTTTTTTTGAAAAGGGGTTGTGTGATCCGGTGACCCAATAATTTGTCGATTTAGAGGTACTCATTGCATTCTTGCAAGGTCCCACCCATACTATTTCGTAGTATTTGTTATACTCCGCATATTTCTTGCGTCCCAGAAGAAATGTGATCACATTTCTCATTTCATAACTCATAAGCCCTAGATCTGTACAGAAGTACGAAGCAGCCATTTATGAACCTGGTTACCTGGAAAGCACAGACGACTGGTCTACTAGTATTTACGTAGCACTTAAACAGCAATGCTGAGTGTAAACAAAACCGATGCATGCATGCATACATGCCTGTGTTTATTCAGGCATTTGAAGCGCTTGTTCAATTTGGAACCTGAAACGCTCACAGTAATTCTCTCAGCCGTTTCGGTCGCGGCAAATCAAAACACGGAGCATTAGTTGATCGTGCCGTTTCGATCCTTGTCCCCGTACTTTGACACATATAAACCGGCCGGCCTCATCGTGTCGTGCATCTACAAATCTCAGTACTGATCTCAACATCTCAACACCAGCGCGGAACAGATCGACTTACACCGAAGAAGAAACTAATGGCTCGTGCTGTCCTGATCGCCGCGCTCGTGCTCTGCGCCGCCGTCGCCCTGGCGCACGCCGGCCGGGTCCTGCAAGGAGAGGAGGAGCAGGTGCAGGTGCTCGGCTTCGAGGCCGGCCCTTGGCTGCAGGCACCAGCCGAGGCCCCGTCGCCGTACGCCGGCGGCGTCGCTACGAGAGTCGCCGGAGGAGGAGGGTACGGCGGCGTCATTGTGGACGTGCTGTGGTACGTGTTAAAGTGGGCCAACGATGCCTTCACCGCCGGCGGCGTCTGGCGGAAGGACCAGTGAAGCCTGCCGGCAGTCCTCGTAGCTGCGTCTCTGGTCGGTCACTGAGGCGACGAGAATAATAAGGCTACACGTACCCATATGTGCTGTTGGCCTATTTGACTGACTGTTGTTCGCTTCGACAATAAATCGTCTCTCTTTGCTTCATCGCTCTGTTATCCATCTCGCTTGGTCTCATACAGTCATACTCTTATTGTGTCAGCAAGACCGGTTCAATGTCGACGACGTGTTCCAGTTTCTGCGAATGAGAATACACGAGTAACGAGTTGTCCCTCAAAATAAAGAAAATACACCAGTTGCGAGTTTGCGACATGTTCGGCACCCACTAGATTGGGCTGCGACCATAAAGTATGTAACGAGTTGGGCCAGAATCCGAAGAACAGGCCTATCCACGAGCCCCGTGGGCTCTATGCCCCTTCCTCATACCCTGTAGTCGTCACTGAATACTTCATGCTCTGATCACCGACGTCACTGCAGGCGTCGTTAGTCAACTGAATTCTTCAGTCTTTGCTGGTTGATCCTAACGAAGCGCCGGAACATATGTGAGCACGTTTGAAAATTTGACTAGAAAAGGTACCAGTTCGGGTGACCATAACCAAGAAAAGTCTAGTTTCTTGCTGTGTTTTGCATCCACCTCTGAGGTCTTGCGGCCGAGATCAGCCCAGCAACCTAGCTGACAACGTATCGGTATTTTGAAACGTGCTCAATGTGTGTGTGTGTGGCTTCTAGTATTTAACATCCACCACCTAGCTGACAACGTATCGGTATTACCTGTCTGCTGAAAGAGAGATGGCGGCCGAGCTGAGCAGAGAGGAGCGGTGGAGCCTCGCCGGCACGACGGCGCTCGTCACCGGCGGCAGCAAAGGGATCGGGTACGCCGTACGCACATCAACAAGTCTCTTAATTCTGTGCCTTGGGCGTGTTCAGCGACTGTATACTCATGCTGCTGCTTGTTCCTTGCATACAGTCATGCCATAGTTGAGGAGCTCGCTGGCTTTGGGGCGCGGGTGCACACCTGCTCCCGGAACGCGGCCGAGCTAGAGGACAGCCGCCGGCGGTGGGAGGAGAAGGGTATGCGAGTCACTGTCTCCGTCTGCGATGTCTCCGTGCGCGCCGAGAGGGAGAAGCTCATGGAGACGGTCAAAGAAACCTTCGACGGCAAGCTCGATATACTCGTAAGCCTCTGTCCAATTAATATGATACTACCATTTTTACCTATCCCTTTTTCAAAATGTTACGCATGCTACTTGTATTCAGGAAAAAAAAAGTGAAGACGACATGTACAGATTGTTCATAATTTCTGTACTGATCCATGCGTGCAGGTAAACAACGCGGGGCAATTATTCGTCAAGGCGGCTGCGGAATGCACGGCAGATGAGTACTCGCATTTGATGGCCACTAATTTGGAGTCCTTCTTCCACCTCAGCCAGCTCGCGAGACCCCTTCTGCTAAACGCCTCCGTTGCAGGAGGAGGCAGCATCGTCAACATGTCCTCCATTGGAGGCACAATAAGCTATGCAGGCGCCTCGATTTATAATGTCACAAAAGGTATGTTCTATATATACGACCAAGTCAATTGATCCACACTTCACAAAATAAGAATATCAGGCAGAAAAAGAGATACGAATTTATGGTGGTATGCATGCAGGAGCGATAAACCAGCTTACAAGGAGCCTTGCTACTGAGTGGGCACCGGACAGGATACGTGTAAATGGTGTCGCCCCAGGCTTTGTCACGACTGATATGATCAAAGATGTAAGTCCAGACACCTCTTTCTTCCTTAGCACCCTCATGTGTAAAAGGGACATCGTATTGAATTCCCCTCTTGTGTTGTGCACAGACAACTACAGATCAACTAGCGGATGAGCACTCGAAGACACCTATGCGCCGAAGCGGCAAGCCGATGGAGATCGCCTCGGCGGTGTCATTTCTGTGCCTGCCAGCCGCTGCCTTCGTTACCGGCCAGGTTATTTGTGTCGATGGTGGCCGAACCATTAGTGCTTAATTAGCCGCTCTGCTCCAGAACGAAATAGAAAGAATATAAATTGGACGCCTTTGAGCAGATTTAAGGACACTGGGTATCTGTATGTCTGCAAACTTGTGTATTGGTCTTCAAAATTTTCTGTGTGATAAAATATGTATACGAAATCTTGTTAGAGAAGAAAGCAGCGTAGCGAACCTGTACGTGTAATAGCATCTCCACTGATGGTCCCCAAATGGTGCTGGCACTCGCTTATGGAGAACGCCGGCATACCTTCCTCCGTTTAAAGAAGGGTTCCCCACACCGGGGGGGCCCCAATACGGCAGCCCCAATAAACATGAAAATTTTGAAACACAAAAGATGGAGAATTTCAGTTATTTCTAGAAAATACAGCTGAGTTAGTACAAAAGATGGCGAATACAAATAATAATCAGTAGTTGAAGGCATTGTAGTTGGCTGCTTTCTGCATCGTCGCCGCCATCGTTGAAGAACTCCAAGTCTTCCTCCTTCTATTTCGGCGCCGGTGGTGAAGAAGGCTGGGCGGCCGCGAGGCCGACAAAGTTGTCGGAGTCCCTGGCGGACCACGGCCCTGCCTCCCGCGTGTTGTACGTCACCTGGCGTTATCCCTCATCGAAGGAACGACCAACAAGCAGGTGCTGCCGGGCATGTCCGCCGGGTTGTTGGGGCCGTGGTAGGCTGCCTGCACCTCCATCTCCATGTCCCACCACTTTTTCGCCGCGGCCGGCGGCGGGTGCACGTCTTCCTCTTTGGGGCGGCGAAGTTTGAGCCGCCCGCGTGGAAGCAAGCCAGTCGTCTCCTTCTTCACCTCCCTCTTCACCGGCACCGGTGCGGAGGAGCTTCCTCGAGCGCCGAGCACTGCGAGCCGCCTGATCCGAATGATCTAGATTGAGAAGCGCTCGGAACTGCCCATGTCGGTGCGCGCACAGTACGCTGCGCCTGCGGGAAGTACCTGTGGGGCCCCGGACTAGCTGTCCGAAACTCCCGTTATGCATACACATTCACGATCCCATGATCAGTGTGTCGTGAAAGCATAACCGAACTGATATCAAGTACATCATCCATTACAGTACCGAATAAAAAGATTACAATGGTCACTTGACCAGATACTTACATAAGAGCGCAATGGCAGGAGATCAACAATCACACAGCGGAAATAATTTAGACGAAAACGTTCGGATGGCCCTGCCATAATCCTACAGGAAACTGACTGGGAAGACGTGCCTAGCTCGCATAGACGTCGTCAACTCCTTCTTCATCTGTCGAACTCCACCAAGTCTGGCCAAGTAAATAGCCAGGGACAAAGCTATGAGTACATTATGAATTGTACTCGCAAACCACCTTAGAGAGAAGTAAAGGATATGCATTTTGGCAGTAGCAAGGACCAGGCACTATTCTAGGGTTACAAGGAGTGAGAGATAGTTTCTCTCGAGAGTATGCCATCTCTATATCTTTGTTGAAAAACCTTTTTGAAAACAAGTTTATTTTGGAAACGAATAGGTAAGGGTGACCCATTTTCCTTTCCGGCCATCTCATATGGCCAAAACAACTTTTCCAACTTTCCACCGTACCTCCCAGGTACATTTCCACCAGTCCCACTGGTATCCTTTTTTCAAAACATTTTTGAGACAACACTTTTATAAATCAAAACTATTCAGGCTAAGCAACAACCTTCCCAACCGTCCATAACCGCGGACACGGCTATTCGAATAGTTTTCACTCTGCAGAGGTCGTACACTTTCCCCACAAGATCCGATAAATCCGCCGGGATCATCCCTGGTTCACCAAGCGTCAAAACGCGAGGTTCGGATAACCGATCGTAGTTTTTCGCTTGTTCGCCTTAGCCTAAGACATGCCGCCTAGAGTTGTACCTCCCAACACCAGAGTCCGAGGGGTCGTTTACCTAGGAGTAGCAAATTCCCCGACCGACTCGACCCTCCAGAATGCCGCGACCAACTGCAGGGCATTATTCAATGGGAGCTCATAGGTTGTACCCCTGCCATCTAAAGAGAAGGAAAGGCATCCCCAGTACGTCGGGAAGGCCCGGTCGATAGGTGTCCATGCTCGGACTACCCCTTACACTTGCAGGACTCAAACTAAGGCGAGACAAACTACTACGCTACGCCCCGTGCCCACTTTGGGGTAATGTGGTTGCACTGTATTTTAGTCCGGGTGAGTACTTAGGCGCTAAAGTTTTCGAAAAAAAATTCTTTCCTCCACTTGCGTCCAGCAAAACTTCTTTTGCAAACACTTTTTCTTTTCAAAACTCACACTTGGGCAGGGTTGCCCCATTCCAAGGTTTTCGAAGAACTTCCTTTCTTGAAACCTTTTTCATAAAACATCTTTTTCAAAGGGCTCCCAACCTATAGTTCAGCTTTATTTGAAAAGCGGCGACAAAGAGAGGATAAGGTGTTAAGCACCATATCGCTACCAGGATTGTCCAGTAGGTATCAACGAGGGCGGCACCCGTAATGGTGGAATAATAAAAACTCCGGGTGGCAGGAACCACCCACATAAATAAATAAACAATGCAATTTATAAAACTGCTAATTATGCAAGAGTAAGGTAATTAGGATGAGATATGCATCAAGAGGTGGCTTGCCTTGGTTGGCTATTTGTCCCTGGACTTCATCTTCACGAACCATCTGTTTTTTCTTCCTCCTCGAAATCCTCACCAAGATCCTCTCCTTCTTCTCCGATAGTACTCGCATTCTAACGTCGCAAAATAAAAGGGAAGACAATCAATCCCTGGGCATAGCATCAAACCACACAACAACACACAACAACCAACCACTAAAATAGAGGCACTAAACACAATAAAAATAGCACCTAGAGCAAAATGGTTATTTTGCTAAGAAGGCTTTGCCTCACAACAAATCATAATCTACATAATCAAAGGTGGCTAATGACCTTTGGAAACCACCAGTAGGGGTCTGGTGCCAAGGTTCATTAAAAAACAATTTAAACAAAAACAACACCATTTCCCGATGGGTAAAATAAGCACTAGCATCAATTTAACAAGCCACCCCAGAATAATGCACACAAATTTTTGTTAAAATCACAGAGAGTAAAGCTTGACTTTATAAAGCTACAGAAATTGAATTCACTAAATTTGAGTTTTTAAAACAATAGATATGATTTTTATAAAACCAGAAATGGTTAGGAACTAAATAAATGACCTAAATTTTTCTTTTTCTCACAAAAATACATGCAGCATATCTACTGGAAGCTATTAATATGTAGGACACACATGCACTGGAAGTTTTCAAAAATAAGCTTTTAAACATTTTGACAAGGCAGAAACTTGAGCAATCCAATATCAACGCACACAGTCATCAGAGCATAACCAACCCGTAACAAACATATCACTGGATAGGTACTGAAAAATGTGATCTACGAAAATTGGTTTGGCATTTTTATGACCTATAAAATAATTTACAAAATTTTTATACTAAAAAGGTAACCTGTTTTGGTTATTAAAATCCCAGAAATTAAATAAAGGTCACAAAAATATGCCCTCTAGCACACTGATAGCCCAATGTGATATCAATCACTGGGACGTTATTTCCCTTCAAAAATATTTTCCTATCTCAAAGCAAAAAATCGCAAAAGGTAGCTCTGGCTGAATTTAAATCCTAAACTAAACCAAAACCAGGAAGTTTCTGCTATATTATGCTATACCAAAATTAAGCTACTGATATTTACTATCAAGCAAAATTAACCCTACTGCCAAAAAATGTACACAACTCTCACAAACAATTAAATATCACACCAGCAACATTTCACAGGAATAATTATCAGTAAATAAATATAGCAGTAAGT
This sequence comes from Lolium perenne, assembly GCF_019359855.2. NCBI lineage: Eukaryota > Viridiplantae > Streptophyta > Magnoliopsida > Poales > Poaceae > Lolium > Lolium perenne. The sequence continues at coordinate 299,362,110 of NC_067250.2, read as the reverse complement.
CACATGCATGCAAGTGTAGGTAGTCCAGATTTCGTTTACCAACAAGCAGGAATTTGAATCAGGCAATTTGGAGGTAAGATGAAGTTTTGGTGATTTAAAAGATAAGACTGATTTGCATGACATTTGTTTCTCAGAAAAGTAAAAGGGAAGAGGGCCGAAAGGTTAGGAAAGGGTGGGTCCGTGCCGGGCCAAATAAACCTGGCGACACAGCACCGTACTGGGCAGGCCCAGATGGGTTGCCGGAGGCCATGCAAGGGGCTGGGTGGCATGCACCCGCTAGATCACGATCCAACAGCCCTGGGCGTGTTGCTTCGCGACGAGCAAGGAACGGTGGCGCTGCCGCGAGCCAGAGACAGGGAGGCGACGGCGGCTCACCATATGGGGCTCGAGTTCGACGGAGGGGAGATGGCGGATGGTGCGGCGGTTGCATGCATGGTCGCATGGAGGCCCTCCTCGCTCGGCTTGTACGTGCAGCGCCGGCACTAGAAGCCGCCGTGGACAACGACGAGCGCGGCGCCGAGACGGAAGATGCAGCGATGGCCTCGACGGCGCCGGCCTCCTCAGATGCTCCGGCGAGGGTAGGATACGGAGGATGGGGTGCAGGAGCTCGACGCGGACGATCAGAACAGGGGTCAGGTGTCGACGCTGACGGCGACGTGGTTCACCGATGCGTCGGGCGAACACGGCGACGCGTAGGGTGGTGCAGGGAGGACGAGGAGGGTCCGATTCGGGGCGACGCAGAGGATTTTCAATGACGGCGCGGAGTGTGGACAGCACGCCTAGGTCTTCTGAGATGCGCCGGCTCGCTCCCAGACGTCGACACGGACAGCGCCGGGGTCGACGGCGCCCCAGACGAACACGACGACGCTGGCCTCCACGACGTTTCTGGACAAGAAGGGCTGCGTTAGGGCATCTGACGGATGCAGAAACGGGAGGTAAAAAGAAGAAAAGGAACGGCGAAGCAGGCCGACGTCAACGTCGTCGTTCCACGGAGGTGCTCTACGGCGAGCATGGGCGGTAGAGAGGGAGACGGGCTCCCGCTGCCAGGGAGAGATGGGCGGAGTACAAGGGAAATCTGGTGGAGAGAGGGGAGCGTTGGAGGAGGTAGGTGCGCTTAAAAGGAGGTCGCGGCGTCCACGGTGCTCCGGGTGCACGTACAGAGAATGAAGAGGGCGGCCAATCATTGGGCACGGGAGGCGGTGGCGTGGTGCTAGAAGCGTGCAGAAATGTTTTCGGAACGGAGTTGTTGTCCGTGGCGCTTGGAAACGACTGGATACTGAGAGGTTGTGTCGGTCTGCCAAGTGCTCGAGTGAATGCCGGTGGCGGGGCGAGGGCGTGTGCGCGCAGGCTAGGGCACGGCAGATGATGCCCGAGCGTGAGTCATTGAGTGGCTCTGTCCTCGGTCACCGCATGGTGTTTTTGGTCACCGGGGAGGGCTGTGAGGTTGCCAGCCTGGACGTGTCCAGCCCGACGTGCTCGCTGGCCAAAGGGGGTCTGCAAGCCAGGTCGACGAGCGGGAGTTTGCGGGGTGCAAAGACGAGGGACAGGCCGTGCCAATGGCGCAGCCTCGGGAGCGAGCGCGATGCAGAGAAGATGGACAGGACGGGCCTCTGGCGCAGTCTCGTGAGCAGGCACGCTCTGCTGCCCCCTGCCCAGTCTTGTGGTGATCACCGAGAGAGGACAAAGGAGGGAGGTGAGTGGTGTAGGGCTAGCTAGAGGAAGCAAGGTAGGGTTGCAGGTTGTGCAGGAGGGGCAAGGTGCATATGCTGTTCTCTTGTTTGGCGTGAAGTGAGGGAGAGAGATGCCTCTCACATGCATTATTGGTGCCAAAGCAAGTCTTGGCCGGCCATCCTCCCATTTGCACGGCCTAGATGGCATGTAGCTTGACCAAAGAACAAGGCAGGAGGATTAAGTGGTGCATATGCGTTCCAGGTCTAGATCAGTTCACTAGTTGAGCTAGATATGGGAGAGAGGAAGAGATGGGGTATGCCAATGCCAAGAATTAAACATGCCTGGCTCCCATTTTTGCCATCCTCGAATGGACATGATAATTGTCCAAGGCAGTGGCGGAGCCAGGATTGAAGCAAGCCCGGGGCCAAAAAGCAAAGCGCTCAAACTTCTAAAAATAATCATGGAATAGCACATGAAATTTGGTATGCTTGCAAAGATGAGCATATAATTTCAACTTGATTGTTAGCAATCCAACAAACTGCATATAGTTTGGGTAGTTCATTTGCTTGGGTTTCTTCGTTTTGAGAATTCATCGATTGATGGGGTGTTGACATAAATTATTTTCATATTATTTTCTATAACATAAAGTCAATTACAAAATTTATTAAATCAATGGACATGTTCAATTGGTAACAATATTGGTGTTGAATAATTAAAGCAAAGACACGTTCTTGACAGATACACATATTACCTAGCAGTGAGTCTGAAGCTTTGGACTAGCAGCAGAGGCTGAGACGCAGCACCCAGGCAGCTCCGGCCGACGGTCGCCTGGAGGACACGGCACAAGCAGCGGTGTAGCACAACATGCCTGCAGCTGAGTGGGGGTGGCACCACGGTGGAGAACGACGGCGCAACCCGCGATGGCTAGGCTAGGGACGGCTGGAACTCGTCCAGGAAGCCTCCAGGGGCGGCAAGCCGGCCCTGCCGGCGAGGCAACGACGACGGAATGTCGTGGGCATGTGGCGGCGCTCGTCCTGCTGCAGCGAGCGAGGGGGCTAGGGTTGGAGAGAATTGTGTTCGCTGGCTTGTTTCCTTTCCATGTGAGAAGATGGGCCAACTGAGTATTGGATGCAACACGGGCCAATTCAAAAATCTGCATACGTAGTAGGCTGGGATATTTGCCACGCCCCGGGCCATGGCCCTGGTTGCCCGGGGTGTAGCTCCGCCCCTGGTCCAAGGGAAAATGGTGCTCGACCCAGACCTGGTGCTGGTGTAGGTTAGGTCACTATTTGAGTTAAATGATGCTTGGAATGTTCTAACCAATTTGAGGTGGAAAAGGGATTAGACAGATAGGGGTGAAGATGGAGACTAAGGGCATCTCCAACCGGCTGACCCAAACGGATGCGCTGGGCCGTCCGTTTTGGGCCGTTTGGGTGGCCAAGCGGACACCCGGACAGCGGCCCGCGTCCGCGTGTCCGTTTGGGTCGCGCGCTGCGCCCAACGCGCGGACGCAGCGCATTTGTAATAAAATAAAACAAAAATGAAAATAAAAAAGGAAAACAACAAAACATAAATTTAAACTAGTTGGTCATTAAACTTAGCCCTATTTTGGGCAAATTTTACACAAAAGAAAGCCCTATATGGGCTTTAAACTAAAAAAAAGCAAACCCTAGCCAGGGTTTGCGAGCACGCGATGAGCCGGCAGATACTACCCCGTAGTACTCGTCGTCGTCGGCGTCGATGACGACGACGCCCGGCGGCGACGCGGCTGTTCGGCTCGAAACGACGGAGGGCACCGGGGACTCCGGCCAGGCGACCACTGCGCCCTTTCACGGCGGAGTCCGGGTTCGGCGGGCTCGCCGGCCTGCGCAGCCGTGCCCTCCGCGCGGACTCACCGCGGAGCTGCTCCTCCACTGCGGCTGCAGCTCCGCATGTAGCCGGAGCGTGGCCAGCGCTCCTCCTCCGCTGTGCGCGCGCGGCCGGCGCTCCTCCTCCTCCCGGAGCGCCGCCCGACGCGTTGCCTCCTCCCGACGACGCGCCGGCTCGAGGAAGGCCCACGCCTCCGCCTCGGGCGTCCTCCCCGGGCCTTCTGGCCGCCTCCTCCAGCGCGGAGGCGCGGCGTCTCGGCGAGGTGCGGCCATTTGGCCGCTCGTCGAGATCGCTCGCTCGCGGGACGCCGCGAGCGCCGCTCGCAGCCTCCGGTCGTCCTCCTCCGCCCGGGCCTGGGGCTGGTGCGGGGCCTGGGGCTGCTCGCCGATGTAGAGGCCGCCGGGCGGCGGCCAGCCCGCCTTGTGTGTGCGTGGCTGCGCGCGAGGTCGCGCCGTCGCGGAGGTGAAGCACGTGTGCCGCGCGCATCGTGCTCCACCTCGAACCACAAGTCCCAGTTGGGACTTGCATCGCCGTAAGCGGGGTCTGCCGGAGGTCCGCCGGCAGCGCGCGGCGCCTCCGGATCTCCGCGACGCGGGCGCGGCCGGACGCCGGGATGGGCGGCACCGGAACCCGATCCGGGCTCGGTGCTAGCCGTGGGGAGGTGCACGTCCCCACGGCATTGGGACGCCGGCGTCCCGGAACATCTGCGCCACCGCTACGGTGACGTAGATCCGGTCGCGTCTGGGCGTCGCCGGCGGCCCCATTGCGAACGCCGGCAGCGCGACTAGCCGGCTGCTGCCGGCCTCGTGGTCGTTGGCGGACGGCTGGAACTCGCGCTTCGGGGCCATGGCGGCGCGGAAGCTTCGAGCTCGCGCGTGCGGCCGGAGTGGAGTAAGGATGGCAATTTTACCCACGGGTACGGGTACCCGCGGGTACCGTACCCATATGGGCAGGGTATGGGTACACTTTTATGCCCATGGGTAGTACCCATACCCTGCCCACTAAGTCATGGGTAGGGCATGGGTATAGCCTCGTACCCGCGGGTATGCCCATACCCTGCCCGTTTATTATCAATTTCTTATGTGATACGTCTAATTTTGTTGACTTATGAGTTAAAATATGAGAATGTGCTTTTTATATTTTGTTATTTTTTATGTACTTAACTACCTGTTATTGAGTTGAGATAATTCATTTTTTCAATAAAATTTGTTGTCAAGAAATGTAAAATTGCGAGTGACTTGCATACAATTTGACCTACCCACCGGGTACCCAATGGGTACGGGTACCCGCCGGGTATGGGTATGGGTAAAGTTTTATACCCGCGGGTACGGGTATGGGTGGAAGTTTGTACCCATTGACTATACGGGCATGGGTATGATATTGCTCTACCCTGCCCATACCCTGCCCATTGCCATCCTTAGAGTGGAGAGAGTGGGGACTGGATAGGGACAGTCCCCTTCCCTAGTCCACATTTAATAGGACTGGGGCACCGACAGGTGGGCCAGCCACGCGGACGAGGCGGACACGCGAGGACGCCGCGTGCCATCCGCGGCCACGCAAACCCGGCCCAGATTTGGGCCGGGTTTGCGTCATTCCGGACTCCGCGGCCGTCCGCTTTTGCGGTGCGTCCCCGCGTTGGGCCGCGTTTTTGTCCGGCTCGACCCAAACGGACGCGCGGGCGCGGTTTGGGTCGCGCGGTTGCAAAGATGTCCTTGATCACCATTCTCTATTTCGTCAACCCAAAGATGGAGGAAGATAGATCATAGGGGTTAGTTCTATGTAAATAACATAGCATTTAGATTTAGGCTTCCTACGAATTAGGTTTGGATCATTATCCAAGAGTTGGTTCAATTTTGAATGAAATCCAAATAAACTTTCTTATAAAAAAAATTTATAAACAAAGACAAAGTAATATTTTGAGCTAAAATAATTCTACTTGCATAACTATGCTTTGTAGAATTTTCTCTCATTTCAAATATGCAAGAAAAGGCAAGAAATGGCATATGTACCATTAACCATGCATTTTGGTAAATTGGATAAAGAAAATAAATTTTCTATAAATTATTTTTGAAAGGAACTAATAAGACAGAACACTAACATTTCTTAAGTTTATTTGAGAGAAGGTTTTGTAAAATAAATAAAAAACGGAAAGAAAACTTGAATATTTTAGAAATCGGAAATAGGGAGGTTTAAGGTTTTTAAGTGGTTAGGTCCAATCGGAGGGAAAATCTAAGTTTTGAAAATTGGCGATGCCATAAGATCACGGGTTAACTTGAGAGTTTAGTTTTGTTTTCAAGGATGCAAAGCAAGTGTTAGGGTGAGATAGGGATGAAATGGATATTTTTCATTTGTAGAGCAAATGATCATCTACCATGATTAAGCATAGATGGAGTGATGACATTAAATGATAGATCCATGAGATGTATTAGCGACAAGAACAAAGCCATGGATAATTGATCACAGATCAATTAGTCCTAAAATTTAGTTTTGTTGTCTATGGCCTTTATTAGATTTAAACTAGATAAGAAAATCTTATTTTGAAAAGCTTAAAAAAGAGAGAGGGGTTTAGAGGAGTAGAATGAACCAAAGTTAAATTAGAGTAACATATAGATCATTCCATTTTGTTTTAGGAAACCAAAACTGCATATAAAAGATTTTATAAATTTCGAAGTCACAAAAAGTAAGCCATTTGGCAAATACTTGGTGTCAATAATAATCTTAGAAAACCGTTTGTGATACTATGATCTGAGGTGATCATGGCCACTTAAAAGGAAAAAAAAAGTTTTGAAAAGATCATAAGAAATATGATTTTGAGTCATAAGACAAAGCAAAGAAGGTTTGTGTTTTGTCAAAGGGGTTCAAATACTTTTGAAGAGAGGAGGTTAAGGTAATACAAGGGCGGTCATAGCTTAAGGATATTTATTGAGACTTGAAGATGTGGGTTGAGATAATTCACTTATCACTATTCATCAACCATCACTCATCCAACAAAGTCAGATAAGAAGTTCAATCAAAAACATACCAACACAAGCAAAACTTAAAAAGTTTTTGTTCCCCCTAATTTTTGCACTCTGGACAAACAAACAAGGTTGCAAAAGTTAGGGCATTACAGTACCGCGGTCAGCCAGGCGGGTCACTGCACCTCCGCGGACGGTAGCCGTACAATACGAGTGTCTCGTCGACGTCGCGGCCGAACCACCAGCTCCGGCAGCCGTGCGGTTGAACCACCCAGCGTCAAGCGTCAGGGCCGGTGGACCGTGTGACCTCGATGTCGCTCTCCTGCTAGAACACGCAGCGCCACTTCGGGCTCGTCGGATCCCACTATGGGAGCCGGCGCTGCTATGGCGTCATCTGCGCTCACAGCTCCACGATGAGCGAGCGTAGCTCCGGTCTATCCGGGGGAGGTGGCGGCACCAAGTAGCCGGTGGCGAACCTATGCCACCCGTGTGGGAGACGGTACTCCATTGGCACCGGGATGTGGTGCCGATAGAGCACGCCTGCCTCGTCGAGCGTGAATTGTTGCAAGGGCTCGCTGCCGGCACCGCTTCCGCCGACCTCGTAGTTGTGCGCCTTGGATTGGAGATGGCGGTGGTGACGAGATGATTTGCCGACGGCGGTGTCTAGGGTTGGGTGGAGACGGTGGTGGCGACGGGGTTTTAAAGTAACCGCACAGGCTAGCATTGATGCCACGCAGGGAGATGGGCCGCCGCTGCATGGCATTCGTACAACGTTTGGCCTCCTCGACGCCTCGGTTTCCAGCGTCGACCGCCAATACGCCGTCTTTAAAAATGAGACTGGGGCCATGTCTCGCTGATGGGTGGGGCTCGCGGGCGTTTTCCAATGTGGCTCGAGGCACCGGCATGCCCGTTCAGCGCCCCACCCCATACGAAGGAACCTGCACTGGGTCGCCAGCGGTTTTATTGGGCTCGAAACGATATCGGTGCTTTATTGAGCGCGCCGATGTGAGCCTAATTTTGCCACTGCCTCCAAATCGCTATTGGAATCGTTATTGGGCTCGCTGATGTAGATGCTGTAGAATGAATAGTTGTGGAAGATTCGTTCATGCTTTCGTGCAGAAATTGTATTTGTGTTCCAATAGATTAAGACTACTTATTATAGAGTTATAGTAAGACTAACATAGCGGAGGTGGCGTTTTGGCACACGCGTGCATATGCCATCTATTATGGAAAATAATAAAAAAACAATTTTAAAAATGTCAAAAAAATCTGATATATTTTTTTTTTATACATCATGATATTCTATGTTCATTTACAATTTTTCGTGGAAAAGAAAACATTTTGTGTGACATGTACAAAAAAGACAAAAAATGTCATGTACGTAGCCGTGTAACAGCATCAAAAAATTTCTTTTTTACAGGAGCCACAGAAAAATGTTTTTTTAAAAAACTTGTGTACCAACATAAAATATCTTGATGTACATGTAAAAATTTAGTTTAGAATTTTTTGACACTTTGAAATATGGATTCACGTAATGGGAGCATATGCTCCTATGAGCCAAAGTGCATTTCCCTAACATTCCGAACTATTCATTGGTCATCTGCAAAAGCTCCACCTTTTTCGTCAGTCCGTTATTGGGTTTGCTTTTTCATATTTCTTTTTTAGGAAACATGTGAGTTTTATTAATCACATAATTAAAAGAAATTAGGATGTGTATAATGGGGTGATGTTAGCTTTTCCTTACGTCTATCACGTATGATTTTTTGCTTAGTTAAAGGAGAGAGAAGGAAGAAAGAGAATTTGTTTTCACTTAGCTAGGGAATGATCTCTTGTAAAACAAGAGAAGACTATTTTCCGATTGTACTACTTATCTTCTCTTAGACACACAATTTCCTACTAAAAGTAAATAATTATCATTTATTATAACGGATGATAATAAAAGATAATGCATTGTATCTCTAATATTTATCGTTTTCTCTAGTTACTAAGAGAAAACATATCTTCCTTACCATGGTGCACGCCCTTACAAATATGCTCCGGGTATAATCCGGGGCAACACCACGTTGCACCACGTTAAAAGACTCACACGACTTATGCAACAATTGTGCAGCCATATTAGCATCACCATAGACCAGACATGAATGAAAGAACAAGATAGAAAGGTTCTTGCCAAGAACTTGATATCCTCAGTCATAATGTCATATAGCCCAACATAGAGAGATCTGATACGTCCATTTTGCATCACTATTTTATATCATAATTTGCTGTTATTTATTGATATATTTCATATTTAGCGGTGACAAGGGATTAACTTGTCAATGCCTACGAGTTGTAGACTAGGGTTTAGTTGAAAGTAGAGGGCAAGTAGATCTCGAAGGTTTCAGCCGAAAAGTACTCGACGATTATGAAAACTAGGGTTCGTGAGACAATGATTCGATGCTTCCTTTGTCCCTCGACTCCCCCTTATATAGGAGGTGGAGTCGAGGGATTCGTATTGTACAAGTTACAGAGTCCGGGAGGGTTTCTAACTCATCCCGCAAGATTACAAACATCCTCTCCTAATACAACTCTAACTTTCCTTGATATCAACTTGGGCTTCCGATTCTTCTTATTCTTCGGGTCGCGGGCCTTCAGTAAACCCCGGGTACTATCTTCGGCAGACCCATTGGGGATGCCTATGTCAGTAGCCCCCGAGATTTTGCTTGAATCGTAGAGTCAGGGAAAATCTCCACTGTTTATTTTTACTCGACAACTTAAAACTTCTCTGTATTTCTTCATATGAATTTCTATATTGCACAGGGATAATGGTAATTGGGGCTAGTTCATCTGACGGATCAGGTACTAGTTAACTGCTCTAGTGGCAATCCGCAAAAACCTACTTCAAGACCACGTCCCCGGACATGATCTCGGGATACTGGTGTAAACTTCGACAGGTGCCGCTTAAGGTCTTACCATTCTGTCGAGTCCCAGTCATATTTATCGGGTACCTAATGCGTCCGTTAGGATTTTTCTTCGTATCTGTTGATACGGATAAAAGTAGCAAACCGACGTCAGAGACGGCGCCACGCCACACAGAACGGATCTGGGGTCTTACCTTCGCAAATTTTGCGGCATTCAGAAATTGTTCGCAACTTTGGCGTTCTGAGAATATATTGTCGAGTGCTTATTCGGCTGTTGGAATGGCACATTTTATTGAGTCAACGGATGACTTTATATTGCTCTCCCGATGGGAGTATATGTAGAGTTATTTATAACTCGAAATATACTTTCTTGTTCTTCTATCTTTCTCTTTTTTTTATAATTTTATCGGGCACGCGAACAGCGTTCCCGATGGGAGTAGCCCCCGAGGCTACAGCCAAGGACTTGTGCTTGGGTGTAGGCTCCACGCCTTATGCCGCTATATTTTCTTTCTCTCCCGAAATTTTCAAATCTCTCGGGTGCGCGAACAGCGCTCCCGATGGGAGTAGCCCCCGAGGCTATGAGCAAATACTTGTATTTGACCATAGGCTCACGCCATTCTATTTTGTCTTTCTCGAATTTTTCATTTTTCCAAAGTAGCCCCCGAGCATTTGATCAAAAACTTGTATTTGATCAAAGGCTCTCCAATATCTTTTGCTGTCGCCTTTTTTATGAAGCTGGTAAGCCGAATTTTCCTCTTGCTAAAGTGACATCATTGCTGACGATAGCCACGACTGCAGTTCCTGAAATCGCGAGAAGTTCTCTCTCGCTGTCTTGCGGGCCCAAATTTTGCATCATATTGACACGTCGTGCGAGTGGGGGACACACGTCCTCCACTTTTCCTGGCGCACGCACTGTAACTCCTCCAGGGTAAAATTACTTTTTACTCCTGCTCCACGTGTACATCATCTGCCGCACACTTTTTCCATCCAACGGTACGCCGCTTTGCCGCACCTCTATTTAAGATCCCCTTCTTCTTCCTCCAGCACTTCCGCTCGCACCGCTCCTCTGCTCTCCTCTGCAAAAACTCCTCTTGCGCCCCACAGTTCCCTGAGCTCAACCTCTCTCAAGCCGTTCTCCTGCGCCATTGTTAATGCCACCGCGCCGACTGACCAGACACAACACGCCAAAATCAACGATGGCTTTCGTGGATCTGGGAAGCGCTGAGTGGGAGATATCCAAAATCTCTACCCAGGACATCAACCTTCTGAAGAAACTGGGGATCAGCAAGAAGCCCAAGGCGCTGTGCTTCCCCAGCGAAGAGAGCTACCCAACCCCTCCAATGGAGTATCGGGTTAGTTTCGTCGATCACCTCATCCGCGGCCTTTCTGCCCCCATTCACCCTTTTCTTCGGGGTTTGCTTTTCGTTTATGGACTGCAACTTCATCACCTCACACCCAATTCTATCCTTCACATTTCCATCTTCATCACCCTCTGCGAATCCTTCCTCAGCGTCCAGCCTAACTGGGCGTTGTGGAAGCGCATTTTCTATTGTCGCCGCAATGGCTCTCCCAATGTCGCCTATAACATAGGCAGCGTTGTTATCTGCGTTGTTATCAGTTCAAGGGTGGCGCAAGAAGTGGCTGTACATTCATGAGGAAAATCATGGATGTGCTGAAGACAACATCCCTCCTTTCGATGGTGCCGAGAAAATCTATCGCCGCCGCTCCTGGGATGCAGAGGCTACCGAGGAAGAAAAAACGGCGACGGAAGCATTGATGACTCGCATCCACGAGCTGCAAAATACCCGCGGCAAAGAGCTGTCGGGTATCCAGATCACGGCGTACTTCCTTAGAATCAGAGTGCAGCCTCTACAGGCTCGCAAAAATCCCCTCTGGAGGTATGCTGGCGACAATGATGTGGATCGGTTGTCGGTGGATTTGTCGGTCAAGGACTTAGAAAAACTTGTCCGGATAATCTCCTCCCTAACCTCGAAAGATCCTGTCCCTTCTTCCTGCCGCGTAAAACCATATAGCGCCACCAATGCGCTTCCCAAGGTAACCTTTATCGACTGGCTCATTTTTTGTTTGCCGTCCTTTACATAATTCTTTTGTTGACGCTTTCCTTTGTTTTTGTATAGAACCATCCAGATCTTGTCTCGCTTCCTCCCCTTCCTGAAGGTGGAGAAGTCGAAGAACGAGTTGTTGTCAATGATGACAACCAAGATGCTCCTTCTTTTGAGAATGAACCCGCAGGTTCTCGAAAATCTGCGGGATCCTCTGAAAAGGAGGCTGCCTCTGAGGCCACTACGTCGGCACAGTCTCCTCCTCCTGCTGTTTCTCCAAGGAACAAAAGGAAAAAAGCTGATGTCGAAGATCCGGCACCTCCAAAGCCGAACAAGCTGCTCCTTCACGTCGGAAGGCAGCTTTCGATCCATACCTTGAAGCCCTCGTCAGCTCGTAAGTCACCTTTTTGTTTCTTACTGTTTTGCTGCTTGAGGATTTTTATCTATCTTGCTCCTTATACTGCTGACATTTAATTGTAGTGGTGACGAGGAAGAAATGCCACGATCGATGCATTTGCTCGAACGAGTACGTCGCATACTTTAGTTGTTTCTGAGGTGCAAGTTGAAGGAGAGGAATCTTCGCCTCCTCAACAAAACACCGACGCTCCTACTCCTCCTGCAAGCCCCTTGTCCCTTCACCAAAAAGGGCGGGGGTTGAAACAATCCCGGAGCCTACCCTACAATTGGGTAGCTCCTCGACTCCTCTTTTGGATGACGTAAGTCCTTTAATTCTTTCTGATACTATCGATGTTTTTCATGTTTGTTTCTTTGTGCTATCGCATTTTTTTCCATACCGATGCTTTCTTTCTCTATCTTTCTTTGACAGCCTGTGATTAAGGAGTTCGTCCGCTTCGGTGCCCAATTCGTTGGGTACCGCAAGTACGCTAGCAAGGCCGAAGGTACTGACTCTCTGCTTTCATTTGCCCATGCCTTCTTGCTCCTTTGTCATCGTGTTTTTGACTTATTTTTGACTATTTTGGCAGAAAAATTTGCGGAGGCCAACAAACTTGCCGACACGCTTGCTCAGAAATTAGAGCAAAGTGAAGCGGCTCGTAGGAAGGCCGAATCTGATGCTAGCAAAGCTAAGGCAGAAGCTGACAAGGCCAACGCAGAAGCTGCTGGTGTCGAAGATCTTCAGAAGAGACTTCATGACGCCGAAACTGCCTTGAACGAGCATAAAACCGCACAAGCTGCTCGTGAAGAGGCGATCCTCAAGCGCTTGGACTCGCAAAATCGGCGCTTTGTCAGTAAGTACCCGATCTATTTTACATTCCTCGGACTTGCTTTTATTTGCTTGTTTGTTGACCAACATATTTTTTTCTCGACAGGGAAAACAAACCAAGAATTTGAACTTGAAGATCCTGACAACGATCCCCTCCTCGACGCACTCTCTGTCCTTGAGTTTCACGGAACAGAAATCCGTGAAGGTATTGAGCAGGCCCAGGGAGGATTGTCACGGCTCTACCCTTATTTCTTCCCGAAGAAAAAGGAACCCGCGACTTTCCTTGGTCTTGCCAAGGACTTTAATCCGCCAGAAGATCTTGGACTGAAACTGCGCCAAGAAAATATGAAGATTTCCGTTGAGAGCACTGTCGCCTTGGTTGCAGACAGCCAACAGAACATCGACTGGACCAGAGTTGGCGACACACAGGAGATGGAGACCACGAAGTGGCGATCGCTGATCAAGGCTGCGAAGCCCAACACAAAGAAGATCCTTGCTTATCTTGGATTCAAGCCAACTTCAACTCCTAGCTCGTCGAAGCCGGAGGTCTAGTTGAATGCCCTGTCTTTTTCTTTCTTTATTTTTTCTGTTTCTTTTGATGTTGTCGCCGCAGTAGCTTTGGCAACAACTGTCGTAGTAATCCTTTTGAAAAGCTCCTTCTGTAATATCCATATAAATTTCCCGAAGATCAATGGAATTCTATCTTGCACGATCATTGATTTTGAAATTTTCTTTTCCAGTTGATATTTGATAACTACTCTGCAAATCCTCATCCTGCCGATACTTCTCCTGCTTCCTCCTTCTCGAAGAAAACACTCGTCGATGATAACCTTATCGAAGGTTCTTCGAGTAAACACTTCTCGCAAGATTTGCAAGAACTTCGCCAACAACTTCAATCCATGAAAAAACAAATGCTTGTACTAATGGAACAGTCTCGAAGATCTTCGGAGAGGGAAAAAGTTGCTCTTCAACAGGCTCAGGATGCTATGGCTGTTGGAGATATGCCCAAGAGGCAATAATAAAATGGTTATTATAATATCTTTGAGTTTATGATAATGTTTACATACCATGCTATAATTGTATTAACCGAAACATTGATACATGTGTGTTATGTGAACAACAAGGAGTCCCTAGTAAGCCTCTTGTATAACTAGCTTGTTGATTAATAGATGATCATCGTTTCATGATCATGAACATTGGATGTTATTAATAACAAGGTTATGTCATTATGTGAATGATATAATGGACACACCCAATTAAGCGTAGCATAAGATCACGTCATTAAGTTATTTGCTATAAGCTTTCGATACATAGTTACCTAGTCCTTATGACCATGAGATCATATAAATCACTTATACCGGAAAGGTACTTTGATTACATCAAACGCCACTGCGTAAATGGGTGGTTATAAAGGTGGGATTAAGTATCCGGAAAGTATGAGTTGAGGCATATGGATCAACAGTGGGATTTGTCCATCCCGATGACGGATAGATATACTCTGGGCCCTCTCGGTGGAATGTCGTCTAATGTCTTGCAAGCATGTGAATAAGTTCATAAGAGACCACATACCACGGTACGAGTAAAGAGTACTTGTCAGGAGACGAGGTTGAACAAGGTATAGAGTGATACCGATGATCAAACCTCGGACAAGTAAAATATCGCGTGACAAAGGGAATTGGTATCGTATGTGAATGGTTCATTCGATCACTAAAGTCATCGTTGAATATGTGGGAGCCATTATGGATCTCCAGATCCCGCTATTGGTTATTGGTCGGAGAGAAGTCTCAACCATGTCTACATAGTTCGCGAACCGTAGGGTGACACACGTAAGGTTTGATGTCGTTTAAGTAGATATGGAATATGGAATGGAGTTCGAAGTTTTGTTCGGAGTCTCGGATGGGATCCAGGACATCACGAGGAGTTCCGGAATGGTCCGGAGAATAAGATTCATATATAGGAAGTCACTTTCCAAGTTTGGAAATGATCCGGTGAATTTATGGAAGGTGGTTTCTAGAATTATCCGGAAATAAATTACTATGGAAGGAGGAGTCCCGGAGGGACTCCACAAACCCTAACCAGCCAACCAAGTGGGAGGGTGGAGTCCATGGTGGACTCCACCTCCTTGGCCGGCCAAGAAAAGGGGGAAGGGGAGAGTCCCTGTCCCTCTAGGTTTCGTCCATAAGGCAGTTATTCTGTTGGGGTCTTATTCGAAGACTTTGGGCAAACCCTTGGGGTTCCACCTATATAATGAGGAGCAGAGGGAGGGGGCAGCCCATGGCTTGGCCGCACCACCCCTGCCCCCTTGAGGCCGGCGCCCATGGCACCCCCTCTCCCCAAACCCTAGCACCCCTCCTCCACTACTTCTCCCGCTTATGCTTAGCGAAGCTCCGCCGGAGATCTCCATCGACACCGCCACCACGCCGTCGTGCTGCCGGGATTTCGAGGAGGATCTACTACTTCCGCTGCCCGCTGGAACGGGGAAAAGGACGTCGTCATCAACACCGAACATGTGACCGAGTACGGAGGTGCTGCCCGATCGTGGCACCGTGATCAAGATCTTCTACGCGCTTTTGCAAGCGGCAAGTGATCATCTACCGCAGCAATAAGAGCCTACTCTTATAGGCTTTGGAAATCTTCAAGGGTGAGTCTCGATCATCACCTCGTTGCTCCCGTCTTCTAGATTGCATCTTGGCTTGGATTGCGTTCTCGCGGTAGGAAATTTTTTGTTTTCTATGCAACGAATCCCTACAGTGGTATCAGAGCCAGGTCTATGCATAGATGGTTGCACGAGTAGAACACAATGGTTTTGTGGGCGTTGATGCTCTTGTTGTCTTTAGTTTGAGTACTTTGCATCTTTGTGGCATAGTGGGATGAAGCGGCCCGGACTAACTTTACATGACCGCGTTCATGAGACTTGTTCCTCGTTCGACATGCAACTTGTATTGCATAAGAGGCTTTGCGGGTGTCTGTCTCTCCTACTATAGTGAAGATTCAATTTACTCTTCTATTGACAACATTAGTATCACCGTTGTGGTTCATGTTCGTAGGTAGATTAGATCTCTCTCGAAAACCCTAAACCACGTAAAATATGCAAACCAAATTAGAGACGTCTAACTTGTTTTTGCAGGGTTTGGTGATGTGATATGGCCATAATGTGATGATGAATATGTATGAGATGATCATTATTGTATTGTGGCAACCGGCAGGAGCCTTATGGTTGTCTTTAAATTTCATGTTGAGTAGTATTTCAAATTAGTTGTAATAGTTGCTACATGAGGTGAACAACCATGAAGACGGCGCCATGAACCTTAACGCTACGCCGACAATGATGGAGATCATGCCCATTGATGATGGAGATCATGTCCGTGCTTTGGTGATGAAGATCGAAGGCGCAAAGACTAAAGGGCCATATCATATCACATATGAACTGCATGTGATGTTAATCCTTTTATGCATCTTATTTTGCTTAGATCACGACGGTAGCATTATAAGATGATCCCTCACATTAATATCAAGATAATAAAGTGTTCTCCCCTCGTATGCACCGTTGTACAGTTCGTCGTTTCGAAGCATCTCGTGATGATCGGATGTGATAGACTCAACGTCCACATACAACGGATGTAAACCATGTTGCACACGCGGAATACTTGGGTTTGCTTGACGAGCCTAGCATGTACAGACATGGCCTCGGGACAACGGAAACCGAAAGGTTGAACACGCGTCATATGGATGATATGATCAACATGTTGATGTTCACTATTGAAGCTACATCATCTCACGTGATGATCGGTTTTGGTGTAGTGGATTTGGATCGTGTACCACTTAACAACTATGAGGGATGTTGTATTAAGTGGGTGTTCATTAGTAATTAGATTAAAACATGAACTAATTATCATAAACATAGTCTAGGTAGTATTTTGAATTAATTTTGTAGTATTGGCATCCGTTTACTACTATGCGCTAGTCTTGTAATTGAGATAGAATTTCCGTTAAAATCTGATAAGAAACTTTACGGATTGGTACCGTATTGTTAAAGAATCAAGAATTGATTCAGTCCTATTGCAAACTTTTAGTAAACCTCACATTGTTGATTCAAAGAGCTATGGTTTCAATTAGTACCTAAAGTTAACTTGTCTCCGTGAAACTTGAAGTTCAAATCTGTTTGAAAAGTAAGGAGCTGAAAATTTAGTTTTCAGAAATAATCAAGGTATGAGATATACGTGATATCTAAGACCTTATTGCAAGATGATAGAATATAAATTTGGTGAGACTACATAAACTCATAAGTTTTATGGGAATGTATGAAGGTTGAAGACGCCAGGCGTCACAATCCTCCAACTATTGGGGCACTAATAATATTCGCATATCCATGAAGTTATCATCCTTAGTATGCACCGTTGCTAAGATTCGTCGTTTCGAAGCATCACGTGATGATCGGGTGTTATAGATTCTACGTGTGCATACAACGGGTGCAAGCCAGATTTGCACATGCGAATACTAATATTAAACTTTATGAGCCTAGCATGTACAGACATGGTCTCGGAAAGTCGTCATGATATGATGGATAAAATTATGAGTGAAATTGTTCATCATATTACAAAGTTACTAATAGTGAAATCTAAAACACTTGTCATATGATGATCAACTTCAAAGGAAGAACCTCAAGGTTATTGGTATTTGACCAACAAACCTAGAAGTTAGTGATGTTGAAGTGTTTTTCTGAATAATGAGGAAAGCTAAAAGAGAAACTACAAAAGATTATTGGCAGAAAGAAAAAAAAGACTAGAAAGTCTAGCTCAGGTGTATATAAATGATATACATGTTATGGATGTATTCCTCGTTTGGTCACACAATGAAATTCTTGGGTATTTGTACTATATTGGTTGGTATGAAGTGTCATACAAAACAACGCAATACAAGAATACAATGGCCTAAGTGACTGACAAGGAATATGATAGGAATACACGTCTGGAACAAAATAAAGTGTTATTATGTTCGTCGTTGGCATTCTATCTAGCCCTTAGGATTTATAATAAAGAACTTAATAATTGTTATTTTGCTCTGGTCAAATAAAAACAATGAGTTGTTCAAATTATGACATTACTCCATGTACGATGGATAAGTTATTATAAATCTTAATGGTGAAACAGACACACATAATACTGACGCTAAAATGCCATAAGGGAAATGATTTGAATTCCACTTATTTGTGGAACCGCCATTTAGGTCATGTTAGAAAGGAACGCATGAAGGAACTCCATGCAAATGGATTTTTGGAGTCATTTGATTTTTGAATCGTTTGGCGCTTGCAAATCTTTTCTAAAAAGTAATGACTGAAATACCATTCATAGGCCAAGAGTTGAACGGGCAACTAACTTAGTGAAAACATACATAATGATATATGTGGTTCACTGGGCATAGTTGTGTGCGGGAGATTCTTCTACTTCATGAAAACTTTCAACAATGAATTGAGTATATATGTGGATATATTCAATAAGGAAGAAGTTTGAAACATTTGAATGGATTCAAATAAATTTCAGCATGAAGTGGAAATCATCGTAATAGAAAAGTCAAATATCTATGATTGGATCATGGTGAAAATATTTGAATTACGAGTTTTAGCAAACATCTAAGAGAGTCATGAAATTGTTCTACTACTCACATTTCTTGGAGTATCATAATGATGATATAGTATCCGAGAGATGTATCCAAACCTTGTTGGATTAATGATGAGATAAAATATTATGACGCCATTATATTTTTGTGGATTATGCTTTAGTGACTACCGCTTTTACACTGAGTAGAGCATCATCATGATCCGTAGAAATGACACCATACGAGTTATGGCATGGTTATGAACCCTAATAGTCCTTTCTTAAATTTTGGTATGCATAGCATAAATAAATAAGTTTACAACCAAAATCGGATGAATGTCTTTGTTGGTTATCCCAGAGAATTGATTGGGAATTCTTCCCACTATGGAGAAAAAGACAAAAGTGTTTGTCAATGTTTCTTATTTCCAAGAAATTGTTTCTAGCGAAATTTTTGAGTGGGAGGACAATAGAACTTGATAAAGTTTATGAACCTGAGCATAATGATCAGAGTAGCGCAGCATCGGAATTGGTTCCGGAAGCGGCCACGACGATCTGGTGGGCCTGTGGCCCCCCTCTGGCGACTCTCGGGTGTTCTGGATGCTTCCGGGGATTCTAAGATGCTGGGCGTTGATTTTGTCCGATTCCGAGAATATTTCCTTACTAGGATTTCTGAAACCAAAAACAGCAGAAAACAGCAACTGGCCCTTCGGCATCTCGTCAATAGGTTAGTTCCAGAAAACGCATAAATATGACATAAAGTATGCATAAAACATGTAGATATCATCAATAATGTAGCATGGAACATAAGAAATTATCGATACGTCGGAGACGTATCAGCATCCCCAAGCTTAGTTTCTGCTCGTCCCGAGCAGGTAAACGATAACAAAGATAATTTCTGGAGTGACATGCCATCATAACCTTGATCATACTATTGTAAGCATATGTAATGAATGCAGCGATCAAAACAATGGTAATGACATGAGTAAACAAATGAATCATATAGCAAAGACTTTTCATGAATAGTACTTTCAAGACAAGCATCAATAAGTCTTGCATAAGAGTTAACTCATAAAGCAATAAATTCATAGTAGAGGCATTGAAGCAACACAATGGAAGATTAAGTTTCAGCGGTTGCCTTCAACTTGTAACATGTATATCTCATGGATAGTTGTCAATGCAAAGTAATATAATAAGTGCAATATGCAAGTATGTAGGAATCAATGCACAGTTCACACAAGTGTTTGCTTCTTAAGATGGAGAGAAATAGGTGAACTGACTCAACATAAAAGTAGAAGAAATGCCCTTCGACGAGGGAAGCATTGATTGCTATATTTGTGCTAGAGCTTTAGTTTTGAAAACAAGAAACAATTTTGTCAACGGTAGTAATAAAGCATATGTGTTATGTAAATTATATCCTACAAGTTGCAAGCCTCATGCATAGTATACTAATAGTGCCCGCACCTTGTCCTAATTAGCTCGGATTACCGGGATTATCGCAATGCACATGTTTTAACCAAGTGTCACAAAGGGGTACCTCTATGCCTTTGTACAAAGGTCTAAGGAGAAAGCTCGCATTGGATTTCTCGCTATTGATTATTCTCAACTTAGACATCCATACCGGGACAACATAGACAACAGATAATGGACTCCTCTTATATGCATAAGCATGTAGCAACAATTAATTTTCTCATATGAGATTGAGGATATATGTCCAAAACTGAAACTTCCACCATGGATCATGGCTTTAGTTAGCGGCCCAATGTTCTTCTCTAACAATATGCATGCTCTAACCATTCTAGCGGTAAATCTCCCTTACTTCAGACAAGACGGACATGCATAGCAACTCACATGATATTCAACAAAGAGTAGTTGATGGCGTCCCCGGGAACATGGTTATCGCACAACAAGCAACTTAATAAGAGATAAAGTGCATAGGTACATATTCAATACCACAATAGTTTTTAGGCTATTTATCCCATGAGCTATATATTGCAAGGGTGAAGGATAGAAATTTAAAGGTAGCACTCAAGCAATTTACTTTGGAATGGCGGAGAAATACCATGTAGTAGGTAGGTATGGTGGACACAAATGGCATAGTGGTTGGCTCAAGGATTTGGATGCATGAGAAGTATTCCCTCTGGATACAAGGTTTAGGCTAGCAAGGTTATTTGAAACAAACACAAGGATGAACCGGTGCAGCAAAACTCACATAAAAGACATATTGTAAACATTATAAGACTATACATTGTCTTCCTTGTTGTTCAAACACCTCACTAGAAAATATCTAGACTCTAGAGAAACCACTTATGCAAACCAAATTTTAGCAAGCTCTATGTAGTTATTCATTAATAGGTGCAAAGTATATGATGTAAGAGCTTAATCATGAGCACAACAATTGCCAAGTATCACATTATCCAAGACATTTTACAAATTACTACATGTATCATTTTCCAATTCCAACCATATAACAATTTAACGAAGAAGAAACTTCGCCATGAATACTATGAGTAAAGCCTAAGGACATATTTGTCCATATGCAACAGCGGAGCGTGTCTCTCTCCCACACAATGAATGCTAGGATCCATTTTATTCAAACAAAACAAAAACAAAAACAAACTGACGCTCCAAGCAAAGTACATAAGATGTGACGGAATAAAAATATAGTTTCAGGGGAGGAACCTGATAATGTTGTCGATGAAGAAGGGGATGCCTTGGGCATCCCCAAGCTTAGATGCTTGAGTCTTCTTGATATATGCAGGGGTGAACCACCGGGGCATCCCCAAGCTTAGAGCTTTCACTCTTCTTGATCATATTGTATCATCCTCCTCTCTTGACCCTTGAAAACTTCCTTCACACCAAACTCGAAACAAACTCATTAGAGGGTTAGTGCATAATCAAAAACTCACGTGTTCAGAGGTGACACAATCATTCTTAACACTTCTGGACATTGCTCAAAGCTACTGGAAGTCAATGGAACAAAGAAATCCATCCCACATAGCAAAAGAAGCAATGCGAAATAAAAGGCAGAATCTGTCAAAACAGAACAGTCCGTAAAGACGAATTTTATTGAGGCACCAGACTTGCTCAAATGAAAATGCTCAAATTGAATTAAAGTTGCGTACATATCTGAGGATCACTCACGTAAATTGGCATAATTTTCTGAGTTACCTACAGAGAATTAGGCCCAGATTCGTTACAGACAGAAATCTGTTTCTGCGCAGTAATCCAAATCTAGTATCAACCTTACTATCAAAGACTTTACTTGGCACAACAATGCAACAAAACTAAGATAAGGAGAGGTTGCTACAGTAGTAAAAACTTCCAAGACACAAATATAAAACAAAATTACTGTAGAAAAATAAACACATGGGTTATCTCCCAAGAAGTTCTTTCTTTATAGCCATTAAGATGGGCTCAGCAGTTTTAATGATGCACTCGCAAGAAATAGTAGTTGAAGCAAAAGAGAGCATCAAGAGGCAAATTCAAAACACATTTAAGTATAACATGCTTCCTATGCATAGGAATCTTGTAAGTAAATAAATTCAAGAAGCATAATGCAACAAGCATAGGAAGATAAAACAAGTGTAGCTTCAAAAATTTCAGCACATAGAGAGGTGTTTCAATAACATGAAAATTTCTACAACCATATTTTCCTCTCTCATAATAACTTTCAGTAGCAACATGAGCAAACTCAACAATATAACTATCACATAAAGCATTCTTATCATGAGTCTCATGCATAAAATTATTACTACTCCCAACATAAGCATAATCAATTTTATTAATTGTAGTGGGAGCAAATTCAACAAAGTAGCTATCATTATTATTCTCATCATCAAATATAGGAGGCATATTGTAATCATAATCAAACTTATCCTCCATAACAGGTGGTACTAAAATACTACTATCATTATAATCATCATAAATAGGAGGCAAAGTATCATCAAAGTAAATTTTCTCCTCAATGCTTGGGGGACTAAAAAGATCATGTTCATCAAAACCAGCTTCCCCAAGCTTAGAATTTTCCATATCATTAGCAACAATGGTGTTCAAAGTGTTCATACTAATATGTTCCATGGGTTTTTTAATTTTCGGATCAAACCATCCATGTCTTAAATCAGGAAATAGAGTAAGAAGCTCATTGTTGTCTGATGTCTACGCCCCCTCCTTTTCCTGTAGACAGTGTTGGGCCTCCAAGAGCAGAGGTTTGTAGAACAGCAGCAAGTTTTCCCTTAAGTGGATCACCCAAGGTTTATCGAACTCAGGGAGGAAGAGGTCAAAGATATCCCTCTCATGCAACCCTGCAACCACAAAGCAAGAAGTCTCTTGTGTCCCCAACACACCTAATACAATAGGTGCACTAGTTCGGCGAAGAGATAGTGAGATACAAGTAATATGGATGAGTATGAGTGGTAATAGCAATCTGAATAAAATATGGCAGCGAGCAAACATGTAACAAAATAGTGAACAAACGGAGATTCGATGCTTGGAAGCAAGGCCCAGGGATCCTGCTTTCACTAGTGGACACTCTCAACAATGATCACATAATAGGACTACTCTACACCCTCTTGTTGGATGATGAACACCATTGTGTAGGATTACACGAACCCTCAATGCCGGAGTTAACAAGCTCCACAATATTCAATGTTCATATTTAAATAACCTTAGAGTGCAAGATAGATCAACACAACCAAACCAAGTACTAACATAGCATGCACACTACTACCATCACACTATGAAAGGAGGAATAGATCGCATCAATACCATCATAGTAATAGTTAACTTCATAATCTACAAGAGATCACAATCATAGCATAAACCAAGTACTTCATGATGCACACACTGCCAACATTACATCATGGAGGAGGAATAGACTACTTTAATAACATCACTAGAGTAGCACATAGATGATATTCAACTTGATCACAAAGAGAGAGAGAGATGAACCACATAGCTACAGCGGAGCCCTCAGCCCCGGGGGTGAATTACTCCCTCCTCATCATGGAGGCAGCGATGGCGGTGAAGATGGCGGTGGAGACGGCGGTGGAGATGGCTTCGGGGGCAATTCCCCGTCCCGGCAGGGTGCCGGAACAGCGACTTCTGTCCCCCGAATTGGACTTTCGCGACGGCGGCGGCTCTGGATGGTTTTCTCTGTTTCCGTCCAACTCGTCGATGTTTTTAGGTCAGGGACGAATATATAGGCGGAGAGGCGGCGCAAGGAGGCGGCTGGGGCCCCCACACCATAGGCTGGCGCGGCCAGGGGGCCACCCGCGCCGCCTTATGGTGTGGGCCCCCTGCTGCCCGCCTCCGACTCTCCTTCGGTGTTCCGGAAGCTTCCGGGAATTCTAAGACTTTCGGTGTTGATTTCGTCCGATTCCGAAAATATTTCCTTACTAGGATTTCTGAAACCAAAAACAGCAGAAAACTTGACAATCGGCCTTTCGGCATCTCGTCAATAGGTTAGTTCCGGAAAACGCATAAATATGACATAAAGTGTGAACAAAACATGTTGGTATTGTCATAAAACAAGCATGGAACATCAGAAATTATAGATACGTTGGAGACGTATCATTGTCCATTATGCCTTACTAGTGTAAACAAGAAACAAAAAGATGCAATTGCAGGATCTAAAGGAAATAGCTTCGAGCACACACACAATGGCGCCAGAAAAGTACTGTTACCTGGAACCGGAGTATGAGTGCCTTTTACCTTTCCTACCCGGCAACGGTGCCAGAAAAGTGCTTGATGTCTACGGGAGCTTCTATTCTTGTAGACAGTGTTGGGCCTCCAAGAGCAGAGTTTTGTAGAACAGCAGCAAGTTTCCCTTAAGTGGATCACCCAAGGTTTATCGAACTCAGGGAGGAAGAGGTCAAAGATATCCCTCTCATGCAACCCTGCAACCACAAAGCAAGAAGTCTCTTGTGTCCCCAACACACCTAATAGGTGCACTAGTTCGGCGAAGAGATAGTGAAATACAGGTGGTATGAATGTATATGAGCAATAGCAACGGCACCAGAAAAGTGCTTTGCTGTCCAGGACTGGCGTGTGGTTGATGGTGGTAATATTGCGGGCAGTACAGATGCAGTAGAACAGTAAACAAGCAGCGATAGCAGTATTTAGGAACAAGGCCTAGGGATCATACTTTCACTAGTGGACACTCTCAACATTGATCACATAACAGAATAAATAGATAGATGCTAGACTCTACACCCTCTTGTTGGATGATGAACACCACTAATTGCGTAGGATTACATGAACCCTCAATGCCGGAGTTAACAAGCTCCACAATATTCAATGTTCATATTTAAATAACCTTAGAGTGCAAGATAGATCAACATAACGAAATAGATCACATCAATACCATCATAGTAATAGTTAACTTCATAATCTACAAGAGATCACAATCATAAACTACGCCAAGTACTACATGATGCACACACTGCCACTTTTACACCATGCAGGAGGAATATAGTACTTTAATAACATCACTAGAGTAGCACATAGATGAATAGTGATACAAAGCTCATATGAATCTCAATCATGTAAAGCAGCTCATGAGATCATTGTATTGAGGTACATAGGAGAGAGATTAACCACATAGCTACTGGTACAGCCCCGAGCCTCGATGGAGAACTACTCCCTCCTCATGGGAGACAGCAGCGTTGATGAAGATGGCGGTGGAGATGGCAGCGGTGTCGATGGAGAAGCCTTCCGGGGGCACTTCCCCGTCCCGGCGGTGTGCCGGAACAGAGACTCCTGTCCCCCAGATCTTGGCTTCGCGATGGCGGCGGCTCTGGATGGTTTCTCGTACCGTGGCTTTTCCGTATCGAAGATTTAGGTCGAGGGGCTTCTTATAGGCGAAGAGGCGGCGTCAGAAGGTCAACGAGGCGACGACACGCTAGGGGGGCGCGGGCCACCCCCAGGCCGCGCCGGCCTACCATCTGGTGGGCCTGTGGCCCCCCTCTGGCGACTCTCGGGTGTTCTGGATGCTTCCGGGGATTCTAAGATGCTGGGCGTTGATTTCGTCCGATTCCGAGAATATTTCCTTACTAGGATTTCTGAAACCAAAAACAGCAGAAAACAGCAACTGGCCCTTCGGCATCTCGTCAATAGTTTAGTTCCAGAAAACGCATAAATATGACATAAAGTATGCATAAAACATGTAGATATCATCAATAATGTGGCATGGAACATAAGAAATTATCGATACGTCGGAGACGTATCACTGCACACGATCACCGCCGTAACAATTTGGGTTTGATCTTGATTGTTTGATAGGGGAAACTCTCCCGGTGTTGATTTCTACTTGTTATTGATGCTATTGAGTGAAACCGTTGAACCAAGGTTTATGTTCAGATTTTTATTCATCATCATATCACCTCTGATCATGTTCCATATGATGTCTCATGAGTAGTTCATTTAGTTCTTGAGGACATGGGTGAAGTCTAAATGTTAGTAGTGAAGTATGGTTGAGTAATATTCAATGTTATGATATTTAAGTTGTGGTGTTATTCTTCTAGTGGTGTCGTGTGAACGTCGACTACACGACACTTCACCTTTATGGGCCTAGGGGAATGCATCTTGTACTCGTTTGCCAATTGCGGGGTTGCCGGAGTGACAGAAACCTGGAGCCCCGTTGGTATATCGATGCAGGAGGGATAGCAGGATCTCAGAGTTTAAGGCTGTGGTTAGATTTATCTTAATTACTTTCTTGTAGTTGCGGATGCTTGCAAGGGGTATAATCACAAGTATGTATTAGTCCTAGGAAGGGCGGTACATTAGCATAGGTTCACCCACACAACACTTATCAAAACAATGAAGATTAATTAGCCGTATGTAGCGAAAGCACTAGACTAAAATCCCGTGTGTACTCGAGAACGTTTGGCTATTATAAGTAAACAAACCGGCTTGTCCTTTGTGCTAAAAAGGATTGGGCTACTCGCGGCAATTATTACTCTCGCACTTTACTTACTCGCACTTTATTCATCTGCTACATCAAAACCCCCTGAATACTTGTCTGTGAGCATTTACAGTGAATCCTTCATCGAAACTGCTTGTCAACACCTTCTGCTCCTCGTTGGGATCGACATTCTTACTTATCGAAGATACTACGATACACCCCCTATACTTGTGGGTCATCAAGACTATTTTCTGGCACCGTTGCCGGGGAGTGAAGCGCTATTGGTAAGTGGAATTGGTAAGGGAAACTTCTACTGATTGTGCTGATTTTATTTCTGCCTGCTGCCATAATTCATTATGGAGAGATCTTCTCTTGAGTTTTTATTTGGAAAATCTACTACTACTGCAAAGGTAGTGGATGAGGCGCCAGGTGAGGAAGAAATACCATACAAAATACCTATGAAAATTATTGAACGTGTAGTGGATAACCGTTATACAGGGGATGGAACTGTCCACCCTGGAGATCATTTACTGTTCTTACATGAATTATGCGGTTTATTCAAGTGTGCAGGTATTGCTATGGATGAAGTGAGGAAGAAACTATTCTCTATATCGATGTCTGGTAAAACGGCGCATTGGTATAAATTACTGGATAATGGGGATTCTCTTGAATGGAATGATATTGTGCCCCGGTTTTATTCTAAGTTCTATCCTCCAAGTGAAATTCATAAGGATCGGAACCGCATATATAATTTTTGGCCTCATGATGGAGAGAGTATTGCCCAAGCGTGGGGGAGATTGAAGTCTTTAATGCTCAAATGCCCCATTCATGAGCTTCCTGGTAATGTTATTATTGATAATTTCTATGCAAGACTTTCTTTTCAAGACAAGACCTTGCTAGATACTTCTTGTTCTGGATCATTTACGCGCAACAAAGAAGAGTTTAAAAGGGACCTTCTTAATCGGATCCAGGAAAATACTGAAGGATGGGAGAACGACAAGGATAGAGAATCGGGTATAAATTATGATTATAAATGCATTGAAGCTTTTATGGATACTGATAAATTTCGTAATATGAGTGCTACTTATGGTCTTGATTCTCAAGTTGCTGCAAATCTTTATAAAGCTTTTGCCTCTCATTATGAATTGCCTAAGAAGAATTTTGATAAGTATCATGAACCATATAAAGATAAAATTGATTCATCTATAAATAAATGTGTTGTAGTTGAAACTGTTGATCATGTTATTCCTGAAGCTTATATTGAAAAAACTCCTTTCCCTGCTAAAATGAAGGAGTACTCTGTTATAAATAGTGCGGTTCATAAAAGTGAAAAGAAACCTATAGAACCTAAAGAACAAATAAAAGTTGAACCTGCTGTTGCAATAGTTAAAGATCTTGTGACTGAAAATGTGGAGGATGATCATATTATTTTCTGTGAAGATGCCTCTAATATTGTTTCACATCCTAATAAGTCTAAGAAAGCTAGTATTCCTATGCTATCCGTTAGAATTGGTGATCATTGTTATTATGGTTTATGTGATATTGGTGCTAGTATTAGTGCTATTCCTTATGAGCTTTACACGAAGATTATGCACGAAATTGGTTCTTGTGAACTTGAAGATATTGATGTGGTTATTCGGCTGGCTAATAGAGAAACTATCTCTCCAATTGGTATTGTTCGAGATGTGGAAGTTCTATGTGGTAAGATTAAATATCCTGCTGACTTTTTGGTACTTGGTTCTGCTGCTAGTAAATATTGTCCTATCATTTTTGGTAGATCTTTTCTAAATACTTGTGGAGCTATTATAGATTGCAAGAAAGAGAAAATTTTGACTAAATTTGCTGGTGAATCTTATGAGTTTAACTTCTCTAAATTTGCCAAAACCCCTTATAAAATTGATTCGCCTAATAATGATTTTAAAGTTGAACAGTGTGCATCTATTTCTCTTGCTCCTAATAATCCTTTGCAGCAACATTTGGAGAAGAGTGAGAGTGAAGTTTTTAGGGAAGAAAGAGATGAGCTTGATGAAATTTTCCTTCGTCAACCTATTCTTAAGCATGATTTACCGGTGGAAGATCTGGGTACAACACCACCACCAAAGGAAGATCCTGTCTTTGATTTAAAACCATTGCCTGATAATCTTAAATATGCTCATATTGATGATAAGAAAATATATCCTGTTATTATTAGTTCTAAGCTTTCAGAGTTTGAAGAAGAAAGGTTATTGGAAATACAGATGAAGCACCGAGGAGCTATTGGCTACACACTTGATGACTTGAAGGGGATTTCTCCCTCTATTTGCCAACACGCCATTAATATGGAAGATGATGCGAAGCTTGTTGTTGAACCTCAGCGTCGTCTAATTCCTAAGATGAAGGATGTGGTAAGAAATGAGGTATTAAGACTTCTTGAAGCTGGTATTATATATCCTATTGCTGATAGTAGATGGGTTAGTCCTGTGCATTGTGTTCCTAAGAAAGGAGGAATGGCTGTTGTGCCTAATGATAATGATGAGCTCATACCTCAAAGAGTAGTTGTAGGTTATAGAATGTGCATTGATTATCGAAAAGTTAATAAAGTTACTAAGAAAGATCATTACCCTTTGCCTTTTATTGATCAAATGTTAGAAAGGTTGTCTAAGAATACTCACTTTTGCTTTCTTGATGGTTATTCTGGGTTTTCACAAATTGCTGTTAAAACTAAGGATCAAGAGAAAACCACTTTCACTTGTCCCTATGGAACTTATGCTTATAGACGTATGCCTTTTGGTTTATGTAATGCTCCTGCTACTTTTCAAAGATGCATGTATGCTATTTTTCATGGCTTTTGCGAGAGTATTGTAGAGGTATTCATGGACGATTTTTCCGTTTATGGGAATTCTTTTGATAACTGCTTGCGGAACCTTGATAAAGTTTTGCAGAGATGTGAAGAAACTAACCTTGTTCTTAATTTGGAGAAATGCCACGTTATGGTTAATGAAGGAATTGTATTGGGACATAAAATTTTCGAGAGAGGTATTGAAGTTGATAGAGCTAAAGTTGAAGCAATTGAGAAGATGCCCTATCCTAGGGATGTTAAAGGTATTCGTAGTGTTCTTGGTCATGCTGGGTTTTATAGGAGGTTTATTAAAGACTTCTCCAAGATTTCAAAGCCTCTTACTAATCTTCTTCAAAAAGATGTACCTTTTGTTTTTGATGATGATTGTAAGGAAGCTTTTGAAACTCTAAAGAAAGCCTTAACAACTGCTCCTATAGTTGAACCTCCTGATTGGAACTTACCATTTGAAATTATGTGTGATGCTAGTGATTTTGCTGTAGGCGCTGTTCTTGGACAGCGAGTAGATAAAAAATTGAATGCTATTCATTATGCTAGTAAAACCCTTGATGCTGCTCAAAGAAATTATGCTACTACTGAAAAAGAATTGTTAGCTGTAGTCTTTGCTTGTGATAAGTTTAGATCTTATATTGTTGATTCAAAAGTTACTATACATACTGATCATGCTGCAATTAGATACCTTATGCAAAAGAAAGATGCTAAGCCAAGGCTTATTAGATGGGTACTTCAGTTGCAAGAATTTGATTTACATATTGTAGATAGGAAAGGTGCTGATAATCCTGTTGCTGATAATTTGTCTAGATTGGAAAATATTGTTTATGATCCTGTTCCTGTTAATGATAGTTTTCCAAATGAACAATTGGCTGTAATAAAGGTGAGCTCGCGAGATAGCCCTTGGTATGCTGATTATGCTAACTTTATTGTTTCCAAGTACTTGCCTCCAACCTTTTCAGCTCAGCAAAGGAGGAAATTCTTTTATGATTTGAGGCATTATTTCTGGGATGACCCACACTTATATAAAGAAGGAGTGGATGGTATTTTGCGAAGATGTGTTCCCGAATATGAACAGCAAGAGATATTGAGTAAATGTCATGGTAGTGCTTATGGAGGACATCACGCCGGAGAAAGAACCGCGCAAAAGGTCCTACAATCAGGTTTTTATTGGCCGACTCTCTTCAAAGATGCAAGGAAGTTTATTTTATCTTGTGATGAATGCCAAAGGGTTGGTAATATCTCCAGACGCAATGAAATGCCTATGAATTATACTCTCGTTATTGAACCGTTTGATTGTTGGGGATTTGACTTCATGGGACCTTTTCCCTCTTCAGAAGGTAACACTCATATACTTGTTACTGTTGATTATGTTACTAAATGGGTGGAAGCCATACCTACAAAAAGTGCTGATGGTGAGACCTCTTTAAGAATGCTTTTAGACATTATTTTTCCTCGATTTGGAGTTCCTAGATATATTATGACTGATGGAGGTTCTCATTTTATTCATGGTGGTTTTAGAAAAACTCTTGCTAAATATGGTATTAATCATAGAATTGCTTCTGCCTATCATCCGCAAACTAGTGGGCAAGTAGAATTATCAAATAGAGAGATTAAATCTATCTTGCAAAAGACTGTTAATAAAACTAGAAATAATTGGGCTAGTAAATTGAAGGAAGCACTATGGGCTTATAGAACTGCTTATAAAAATCCCATGGGAATGTCACCTTATAAAATGGTTTATGGAAAAGCTTGTCATTTGCCTCTAGAACTAGAGCACAAAGCTTATTGGGCTGTAAGAGAATTAAATAAAGATCCTAAACTAGCCGGTAAGAAAAGATTGTTGCAATTGAGTTCTCTGGATGAATGGAGAAGTGAAGCTTATGAAAATGCTAAACTCTTTAAAGAGAAAGTTAAAAAATGGCATGATAGAAGGATTATCAAAAGAGAATTTAATATTGGGGATAAAGTCCTATTGTATCGGTCTCGTCTCAGATTATTTGCAGGGAAATTACTCTCGAAATGGGAAGGACCATATGTTGTTGAGGAGGTGTATCGTTCAGGAGCAATTAAAATTAGCTCTCTCCAAAGCAATGCCACGCAAGTGGTGAATGGTCAAAGACTCAAGCATTCTATCTCAGGTGATTCTTATAATGTAGATGTTGATGTTATTCGAGTGGAAAAACCAGAGGCTTTCATCAAAGGTCAAATTGACAGTCCGCCAGAACTCGACTTTGAATAGGTAACAGTACAGGTAATAAAAAGTTCGCGATTTACTTTCCGAACAATGTTTTTGCTGTTTTTGGAAAATATGAAAAATTATGAGATCGAAACGGAGTGGAGGAGACGCACGAGGGCGTGCCCCCATAGGCCGGCGTGGGCCCCAGCCTGGCCGCGCCGCCCTATGAGCTGGCCGCCTCGTCGCCTCTTTCCGACTCTGGTTCGACCTGGTACTTTCCTTATGACATACAAATTCCTGCTATATAATCCCCCAGACCCATGGAGGTCCGTATATCGTTTTTTCGACGTGTTTTGTTTCGAGTTGTTTCTGCCAGGATTTGCTTCGGATCTAGAGCCATCATGTCTTCGTCGGAAACTCCGAAGGACAGCTCCTGCAAGGACGTTGACAATTTGTACATGGACGAGCTGAGGATGCACCCCAAGGAGTTGCTGCTCGTTGATGGAGAGCTGCAGATCAAAGATGTCCAGGGTCCTAAAGGAGAAGGAAGCTTGGAAGACAGGATGGAGAAGCTAGAACAAGAGGTCTTCAACTACAAGAAGATGGCTGAGCGTGAGGTGGACATCTTCCACAAGATTGTGTCTGAACTTATCGATGCACATGAGAAGGAGACTGCAAAGCTATGGGGCGACATCCTCTCACTTCACGACACCACCAACAAACTCCAAGCTCAACTCTATGACGTTCAGAATCAGAACTGTGAGTATGAAAACAGGTTTAAACACATAAGCTATGCTGCTAGTTTCAGGATTCCCGAGACCAAGATGTCGTTTGTTGATGGAGAGCCTCTTCCTTGGAAATCTGATGATGGGAATTCATCACCACCATCGCCGAAGGAGTAATTCATCATCGGTATTGGCATCCCCTTGGTTTGTTCCAAGCTTGGGGGAGTGCCGCGGTATCACATCATCACTATCTCTTACTTTTTACTATCAAGTAGTGTCATATCATGAGTAGGGAAGTTATCATATAAGATGGGTTGCAGTGTGGAAGTATCTCTCCTTTAGTTGGTTGTCTATGTATCCCTTGGTGTGAGTTATCGTTATGGAATATTAATGAGAAGTCTTATCATTTACATATTACGCATCTTACTTTAGTTTGCAATCTCTATTATATGATTGATCTTGTTATTAGTATTGGTATCACTTTGGGAGCATTGAGTTAATCTATTTGGTTTTGGCAAACTTAGCATTGGTCAATAGCAACAACACTTTGAGGTTTAAGTAGAAAAGAGAAATACATGTAGTTGTTTCATTGTCTTCTTTTCTTGTTAGCTTATAGCTTATTATTCTGAAGTTAAAATTGTTTGTGCTTACAAGGAAGATGCATGATTGTTTCTATCACATGTATATTTGTTTGCTTCCCTCGACTCTTATGCTTGCTAATTTACCTTGCTAGCCAAAGACCTGTATAGAGAGGGAATACTTCTCGTGCATCCAAACCTTAACCCAAACCTATGCCATTTGTGTCCACCATAACTACCTACTACATGGTATTTCCTGCCATTCCAAGTAAATACTTCGTGTGCTACCTTTAAATAATTCAAAATTTACTATCTCTTATTTGTGTCAATGTTTTATAGCTCATGAGGAAGTATGTGGTGTTTTATCTTTCAATCTTGTTGGGCAACTTTCACCAATGGACTAGTGGCTTCATCCACTTATCCAATAACTTTGCAAAAAGAGCTGGCAATGGGATTCCCAGTCTCAAATTAATTAACCTAAATAGACACTCCTCCATGGTATGTGATTGTTGGACGGCACCCGAAGGATTCGGTTAGCCATGGCTTGAGAAAGCAAAGGTGGGGAGGAATGTCATCATAATAAAACTAAAATAAAAAGGCACTCCTTCATGGTATGAGATTGTTGGCAGGCACCCGAGGATTCGGTTAGCCATGGTTTGTGAAAGAAAGGTTGGAAGGAGTGCCGACCTAAAATAAAACTTTATGGGAGCCGCTCTTCGAGAGTTTGTCTGGCAAGGGGGTTAGAGTACCCGCTACCAGTCGTTGACAACAACAAACACCTCTCAAAATGTTACTTTTACTCTCTTTATATGATTTCAAAACTGAAAAAGCTCTAGCACATGATTTAATCCCTGCTTCCCTCTGCGAAGGGCCTGTCTTTTACTTTATGTTGAGTCAGTAAACCTATTTCCCTCCATCTTAAGCAAGCATTTGAGTTGTTGTGATCAAACCATCTATATTGTGATTTACTTCATCATGTCTTTTACTCTTCCTTGTTTAGTACAAGTTTTATCTGAATGAATATGGCTTTGAAAGTTATCAATGATCATGAGGAGATTATTATGATTGAATATGCAAGTTGTGCTATATAAACTTTAACATGAGAGCGCTGCTCGATAGATAAGTATAACCTGTTAATTGTTCTCTGACCAAGAACGAAGTTTGCCATCACCAATTATGATTTCTTATGCACCTTTATTCGTGATTACCTTATACTTGTTTCAAGTTGAATTATATGAGGAAGTTGTTCACTAAAATGTCTTGTGTGAATGAATATGATGCTTCTTGTCCGTATTTTATTTATCGACTCTTCACTCCATAAACATGTGGTCCTGTTTACCGAGTTCAGTTTCGCTTGGGGACAAGCGAAGTCTAAGCTTGGGGGAGTTGATACGTCCATTTTGCATCACTATTTTATATCATAATTTGCTATTATTCATTGATATATTTCATATTTAGAGGTGATACTTATGTTATTTCATCTATTTTGCATGTTTCGTGATTATTGGAGGATCGCGCACCGGAGTCAGGATTCTGCTGGAAAAAGCGCCGTCAGAATGCAATATTTCGGAAGATCAAAAATTGACGGAAATTATATGAAAAATCCTATTTTTACAGAGGACGAAGGGAGCCAAAAGGAGGATCCGAGGAGGGCCGCCATGGGCCCACCTCACAGGCCGGCGCGGGCCAAGGCCTGGCCGCGCCGCCTTGTGGGGAGGGGGCCCACAGCCCCCTCTGGCCTCCTCTCCTTCGCGTACATCTTTGTCCTGAAAACCTAAGCTCCAGAGGATAGTCGCGAAGGGCCACAGCCGCCTCTGCGGGGCGGAAAACACCAGAGAGAAAGAGTTCTCCGGCAGGCTGAAATCTGCCGGGGAAATTCCCTCCCGGAGGGGGAAATCGACGCCATCGTCACCGTCATCGAGCTGGACATCATCTCCATCATCATCACCATCATCTCCATCATCATCACCGCCGTCTCCACCGCTGCACCTCGTCACCGCTGTAACGATTTGGGTTGGATCTTGATTGTTTGATAGGGGAAACTCTCCCGGTATTGATTTCTACTTGTTATTGATGCTATTGAGTGAAACCATTGAACCAAGGTTTATATTCAGATTGTTATTCATCATCATATCACCTCTGATCATGTTCCATATGATGTCTCGTGAGTAGTTCGTTTCGTTCTTGAGGACATGGGTGAAGTCTAAATGTTAGTAGTGAATTATGGTTGAGTAATATTCAATGTTATGATATTTAAGTTGTGGTGTTATTCTTCTACTGGTGTCATGTGAATGTCGACTACATGATACTTCACCTTTATGGGCCTAGGGGAATACATCTTGTACTCGTTTGCCAATTGCGGGGTTGCCGGAGTGACAGAAACCTAAACCCCGTTGGTATATCGATGCAGGAGGGATATCAGGATCTCAGAGTTTAAGGCTGTGGTTAGATTTATCTTAATTACTTTCTTATAGTTGTGGATGCTTGCAAGGGGTATAATCACAAGTATGTATTAGTCCTAGGAAGGGCGGTGCATTAGCATAGGTTCACCCACACAACACTTATCAAAACAATGAAGATTAATCGGCTATATGAAGCGAAAGCACTAGACTAAATTCCCGTGTGTCCTCAAGAACGTTTGGTCATTATAAGTAAACAAACCGGCTTGTCCTTTGTGCTAAAAAGGATTGGGCCACTCGCTGCAATTAT
Source organism: Lolium perenne (assembly GCF_019359855.2). NCBI lineage: Eukaryota > Viridiplantae > Streptophyta > Magnoliopsida > Poales > Poaceae > Lolium > Lolium perenne. The sequence continues at coordinate 299,326,916 of NC_067250.2, read as the reverse complement.
TTCTCTCACACTTTACTTACTCGTACTTAATTCATCTGCTACATCAAAACCCCCTGAATACTTGTCTGTGAGCATTTACAGTGAATCCTTCATCGAAACTGCTTGTCAACACCTTCTGCTCCTCGTTGGGATCGACATTCTTACTTATCGAAAATACTACGATACACCCCCTATACTTGTGGGTCATCAAGATCCACGCTTGAGTCCATCACATGCTTAACGGTGGATAAAAAATCTAAAGCAAAAACCAGATGCTCGAAGCCCTCCTCAATAGCAAAGGAGACCGCGCGTCGTAGAGCCATAGCTGCGGCTAAGCAAGATCCAATATGGTCCCATACGACAACACCCCATTCTATTTGATGTCGAGAAGATCATTGCATGTGAGTTCACCATCATTATACCAACCGATGAAAGAGACCATTTATAGGTCGAAGAGACCTCACGCCTTTGGTTCGAAACATGTTTAAAAAGATGTTGAACGATCATCTCAATGTAGAATTTTACCTTAGTTGCTAATGTCCTTTGATGCATCAATTTTTCGTCCTCATGTACTCTGTTGCGGAGCGGCGGAAGAGACTACAAGAAGAATAAGAATGTTACTTCAAAGAAAATAAAACAAATAATATGTCTATTCCCATTGCTTACAACATACCGGAAGCCTAGGGTATGCCGAGCTTGCCGGTGCATCATGATTATAGTTGGCACACATCAAAAACTTCATGCTAAACTTATCATAGAAATCTTCCGCCTCCTTCACCTTCGCAAGATCATCGCACCAACAATGCTCCGCTCGAAACCATAGGGAGAAGCTTGCATCCTTCTTCCTCCTCGGTTTAAAATCCTAGTCCGAGCAAGGCACACTCATGGCAGCAAAGAGTTAGTTAAAAGAAATGGGAGAGAAATACTGGTACTTTGAAACAACCCGGCGGTTCAATTTTTTATAGAGAGATAACGAGATAAATTGGCGGGAAAAAGGTTGGCGCTAGAGAGGTGGCAGAAATAGGTTGGCGGGATAAAGGCTGACGGGCCGGAGAACCGGTGGGAAAAAGGTTGGCAGGGAGACGGGAGCGCCAAAACAATAATCAACTATTATACTAAGTACAAATGTGCAATGATCATAGAAACATCGGTGCCACACAGCCAATCGGCGGCTCGAACGCCAATATGGTGTCGTCGGCAGCTGGTCGACCGATCGACATCGCGGAAGCCGATCGGACGTGAAATCTGACGCATGGCCAGACACCAGTAGCGCCGACGGCCCTATCGGCTGACCGCTGACCGATGGGTAGCTGGTCGACCGAGTCACAAGCTATTTCTTTTTTAAAATCATGTATTATTTGTAAAATTTAATAAAATTTCGTAGTTGACTGACGTTCAAGTACGTTGAGCCTGGTGGCCTCTTGTCGTTCTTTTGGTTATGTGTTGTGAACTCTTTAGCCTCAACCGTTTGTGAGAACGCCTGTTGCTGTCTTGTACCAGCGTGACTTCACTTATGAATAAGTGAGAGTCTGAATCTTTAGTACTTGATGTGCTGCATCTTGCTTGGTGATTGCCGTTGCTTTGTGCCAATTGTTTTGTGATCGTTGATGCTACAGTTAAATATTCGCGAGTATGCTGTGCCTCGTGCTGTTTGAATTAACTTGTAAGTAGTGTTGGCCGCAAGTCATGTACTTCTTGTTGTGACTCCAATTGCACTACAGATATACAGAACGTAGCTTCATATCTCCGCCGCAGCTTGCAGCTCCATCAGGCCTTGTTAGTTTTAGTGGGGATAATTCGTAATAAATTCTAAACTCTCACTTATTTTAAATACATGTTTAGTGCTAAAGCATTGAGCGAGTTTAATTCTAGTTTATCCCCATACTTTTTTAAATTTAGTGTATTTTTCTCAATCCCCAATACTCCACCTTTACCTGGTGGATTGGAGATGAGATTTGTGGGGACTGAATGACGCTAGCAGTTCAACCAATACTGTAGAGTATTATCCTCACTAATCTCAATACTCTAGCACCAAACAAGGTCTCAATAAAGAGTGCATAGATTCGCAGATAACTTCATGCAGAACATGAGAACTATATCCAAATTTGATCCTCGTTTGGAGGTTAGGGCATCTCCAGCTGCATCTTGAACATGAAATTCACCGTGGACACAAAATATGCTGCATCGCCGGTAAAATGCCCTTATCCCTCGGCCAGCCGTTTGGTTGGTTCGTTGTCCCTATCCACCTAAGGGCATGTACAATGAAAATATCTTAGCAGTGCCACATAGGATAAATGCTAAGGTGGAGGAAAAAGAAAGATAAAAAAAAGACTTTGTCTTCTCTTAGCTAAGAGATCATCTTTTAGCACAATCTTTCTCACCATAAATTTAGGATGTCTCGTTACTAAAGATAAGACTAAAAAATAACCCATTTTATATCATGTTTTATTGCTATATCTAGATTACGTGGTAGGATTAAGATAAGACAGTCTTATCAACCATTGCATATGCCCTAAGGGAGCTTGCGCGCACCCCAGTTCAATTAGGCTTCCTTCTTTGGTTCGGATAGTCGCCCACTGCTTCCTGCTTTTTCGTTTGGTCTTTGGTGCGCCACACAAATAAAGAACGCGTTATTCTTTCTCGATGTAACACTGCATACACTCTTGTCCGGTCACTCATTTTCTGGTAGTAAGTAATATGGAGTACAATAGAGATTTTTTTTCAACATGAACATGTTATCCAATGACACGAGGAACCCGTTTATCATTCCTTAGCGTTCAGGATATTAAACATCTTCCCAAAAACACAAAATAATATGGAAATCGAAAGGAAAACAAATTGGATAACATGTTCTCTAGGCTGGAAAAATGTACAAGGGCCTTGAAAAGGTTCTTACAATTCAAAAAAGTCACAAGGTCTATTTTTTCACGAGTTTCAAAAATTGTTTGTACAATTAAGAAAAACCGCAAGGTTTAGAAAATGATTGCGAGTCGTCAGACTGTCCGTACGGTTCAAAAAATTGAGGCTTAAAAATTGTTCGCAAGATTCAAAATATGTGGGTACAATTCAAAAGATGGCGAGGTTCACTAGTCTTTAAAATGTTCATATGGTTCATAAATTGTTTGTGATGTCTAAAAAATACTCGCGAGATTTATAAAAAGTCCATACAATTAAATAAATCGTGTGATATTAAAAATGTTCACGGGACTTAGAAGTCAATTTTTCATACAATTCAAAAAGAAATCGTTAGGTTTCAAAAATATTGACAGGCATTAAAATTGTTCATATATTTCAAAAAATTATTTGCGATGTTTAAAAAAGTTGTTCGCTGGAGTCAAAACATGTGCGTACATTTAGAAAAAGGGAGAGGTTTCAAAAATGTTCACGAGTTTTAAAAATGTTCATACAATTCAAAAATTGTTTGCGAGGTTTATAAAATTGTCGCAAGATTTAGAAAAATGTTCACAAAATTTGAAATATTTCGTTAGTTTTTTAAGAAATGTTCGTGAACTTTAAAATATTCATACAATTAACAATATTAGTTATGTTTGAAAAATGTTCGTGATGCTTAGTAATGTTTGACTGTTTCAAAAAATTTATTTGCGAGGTTTTAAATAGGGTTCAAAAGAAGTTTATATAGTTCAAAAAAATTAATCATGGGGTTTTAAAATGTTTATTGACAGAGAAAATACTTGTCGTGTACAAAGTAATTGTTCGTGGGATTAGAAAAACCATTCACGCATAACCAAAACAAAAACATTTTATATTATCTTGTAAAAGGAAGAAAAGGCAAAGAAGAAAAACAAGCAAGAAAACATGAACAAAAAAGAAAAGGCAGTAAATAGAAGAGAAAAATAAAAAAGAACAAAATAGAAAGAAATCAGGTGAAAAAAAAACTTACGTGAAAAAAAAAGCTGAAAAATGTAAAAATATACAGAAGAAAAGTAGCTAGGAGCGGGCGTTAGCTCCCTCTAAGTTAGACATTTCTTTTACCTGTAGGAATCGATGGTCTAAATCCGGAAGGGAGCTATACAGGCCTGGCCCAGAACGAGAAAAAGGGGCTCAGGTGAGTATGCGTACGCACACTAACCGATGCAACAAGCGTTGAATAGTATTTGCCCCGCCTAAGCCCCACAGGCTATAATCTTTCCCCTCATGGTGGGCCTAAGTCTGAATTTCTATGGGCCGGCTCACAGTGAGTTTACTTGTTTTTTTCTTCTGCGAGAAAACTGGCCTTTGTCAAAAATTAATTTCCTTTTTTTTTTGCTTCTGATCATTAGTTGTATTTTTTTTTGTTTATAGGGACGTGAGAAACCTTTCTTAAGATTTGTATAAACACATGTGAACTGTGGTGCAATCTTGTGAACTTAACCCCATTTGGCATCTTCTCTAGATTAAATGACCTAAATACGGGACAATAAACACAAATCCTCATAATGTATTTGTTGCGCACTGTAATGCCGCAAACCAGTAATGACTTTCATTTATACTACGACGCAACACCTCATGTCAAAATTGAAAATTTGACCCTTTTTAGAACTTTAGCATGAAATAAACCGATTGTGAATTTATTTTGACAATGTGATCCTTTTGCACGACGACCGTCCCCATGGCGCCATGGTTGCATTACACAACATGATACCATCGCACCTTACTTGTGGTATCTTGCAATGTCCCGTGGCATAGGACGCAGAAGGGGACCATTTATGATTTGTTTTGAATCTCAATTCGTTTTGTGCTAATGTTTCAGATTTTTTTAGATTGATTCATTTTCACGCACCAAGCTGAATGCTTGAAATTCTACTTCCACCATTGGTGCACGGGAAGACAAGAGCCAGCAGACAGACGACGTGCGTAGGCCAGATGCACGCATGCAGCGGCAGAGGTCTTGAACTTGGTAGTGCTGCTCGACAAAACATTGGTCTTGCACGGACCTCCACAATGCGAGCTCGTCGTCCCTCCCCTTTCTCTCTCGTGCGCGTGCTCGAGAAGAGAAAGGCTGGCACGCGTAGGCCCTTTCAGCTGTTGGCGTAGTTTGACCAATGACCATGCATGCTTGCACTGCATGGCGAAAGACAAAACGAAGCACGTACACATGCATGCAGCTGCAGGCTTTGATCTGATGAACTGATGGATCGAGCAGACAAAGCACGCACTTGCGTCCACTCACACGTGTGGTTCGCAATCGCAGGCGAGAAAAGTGATGGATGAACAATGCGTGGCAGGGCCGAGACTGCAAGTTGAGTCATGCTTGCATGAACACGCTCTCAGGTACGGCCTGGTCGATTTAGGGTATCTCCAGCAGCGCGATGCAAACGGACGCCGGACGCTTAGCGATCGTTTGTGTCCGCCGTGATCGGAAATGCGTCTGGGGCCTGTTCCAGCGGGGCGACGCAAAGTGACCGGGCCGTCCGCGGAGACGCAAACCTGGCCCAAATATGCGCCAGGTTTGCGTCTCCGCGGACGCTCGGCGGTCGCTCCGAGTGTCCGCTCGGTCCTCACGCGGGCCCTCCTGGCAGCGGCACAACTGCTTCATCTTCCGTGGCATTACTTCCCCACAAATCCTAGCCGCCGCTGCCGTAGCGCTGCTTCCTCTCAAGCAGATCCAGCATGAGCAGCGCCAGACACGGCCAGGCTGCCGCGCTTCCACCTCCACCTTCACCTCCCACTCCACCTCCTCCGGCGCCGAGGAGTTCGACTCCGAAGATAGCACCGATCTCCTCCACCCGGTCAGGGACGCCGCGGCCCTGGCACTCGCGACGCAGGAAGTAGAGGAGGAGCTGGCGGGCCACGCGGCGTTGGACGCCGAGCTGGAACAGCGCAGGCTGGCGGCCGCCGCTGCAGCCGAGGACTCCGACTCGGAGATATCTTGGTCCTCCGATGACCCTGATGCGCCGACGCCGGAGGAGAAGGCGGCGGAGCAGCGGGCCCTCGTCGAGTCTTTCGAGACGCTCAAGGACGAGGCCGCCAACGCGAGGCTGGAGCAAGCTCGCAAGAGGACGCGGCGGCGCACCGAGCCATAGCGGCCGCGCGGGAGGCGGCGGAGAAGCAGGCGACGGAACGACGCAACGACGGTGCCGGCCCGTCAGGAAGCAAGTAGTCTAGGCTTATAGATCTACTTTGTATAGTTTTTATGCATTTTTATGTACTACTTTCAATGTTTGTACTATGTTGCAATTCAAAAAATGGACCGCCCCGGTGGGAGCACACCCAGACGCAAACGGACGAGCGGACAAAATATGTCCGCGGGGCGACGCAAACGGACGCTCGCGACCACTTTTGGGCGTCCGAAAACCGTCGCGCCGCTGGAGATGCCCTTACCAGTACTCACTTTCGTATTGCTTTTCACAAATATTTTATGCAAAGTTCCAACAGCTAATATTGTCTGAGTACAATCTAAATTTTAACAAATTTTAGACATCTTGATGCAACGGAGGGAGTAGAGCGGGGGGAAACGATGTCTGCGCGCCTTCCCTTTCCCGCACTGCAGGAAATGACGCTGTTGCATATGACAGGAGTACTACTTGTTTTCCAGCATCTGAAATCGAAGCAAGGTCAATGCAACGTTGATTCAGTGGTACACTAGGGGCGTGTTTAGTTGCCTAGGTCCAATATCGGGACGCTTGCGCAAGCATTATTGCATGTTTCGTCGAGCTCTAGTCTAAAAAGGCCCTTCGTTTGGTAGCTTGGGGTTGCCTATAGTGATACCTAGGCATATCTCAGGCTGGGCCAGGCTTCAGGCCAGGCCAAGAAAAAGCCGACACCTAAAGTTCAGGCCCATGATTAGCCCGGCTCGGCCTGACGGGATTCACGATTTTCCAGGTCTGAGCCTGGCTTGATGAAAATCCCGACAGCCTGACACTGATAATTTCCTAGCGGTCTTACCAGCAGAAATAAAGCTATTTTTATCGTTAAAATAGCACTTGCAACAAAATATCACAGCTCACAATAGAATAACACTCTATAGAATATATTATCACATATTACGCCTATGTGAAAGATGTCCGTAAAGCATCGAGGTCCCATTCCGTGGGTTGGCCCCGCAAGTGTAGGTACACAAATTGCATCTTGCCCAAGGTTCAAACACAATGATACCATTCTTTATAGTAGTAATTTTCACACGGGTGTAGTGCTACCAACCTTGAGAGTCTCGATTTTTATTCTACATCTGCCAAAAATATTAAGAAATATCAGATCTGAGTCATTTGACTCAGAAGCAAAGAAGCAGAGATCTGACCCAAAAAATGTTTTCGCTCTGCATGTATATATCAAGTTACCAACTAGTTAATTGTCTACACACAGAGAAGCAAATCTAATGTTTGTAGAAATTCATCATACAATTACAACAAGTCAACAACAAGAAGTAAAAACTAACGTACTTCTTGCGGTGACCCAGTATACCACTGCATGGTGTTGTACGTAAGTCGTTGACATAACACCAATGAACACTGGTGGAAAAAGGGCCTTTGGTCGCGGTTCGCAACTGCCATTAGTCGCGGTTGCGCAACCGCGACCAAATAAGCGCGACTAAAGGCCCCCCCTTTAGTCGCGGTTGCTTACGAACCACGACTAAAGGCCCGTCACGTGGGCGCCAGGCGACCGTCGGGGCGGAGGACCTTTAGTCGCGGTTCTTCTGGCCAACCGCGACTAAAGGCCGCCGCAGGTTTAGGGTTTTAGCCCCCCCCCCCTAAACCTGCCCCCCTAAACCTGTTTTCTGTTTAATTTGTATTGTTTTATTTCTTTTGTGCTTTATTTTAATTTTGAAGGAGTTTCACATATTCTACGGTACTACATACATGCATATGAATGTACAATTTCAAACAAATTTGAAATTAGAACCGAAAAGAATTCAAGAGGAATATACAATATATATTCAATATCATCGGATGACCATATACAATTTTGAACAAGTTTCCATACATAATTTAATGCATATGAAGTTCTACGTCCTCGTAATAGTGTTCTCCTTTAGGATGGAGGACTTCCCTCGTGAACCATCCAGCTAGTTCCTCTTGAAGTGGTCGGAAGCGAGCTTCTGGACTAAGCATCTTCCGGAGGTTATTCCTCTTCTCATTGTTATCACTCGGAACCCGCTCAGAGGTGTATCTCCGGATCATCTCACAGACATAGTATCCACATAGATTGGTCCCCGCTGGCTGAATATCGCCACCATTCTTAGCCATTGACCGCATGAAATGTAGCTCTTTTTTGAATTCACCGACCCTTTCATCTGAGAACCGTCTCCAAACCCTACGAGGTAAAGAAAATTAAATGAACAAGAGAGTTATAAGTTACTTGATATTAGGAAATGAACGAAATAGGCCGATCGATATAGAGCGCAAATGAATGAAAATAATTACTTCTGCAGCATTCTTCTCATGTCGCCCCAAAGCTTTGAATCCAGAGTCAGAGAGTCGTGGACGAGACATTCTGAGGTGTCAAATTTAATTACTAGCAGAATCCAGTGGAACCTGCGGACACGATACATGCACAGTCATGCATAACTCATCGATTAGCCGGCCACATACCATGCATGGAGTAAACAAAAGAGAATGTGCTCAAGACAGAAACACTCACCCAAAATGGTAAGGAAATAGAATATCACTTTTGAGTTCCTGCTTTGTAAGAAACTGCCACAGGTCTTCCTCCACGTCGGCGGGGTGATGCTCTAACACATATCCATTAACGATGTGTGGGTCTGAACCCAACATCAAGGATGTTCCTTACTCTGCATTCCTTAATCTTCATTCTGCATATAAAATAGCGTACACAACAATATAGTTAGGACCTATATATAGTGCAGGCAATATGAACGAGATGGGGTAGAAATAAATCACTTACAGAACGTAGCAACTGATGATAGATTTGTCGAGCTCGCGCAGATTGAAAAGCTGGAACAATTCACTCAGATGAATTTGTACATAGTAATGTTTGAAGTGATGCTCATATCTAACTTCCGCATAAATATATTCTTTGGCGTTTTTATTTTTTATGTAACCCTTGTACCATTTCAGCAGACTTGTCATTTGTGGAGGTAGATCCTCTTCCTGCGCAGGCTCGACGAGAGGCCCATTCGGCACATATGTAATTACTACCTCCTTCACTGGCTCCTCATCAAGGCCTAACAGTTCACGAAGAGTCATACCTAAGTTGGCCGCTTGTTCTCTGGCACTCGTTACAGTCAATCCCTGTGCTGCCGCAACTTCTATGATATCGGGGGCATCCGGACCGGCGGCTTTCACTATAAGCGGGGCAATCGATTGTTTACTTTGTTCCCCGAGCTGGGCAACTCGTTTCCCGCTTTTTTTACTTTCTAATTCTTTCTCGGCCTCCTCCAAGGCTTTCTTCTCCTGCTTCTCCGCCCGCTCTTTAGTCGCGGTCGCGGTTCCTATATTTTGGCGACTAATGGGGCTGGACGGAAGGCCATTTTTCTACCAGTGGAAACACCGTTCCACTAATATTACATCCCTTAGAGTGGTACAACATAAACATATGCGAGTTCAAGGCATGTCCATAAAAGTACACACGAACTATTTATAGAAGATCAACACAGCCTCCTACTTTACAGTGAGGTAAAAATGCAAATAAAGCTCCAAAATAACAACTCATAGACTAACTTATGGATAACTCTAGCTCTAGAGGTACTTGGCTTGCTAAAGAACGCTGATAGAACTCTAGCTACTTAGGTACTAGGATTAGAAAAATGGTTCCTTCTATTACTAGTCTAAGTTTCCACCCTAGCTGATGTGGAAGTTGAATCCATTGATTTCAATTACTTGGGTTCTACATCTTGTCGTAGTTGACTCCTTTGTTTTTGAGTTCCATGGTAATTTCTCCTTTGATGACTTTAAATCTAAGCTAGGGGTCAAAGAAGGGTGAGTACGAGTGTACTCAACAATTTATTATATGGAAAGAGGTGTTAATGCATTAGCTACATCAATGGACCAGAAAGTCATAGGCAATGCATGTTTTTGTAAACATTTCTTCAAAATGTTTCTTTTATTATGCAAAACTATGTTTGTCAGTCTTCACATGTTGACAAGAACTTCATGGAGTTGCTTTCCTGCCGCTTTCGCAGGTCCTTTCCGAAACAGGAAGTGACAGGTCACAATCAATACACTCTGCAGAGGTGTGTTACTTTACTCATAAGAGACCTTATCCTTGTTGCCAACCGGGCAGCTGTTGCCTGCCAAAACCCACCGGCGAGCAGCGACGAGCAACACGAAGAGTCGGGAGGCTCCCAGAACTGCTGGTGGGCCCTGGTCCCTCGGGTGACGGCCCGCAAAATCCGGCACACGTCCTGGCTATTGCGAGGGCGTGCCACCTGACCTATACCTAGTCAGGAAGGTGATGGATTGCTTCAATTAGTTCCCTGCATGGCAGACACGTAAACATTAAATCTGAGCCTCGATCGGCTCTCAGGTTACCCTGTGAATCGGCTCAAAGAGCCGATTGACCCATGGTTCGCATTGGATCTACGATAACATGGGGATCCTGCTTTATCAATACCAAGTTAAATCGATCTACGACAGTCTAGGGCTTTCACCGCATAATTGGAACGTCCTACGCGTAGTTGAGCCTGGCAGATACGAAAGATAACAGAAAACTAGTCCTAGAAGAGGCCTAAAAACCAACACAGAGTCGATTCCCGGAACAACCCCTCTTGGATCGGCAAACCATACCTTACGCACTACTGGATCGTTCAACCCGTTTGCAAGGCCTAACCATGCGGATATCAAACTAATCCTTGGAGAACAAGGAACAACCATAACAGATCAGATCTACTAAATAAAGACCAAGCAAGATGCTGCCCTTACACCTAAGATAGGTGCAAAGGCAGCTAGATATTTAGGGGCAGCATAACTAAGCAAACATATCAGAAAAGTATCGATGTTAGCCCCAAAACATCTATGATAACGGTATTACTCGCCATCAACAAGGCTTCAGTACGAGCAACACAAAACAACGAATAAACTGATACCGCCCAGATCGCAAGATGCGATCTGGGCGGCATGACGCTTACCCGGAAGAAACCCTCGAAACAAGGGGTGGCGATGCGCCTAGATTGTGTTTGTTGTGAACGTGATCGTCCTCCTTTCTCAATAACCCTATGTACATATTTATAGTCCGTAGACTTTCTATCTTTGGAATAAACCTAACTATGTACGAACCAAACTCTATCTCTTAATTCTAAACTGAAACGTAATCTACCATAATGTACAGATATACGGGCAATCTAGCCCAAACTCTCGCACGAGGCCGATTCAGAAACACTTTATGTGCATATCCTCTAAGCCCATCTCAATCACGGCCCATCTCCTTATTTGGCTAAAATCCGGCGATAACACATGCCCCCCTGGTTTTGGCAATAATAATTCCAAAACCACTATGTTTTCCTTCATCGGGTTACGCGTTGCAGAGCAGAACCGCTACAGTGCCCTTCCATCATGATGCCTTGCCTTCTCAACTTCTCCGTACTGCACGATTTGACAGTTTTGGCACCGCATCCTCGAAAACTGCCACTGCATTGAATCATCTTCCACTGTATCCCCTTTATTTAACCTCATCCGAGCAGTTCGCCTCCTCATCCTCTTGTTCTGCATTAGCAATCGAAACTCCCCTCCTCTGCAACCATGGACTCCTCCTCTATCTCCTGCTCTTCGGGTCTCTCCTCCCAATCCTCCTCCTCCCGTGAGCCGACACCGGAGTACGACCCGATAGCGGCGTACGAGGCCCTCGCCCCACTGTGGTGGGACGAGGCGGATTGGGATTTCGCCGTCAGGTCTGAGGATGACGAATCCTTGACCGACGGGGAGGATAACTTCCAGTTCCTCGTTGACGGGGAGTTGGAGGAAGAGAGCGACGACGACGCTTTCTCCTGGGGCGAGGACATCTCCTCCGACAAAGAGGATGAGACGGAGGACGACTCCTCCTCCGATGAATACCCGCCGGCGAAGCGCTTCCGCGCCGGGTCGGAGGAGGACGACGACGACGACGAAGAAGAAGAAGAAGAAGCCCCTGCCGACGGCTTCAGCAGCAGCGATGAGGACATCGCCGGTAGCAACACCAATGGCAGCGAGGACGGCAACGACGAGGGCAGCGACGGCAGCGACGACGCCGCCCCTAGATTAGGGACTACTAGAATAGGGCTAGTAGTAGTACATTAGGTAGCAGATCTCCCTTTTGTGAGCAATCGGCTCTTATTGTAAAAAACCCTCTTTATCAATGAAGAATGCTTCTATGTCTGATTTTTCCGATTGTCAAAGTAGGTCAACGCACAAAGAGCCGATAGCAACGCATCGGTCTTTTACCATAAAACGCCAGTAAGGCCAGACTCAGTTACCTATTTAGACAGGTCCAAGCGGACATTCCCCAAATTCAAATGGTAACCTGCGACCCTCGTCTAAAGGACCAAACTCAGATCCCCAATTGCCCATCGAACAGATTCAACTCGCGGCAACGCGAATCCCAGATCCCCAACCGCACAGATTCATCTCCGCCAGCGAATCAGATGGCGGAATCGTCCAACGCCAACGCAACGGTCTCTGGCCTGAAGGTAATCTTTAACTGCCCCTCGCCATTCGAGCATAGTGTTAGAACTAATAGCAAACATCTGAATTAATGCCTAATTCCACCATTAATTTTAGGTATCAGACATTCTGTTGCCGCATCCTTCTCTTCCAAACTCTCTTTGTCTTGGCCCCCGTACTGTCGAGAGTCCTGCCCATCTGATTTCTTGCGAGGCCCATAGGATCCCCTTCGTGAACCAGAATTTAGATCTAACTTCTTGGGCCGACTGCTTACGAGCCTGGCCTAACCCTCCTGAAGATTGGGTTTCCTGGTACAGTAGAGTATCCAAAACTTACCAATCCAAATGGGAAACCACAGGAATAGCCGATGCTCTGTCCTTATCATTGTCTCCCCTTGAGAAGCATGAAAACCTTCTAAAAACCATCGGCTACTTTTGGTCTGATGCTCTGAACTGCTTCATGTTTGGCCACGGCCCCATGACACCAACTCTGCTAGATGTGGTAATGATCTTACCACTGGCCTAGACGTCACATCCCCCAGCCCCTCTGCTTTTATGCTGCCAAGGGTTCCTTTCAAACTCTCTTCCAAAACAGAGTGCACAAACTGGGGTGCTTACCTTCGACGCCACATGAAAAATAAAGACCCTGTAACAGAGAAAGAACACACGACCTTCCTAAATTTCTGGTTGGAACACTACATATTCTGTGGCCCTTCACTTGCTCCGACCAAGAATTATCTACCCTTGGCCTATGAACTTGCCAGAGGCACCCAGCTTGGCATCGGCAAACTGTTCCTTGGAGAGGTCTATCGATATCTCCAACTAATGTCCGTCAAATTATCTTCCCAACAAACAGTCAAAACAGGAGGTCCCTGGTGGTTTATTCAGCTATGGGCTCAGCTGTATTTCCAGAACCATATCCCAAACTTCCCACTTTTGGCCACTTGCACCTTTCCAGATGCTAACGGGAAGCAGATCCGATGCACTAGCTGCGGCCAAGCCTTATATAGCCTTCCAGGTAGTAAACTGATCTCCAAGGAAGCATCAAAGTGGTTCATCATTTTCTTCCAAGGCCTGGAGAATCCTCTCTTCTTTCCTTACACGGAATCTGAAAATTTTGAAAACCCAGTCTCCTTTAGGCTAGACAGCTTTGCCGATGACACCAGCACCCGGCAATTGTATTCCACCATGATCCGTCCCTGCTTCCTTCCAGTTGGCATGAGCACATCAAACAGAATAATCAAACCTGGTTATGAGTCCTATCAGCCGGTCGTAGCAGCCCGGCAGTTTGGTCTTGGGCAGGTGTCTCCCCACTTTTTCCTCCACCACTTAACAGAGAGCAGAGCTGACTTGCCCGATGTCCTCACCGGTCAGAAGTGTTACTCTTTCTTTGATGCTCTAGCCATCCCAGTCCCTAACAACCTCTCTTTCACCTCGTCAACCGATGGTTTTGAGACCTGGTGGTCAATGTGGAAAACTCATGCCTTCAGGAGAGCTCTGGGACCGTTGCTGAAACAACTCGATGCTGAATATAATATCCCCGCAGAACAGGTACTACCACTCGCAAATTTTCTTGAAGTGGCTTACAATGATTTTTATAACCTTACTCTGTCTCCTTGCAGCAACAAGATGGTCCAGAACCTACACATGATGACGGCTCCCCCTTTTACTTCATCCCACCGGATCCTGTGGTCCTCTTCTGCAAAAGCTCGCCACCCTTGAAAAAGGTCGTGATGCAGAGCCAGCCGATTTCACCAAAATCGGCTTCCAAGAGCAAAGTAGCTGCCGGGCCAACTGCCCCCCGAGCCCCAACCAAGGCGAGAATGACGGTGAGGAAAGTAGCCGCCATGAAAACTTTGAAGCGCCGGATCCCTTCTCGAGATCAAGAAAGCTTGCACGTACGTTGATCCATGCCTTGACTGATTTCATCTATCCTTATGGGCTTCTGCAAATATGCTTGTGCTTACTAACTCTTCTTTTATAGGCCTCCACCGAAGACAACTCCAGCGAGGAAACACAATCCAGTCGAGGTGATTCGAGCTCGGGCAACTCTGGGAAAATCACCACGCAGAGCCACCCAGATTTGCCACCATCGGCTTCCAGGAAAAGGCCAGTTCCTGAACCTGTTGCCCCCCAAGCTCCAATCAAAGCGGGGCAGGGCGTGAGCACCAAGAGGACTCGAAAGGAACCGCAAGCCCCTTCATCAAACCAAGAGGCTTCAAATGTAATTACCCTCCATACTCTCCCCGGCTCATCTTTCATGCTAATCCATTGCTGCTCACATCGGCTAACCACCTCCTTTGCAGACTGATGACACTTCTAGTGGGGGAGTCGAGGAAGTACTGATGCCCTCCGCAAACCTGGATCCAGTAATCCCTAAAGGTGCTGTTGACAAGGTCGCCAATTTGGCCAAGCCCCCAGCAGAAACACAAGAGCCGATTACCTCATCATCGCCTGTCCCCTTGGTCTCAGGAGAGGTATACTCCTTTCGTTTGGCTTACCCTTCCCTTTTGCTGCATACTGACGCTGCTTCTGTTTGTCAGGGTTGTGACCTCTCGGGCTTGCTAACGTTCGACCCTGAATCCATCGAACCAGCTCCTTCTACGGCATGCGATGAAGCACGACCCAGCGCTGTCCTATGTCAATTCCAGCGTCTCAAAGCCTTGCTTTCCTCCCCGATCGAGACGTTGGTCGAAGACCCCGAGGAAGTAAAGAGCGTTCTTGAAGAAATCCAGCACCATCTCCCGGTAACGTTGCAGGTGAAACTTTGGCCAGTTGTGACTCTGTCTGTCTACGGGTCAAGGGTGAAGTCAGCTCGTCAGAGAATCGATCTACGCCACACCCAACTTCCGTTGAAAGCCGACATTGCAGACAAATGTCAGCGGCTTAATGAGAAAAAGGCGGCCTTAGATGCCAAAACTGACACCTCTGTCAGCACCGCCGAACTTGAGACCTTGCGAAAGGAATTGGAGGACCTTGAAGAGAGGGTCCGGGCAACCAAACAGCTTATTTACGATAAGGAAGCTCTTATTGCCCGCTCCCAAGAGGAAGCAGAAGGCCTCAAAGCTCAACTGAAAACTGATCTGGCAGAAATACGTGCCTTGAACAAACGGCTAGTGACGGGCGAGGACGAAGATGACGAGGCCGAGATCGCCGAGGTGGATCGTGTCCGTGCTGACGCCCTCCGTGCCTTCGAGGCATTCCTTCAGTAGAGCCTATCCATGTAACCTGATACCCGCTCGTAACAGTTTGTACCTCTAGAGTCGATGGCTGCGCATCGGCTTTTTAGTCTAAAGTCGATATCTGTGCATCGGCTGTGCTTTGCGTCTTGTTGCTTTGTATATTTTTTTGGGTTATCTATTTTCGTGCCCTCGGGTCCTTAGTTGTACTCAGTTTTCCCCAGCTCCTTAGTTTTTCCTCAGTTTTCCCCAAGCCCTTGTCTGAACCCGCAGAAGGAGCTCGGACGGAAGGAATCCGTTAAGTTGACCGTTCCGTGCTGACGAGTGGGGTCGTGTCGTTTGTGGGGTCGCGTCGTGTGGGACCGCGTCGTGTGGGGCTGGTAGGAAGGGACCGCTTGGGACAGGACGAGACCATGTTTGTGGGGCCGTAGCGTGTGGAGCCGTGTGGGTCCGGGACGGGAGCACGAGTGGTTTCTGTCTCTTTCGCCCGGATTAGCAGTTTTCAATGTACCTTTTTCCTCTCTCTCGCTCGATCTCATTCATATTTGATAGCCCAAATTGGTAGCAAATCTAGAGCAGCTTGTCCTTCTGTTTTTTAACGCCATTCATTTCTTTATGCCTTCGTTTTTACCCAATCAGGTAGGAAATCTAGGGCACAAATCCAGAGAGAAAATATAGGATAAGCTGCATACAGCAACCAACATAGCATAGATATATTTAGGACAGATCCAAAAGTAGTACCGATAGATCCAACATAAGCTACATTTTACATGAATTTAAGCTGCTCTCTGAGATAGAGCAACACATACAGAGAGTGCAGTAGGCACGTTCAACGCCTCCAGGTAGCGCGTGTGACTCGCTTGGAGGTTGCGCAGGTGAATCCCAAGTGCTTGTGTTTGGCCATGTACGCATGCACGTTCACGGTCCTTCCAACTCTAGCGCCATATCTGCCAATGGATTCAGCATGGTTCACCAGGGAGTTGAAGTCGGTGGCGCGGAGCTTCCTGTTGCAGAAGGGGCACTTGTAAATGCCTCGAGCAAAGGGGCCATCGTAATGGCAGGACTGCAGCCTCCTGAGGACGTGACGAGTCTTGGTGTGGAAGGACTCGTCGTCGCTGTCGACGTCGCTGCTCTGCACCTGTCACGTAGCACCAAAGAGCGTGCAAAAAAAACGGAGTCAATTGCAACGATGATGGAACAGAGAGTGAACAAAAAATCATGCATGATAATATGGGCTCGAAAAAAAGAGGTAGCCTCAGTTACATTGGACACACTTATATCCAGGATTTGAGTCAGCAAACCAAAGATCATGCACAACAAATTTGTACACACCAATTGTTTACTGACCAAACCCTGAATCAATTTATGCCCAAATATTCATCATCATCGGCACAAATCTTAAACAAAAGCAAATCACAAACACTAACAACGCAAGATCTAACACAAAAGGATCGAACTAGGAACAGACGAACAGTAATAACGCAAGATCTAACACAAAAGGATTGAACTAGGAACAGACGAACCGTAATAACGCTAGATCTAACACAAAATGATTGAAATGAGATAAGAACAAGGGAACAAAGGGTTACCTCCGGCTCGTTGTCGACGATGCTGGTGTCGTAGGGGTTCTCCGGCGCGTCGTATTGCACTGGTTCGTACGGGTCCCAAGCGACGGGGATCGGACGGTGGCGGCGGCCGATGCGCCGGCTGCTACGTTGGAAGCGGCGACGAGGGGGCCTGGACGGGGCGGCAGCCGATCCGCCGGCTGCTACGTTGGAAGCAGGGACGGGGGCACAGGACGGGCGGCGGCCGATCCGCCGGCTGCTACGTTGGAAGCGGCGAGGGCACAGGACGGGGCGGCGGCCGATCCGCCGGCTGCTACGTTGGAAGCAGCCGAGGGGCCTGGACGGGGCGGCGGCTGATGTGCCGACAATGGGCATCTCATTCTTCTCCATCGCCGGCGGTTTTCTTCGGGGTTTTTCTTCGGTTGTGGAGAAGATGATGGGACAGAGAGGCGGTTGCGGTGAGCGGTGAGAACGTGCGTTGAGGGAGAGAAAGAGGGGCTCTATAAAGACGAAGGTGGCGTGTACCGCAACACGCGTCCGCTATGCACGGCTGCAGCGTGCACCGCTACACGAGTCTAACCCTGGGACGTTTGGTGTACTCAGTTATAACCTCGGGCCTTATACAGAAATTTTATCTCGTACTCAGTTTTCCCTCGAGGACTTAGACCGGCAAGTGCAATATACTCAGTTTTACCCTCAAGTAGCTGGTCAACAGAGAGTCAACAAATGAGATTAACATAGCTAATTGAGTCATTTCATGCGCAAAAAATCCAAAAAATAAAAACATAGTGGCAACTACTCATGGAGTCTTCCTACGCAACCTGCCACCTAGAAAACCTTAACAAACATATATAAATCAAGTTTTACCACAAATTGCCACTTCTCAGAATCACTAGTGTAGCTATGAAGATGATTGGTTTTCCACCCAAACCCCTTTGCAAAACATCTTTCCCAAAACATAGTTTGTCTAAATGATGCCATAATTGTCACACTCATGTATATTTGAATTGCAAATAATTTGATGTAGCCCAATATGAATTATATTGTACAAAACACACATTTTTCATTTTGTAATTCTTTTGTTTGAATCCCTTAGTCTATTTACTATTTATGTGCCCTTGGATTCTTAGTACTACTCAGTTTTGCCCTCAAGTACTGTCACAAATGCTCTGAGAAGCCCAAACTTATCATGATTGGTTGAGCCGTTGTCACACGGATCGACTCCACGAACCGTTGATCCACTGATCTAACGGGCAGTATACCCCTATCCGTCTCTTCGTGGCAACCTCTCTCTCTCTCTCTCTCTCTCTCTTCGTGGCCACCCCTCTCTCTCTCTATCGGTGGAGAATGCCCACCCCTCTATTTATGTGCAATAACAAGTTTGCCACTTAATATAGTTTGGGATATAGTATTGGTATAAACATGAGGCATACATATTTGCGGATTTCGGTGATTGCATTATTTGTCACCCCTCTAACAATTATCAACTATCTTTAGCTGTCCTTTTCTTTTAGGGAATATAGTTTGGGATATAGTATTGGTATTTTGAAACGGCCTAAAAGTGGTATAATTTTGTTATAAACATGAGGCATACATATTTGCGGATTTCGGTGATTGCTATCAACTATCTTTAGCTGTCCTTTTCTTTTAGGGAATATAGTTTGGGATATAGTATTGGTATTTTGAAACGGCCTAAAAGTGGTATAATTTTGTTATAAACATGAGGCATACATATTTGCGGATTTCGGTGATTGCATTATTTGTCACCCCTCTAACAATTATCAACTATCTTTAGCTGTCCTTTTCTTTTAGGGAATATAGTTTGGGATATTGTATTGGTATTTTGAAGGGACCCTATTTTGAAAGGGATCCCATTTTGAAACGGCCTAAAAGTGGTATAATTTTGTTATAAACATGAGGCATACATATTTGCGGATTTCGGTGATTGCATTATTTGTCACCCCTCTAACAATTATCAACTATCTTTAGCTGTCCTTTTCTTTTAGGGAATATAGTTTGGGATATGGTATTGGTATTTTGAAACGGCCTAAAAGTGGTCTAATTTTGGTATAAACACGAGGCATACATATTTGCGGATTTCGGTGATTGCATTATTTGTCACCCCTCTAACAATTATCAACTATCTTTAGCTTTCCTTTTCTTTTAGGGAATATAGTTGGTAATTTCGGTGAATGCACACACTAACTTTGAAAACAACTACAAGTACATGTAACTGAATAATGGATTTGTAAGGTATCCCTTGTAACAACTTCTAGCGCCTGGTGAGCAATGATAAGAATCCGATCGTAATTATACAACAAAAAAAAACCAGCCATCTGGTTAGCTTGCTTCTTCAACTCGATCAGCTGCCTTAACTGCTTGTTCATTTTCTTCAGTTCTCCCTTCACTTCCACCAGTTCTGCATTGGGAGCATTAGGCATAATCGGAACGGCTCCTCTCTCCGCCGCATTCTCTACAGCAAGTCCCCCCTCCCAAATTGCGCCCCCCAATAGCGCCAATTGATTCCTGCAACTGAAGCCTCTGAACGTACACATCGATCCACTCAAAATGCCTGCATTTCTTCAAGATCTGAAAACAACAACGTGAACCCTAAATCCCAAATTCGAGGGAATAACAATAAAATCGAGAGAAAACAGAGAAATTGGAGCGAGATCTAACCTTATCCCCCTCTCTATATGGCAAGCTCTCGCATGCAACGAACTCACGTCCACGGTTGCCGTTCTCGTCTGTCTTACAGATCGACCGCTTCAGAGGCTCCTGGAGTGGGCAGTCAGGGCATCTTGTCAAAGGCATGGGTCCATACTGCGGCCATGAAGAACGGGAGGTCGAAGAGAAACTAGACATCACCCGCCTGCCGGAGAAGGGCTGCCGCTGGCGGAGAAGAAGAACAGTGGGGCGCGGGGAAAGAAAGGGGAAGCAATGGCACGGGCACGGGCGCAGGGCTGGCTCGGGCTCCCATTTTGCAACGGTCACCTGGGTAAGCTGTGGGTCCGGCGCACTTAACGTGGACAAGTTGTGGGTCCCACGATGATCTGGATAAGTGAAGACGTGTCCACTGCGGGGCACCAACAGCGGCCCCACTTGCCAGCACCAACCAACGTCAACTAACGGGATTCCTTCCGTCCGAGCTCCTTCTGCGGGTTTCAGACAAGGTTTTGGGGAAAACTGAGGAAAAACTAAGGGGCTGGGGAAAACTGAGCACAACTAAGGAGCCAGGGGCACGAAAATAGAAATCCCTATTTTTTTTACTGGCCGATTTCATGCATCGGCCCCCATATCTCACTGTCCGTCATCCCACATACTTGGGAAATATTTCTTGAGATGCTGACCATTGATAGCCACTGGGAACTTCACACCGCTCAGCTCCTCGAGCATGTATGCGTTACCCTTTAAAACTTGGTCGACCCTGTATGGCCCGTGCCAATTTGGAGACCATTTACCATACGTTGCATCCTTAGTCCCCAATGGCAATATAGCTTCTGATACCAGATCACCAACGTGGAACTCCTTTGGTCTCACCTTCTTATTATATGCGCGAGCTACCTTGACTTTGTTCTCTTTAATTTTCTCAAGCGACCACAGTCTAAGTTCCGTTAGATCCTCAATGCTATCACTCATCAGGGCTGCATATTCTTCAGTTGTTAAATCATTCTGAAACGTAATGCGTCTCGACCCAGCCATGATTTCCCAGGGCAATACGGCTTCTTGTCCATAGACCAGATGGTATGGCGAGGTTTTTATCGGTCCATGACATGACATGCGATAAGCCCACAAAGCCTCTGACAATACCTCGTGCCAACATCTAGGGTGCTCGTCGACTTTCCTCTTAATCAGCTTGATAAGACTCTGGTTAGACGCTTCAGCTTGCCCATTTGCTTGAGCATAGTATGGAGACGATCGGATCAACTTAATTCCCATGTCCTCGCAGAACTTTCTAAACTCGTGAGAAATGAAGACCGAACCTCCATCGGTCGTGATAGTCTGGGGAATCCCGAATCTATGAATGACATGTTCTTTCACGAAATTGATAACATCTTTCGATGCCACTGACTTCATAGGGACGGCCTCCACCCATTTAGTGAAATAATCTGTAATGGCCAAAATCCACATATGGCCTTTGCTCGATGGAGGATTGATTTTGCCGATCATATCCATGCCCCAACCTCGAAATGGCCAAGGCTTGATGATGGGGTTCATTGCTGATGTGGGTATTGTCTAAATTTTCCCAAACTTCTGACACGCTTGACACCCTTTATAGTACTTAAAACAATCCTCAAGCATGGTGGGACAATAAAACCCCGATCGCCTGATCAACCATTTCATCTTATGAGCCGATTGGTGAGTTCCACAGGCGCCTTCGTGTACCTCGTGTAAGAGCCGATTTGACTCGGCTGGTCCCAGACATCTGAGAAGTAACCCTTCCAAAGTCCTGTAGAACATGTCATCCCCAATAAGGACATACTTCATGGCCTTGTACCTTATCCGTTTAGGTGCCCCCCGAGCCGAATCTTTCAAGTAATTGAAGATATCGGCTCTCCAGTCATCCGATTCCAGGAACTGTACCTGAACATCGGCTCCACCCGCTACGTCCTTGTAGCCTGACGCCATCTGTGCGAGATCGTTTGCCTCGGTATTTTGTGACCTCGGGATCCAATTGAATTTTATGTACCTAAATTGTGCCATCAGCTCACGGCATTGCATCCATAATGGGAAGAGCGACTCGCTCTCACATTTGTATTCCTCCGTGAGTTGGGAAATCACCAACTTTGAGTCTCCAAAAAGTTCCACTGCTTCTGCCCCGGCTTCCATAAGCAACTCCATTCCCTTGCGTATTGCTTCATACTCAGCGACATTGTTGGTGCAAGGGGTAGGTAGCCTGATGGAGAAGGAATATGTTGCCCCCCGGGGCGACACGAGTAGAATGCCGATGCCGCAACCATCATCGCAAGCCGATCCATCAAAAAACATGGCCCATGCACGCACAGACAGTGCTGCTATATCAGTGTTGATTCGTTCAGCGATAAGATCGGCCAACGCCTGTCCCTTGACTGCTTTCGCAGGCTGATACCGGATATCAAATTCCGATAATGCAAACATCCACTTACCGAGTCGGCCTTTCAACACAGGAGCCGACAGCATATGTTTGATGACATCTGATTTACATATGATGACAATTTCCGCGGCGACAAAATGTGACGAAGCTTGGTGCGAGTAAAAAATAGGCGAGGCACAACTTCTCGATCTCGTGGTACCTAGTCTCTGCATCCAACATCCTTCTGGCTGAGGTAGAAAGCGACTCTCTCAGACCATCATAAACTTGCACCACCACTCGAGGCGATGGAAGTGTCACCATCGACAAGTAAATATAGAATGGTTTGTCTTGCTGGGGCGGAACCAACACAGGTGGCTTCGTTAGATACTCTTTAATCTCGTCAAACGCTCGTTGTTGCTCTGCCCCCCAGCTAAACTTCTCATCAGATTTAATTTTTACCAATCCCATGAACGGCTCGATTCGCCCTGACAGATTGGAGATGAACCTTCTGACGAAGTTGATTTTGCCGATGAGACACTGGAGTTCCTTCTTCGTGGTAGGTGGCTTCATTGTTCGCACTGCCTCCTGACTTTTCAGGCCGATCTCAATTCCGCGTTCATGAACCAAGAAACCCAAGAATTGACAGGCCGTTACACCAAAAACACACTTCTTTGGATTCATTCTTAGCCCGAATTTTCTAGTTCGGTCCAGGATGCGTCGCAAATCCTCCAAGTGTCCTTCTACTGAAACAGACTTGACTAACACGTCATCAATGTAAATCTCCACCAACTTGCCGATCAGATCATGAAATATGTAATTCATGGCTCTTTGGTATGTTGCGCCGGTATTTTTCAGTCCAAATGTCATGACTACATATTCAAACAAACCCACCGAACCTGGTACTCTGAATGCAGTCTTGTGTATATCTTCTGGAGCCATAAAAATTTGGTTGTAACCGGCATTGCCATCCATGAAACTTAAAACCTTATGACCAGCAGCTGCATTGATCAATGTCTCTGCTACCGGCATGGGATACTCATCCTTTGGAGTGGCTCTATTGAGATCCCGAAAATCTATGGCGACACGCCATCGGCCGTCCTTTTTCTGTACAGGTACGATACTAGAAATCCACTCAGCATACCTGCATGGCCTGATGAACCCGGCGTTCAACATTTTCTCGATCTCTTTCTTGACTTCTTCTAAAATTTCGGCCTTCATCTGTCGTGCTCGCTGCTGGAACGGCCGAAATCCTTTCTTAAGAGGGAGCCGATGCTCAATGATGCTCCTGTCTAACCCGGGCATCTCTGTGTAATCCCAGGCAAATCAATCTGGGTATTCTTTCAACAGAGCTATCATCAGGCCCCTCAGATGCGGATCTAACTTTTTGCTGATAAATGTTGGTCGTGGCTTATCCCCAGGACCAATGTCAATCTCTTCTATCTCATCAGCCGATGTAAATCCATATCCTAGCTTTCCGTCGCCTGCTAGATCGATGATGAACACAGGCAAAACGTATGGTGAGGATAATTTGGGCCGATTGCTGGAATCGGCCCCCTTTTCGATTGCATTGCCCAATGAAGGTTTACAACTTATTTGTGCTCTACTATGGGAGGGAGTCTCCCTACTACGACTACGTGACATGCTTGAGGTGAGATCATTGCTTTTTATTTTTTGGGGCCAATCGCAGGGATCGGCCTTGCCACGTACGTCCATTGACTTTGCTCTTGCTACTCTGTCAGGCCGGTGGATAAGACCAGCCTCACCCCGTTTTTGTAGCTTCGATGCGCTGCTGCACCGTCCAAACTGACTCCAGAGATCGGCTCTTGGTCTTCTGCGTCCCAAATATTCATGCCAGCTATTGAGATCTCGACCGAGTCATCTGCGTGAACGACCTCCACTTCATCTCCATCCCACTGTATCAGGCATTGGTGCATTGTGGATGGAATGCAGCAGTTGGCGTGAATCCAATCCCTCCCTAGCAGGACAGCGTAGGTGCTTTTGCTGTCGACGATGAAGAATGATGTAGGGATGGTTTTTCGGCCCACGGTTAGATCCACGTTCAGAACGCCTTGCGTTTCTGATGCTTGGCCGTTGAAGTCGCTTAGTGTGACGTTGGTTTTGATCAGATCTGCGTTAGAGCGTCCCAAACGCCGTAGCATGGAGTATGGCATTATATTGACTGCCGCTCCCGTGTCAACCAACATCTTGCCGACAGGCTGCCCGTTGATATAACCTCTTAGGTACAGGGCCTTCAAATGTTTGTAGCTCTTCTCTCGTGGCTTTTCAAAGATAACTGGCCGTGGGCCGCAGTCAAACTGTGCTACCGGCACTTCTTCGGTTCTTGGAGCACAAAACTCCGACGGAAGTATGAAGACCATATTTGTGCCAGCCGATGCCTTCGCATCGGCTTTTAATTGTTTGGGGCGCCATTCTTTCTTCTGTGGACGAATCTCCGCCTCCAAAGTTTGCTGAATTTTCACGGCCAGATCGGGTCGCGCTTTCCTCAACGTGTGCAGGTATTGCGCCTCGGCTTCCTCCAAGCTACGTAGCCGCTGAACCCTACGCTTTTGGGAGTGACTGAGTCCATCAGGGCACCACCTTAGCCGGTGGTATCTATCTTCTTCTTCATCTTCTGACTCCTCGAAATCTTTCACTCGAGATGACTCAGCTCGTCTGTTCTGAGATGGGAGAGGCCCTAGACGTTTGAACACTGAAACCTCACCTGTGCCCTCCTTTTGCTGTCTACATTCCGGGCAGTTGTCGATTGTAGGCAATCGGCTCATTCCTGAATCCCAGCATTGCTTAAAGAAAGGACAATCCCAGTGTCTGTCCATGTCTTCCTTCTCTCTTGACTTCCCCTTAGCGCGGTGCTCATATCCTTCGTCGTCTCTATCATACCGACGATATTTTCCGTTTTCTACATCAGACCGACGATATCTTTCGTCATCTATGTCGTACCGCCGGCGTCGGTCGTACTGACGCTCATATTTGTTAAGGAGATGCACGGAGAGCGGTCGTTGATACCGCACGTTTCTCACTTGTTCCTCGGTGATGTACCGTCTGTCATCATATCGGGGCCGGTCGCGTGGGCCGGCCTCCTCCTTTTCCTTGCCACGGGAGTGACCGATTTCTTCTTTATCCCTGCCATGGTGGTATACAGGCCCTGCCATGTTAACATCGAATGAGAAATCTAGCTGACGCCTCGTGGAGTGATTGAGTTCCACCATGTTGACGCCAGGAAACGGTTGCGTGTCCACTTTCATGGCAAACTGACCAAAGATCAAACGGCCTTGTTCTATCGCCGTTTGGATCTGCCGACGCAACTCTTTGCAGTCATTGGTGATATGGGTGAACGAGTGATGCCACTTGCAGTATGGTCTCCCGTTCATTTCTTGCGCCGTAGGGATTTTATGGCCTTCGGGTAACTTCAGCTATTTTTCCTTAAGCAATAAATCGAATATCTGCTCAGCTTTGCTTACATCGAAGTCAAACCCTTTTGCAGGCCCTTGTTGTTTCACCCATTTGCAGAACACGGGATCTGCCCCCCGAGCCCATTCAGCCACGGCTACTTCCTGGTCTTCTGCAGAGTCCCCAACTTCTTCTGTCTCGACCAGGCCTATCGGGCGTTTCAATTTTTCTTGGTACAATTCTGGGTGGCGCTGCTCATACAATGTTAATTTCTGGGCAATGTGCGCCAGTGAATTGTATTCCACTTGGAAAGCTAGATCCTTGATCGGCGCCGCGAGGCCCAACGCTGCCAGATCGACTGCTTCTTTCTCAGTTAAACAAGCTGAATAACATCGGTTCTTGACAGTCCTGAAACGCTGAATGTATTCCGACACCGTTTCTCCCCGTTTCTGCTGCACCTGCGCCAGATCGGCAATGCCAACCTCGGTAGCTTCTGAGTGATATTGAACATGAAACTGCTCTTCCAGTTGCTTCCACGTCCGGACTGAATCTGGTGGCAACGAGGTATACCACCCAAAAGCTGGTCCTGTGAGAGATTGCGCAAAAAACCTTACACGTAAAGGGTCTGATGCTGAAATCATGCCCAACTGTGCCAAATATCGGCTCACATGCTCAATTGAGCTAGACCCTTCTGATCCATTGAACTTTGAGAACTCAGGGAGCCGATACTTGGGCGGCAGCGGAATCAAATCATATTCGTTGGGGTACGGCTTGGAATAGCCGACTATTCTCCTCTTTGGCAGGATGCCGAACTGGTCTCTCAAGATTGTACTGATTTGTTCCACGGTATGAGCTGCAGGGGCTGAGCTTTCATGACTTGTTCCGGTGGCATATTTAGCTAGCCACGCCTGTTTATCGGCGTCCGCTCCAGAAATCCCTCTGCTTGCTGCAACTCGGATTCGTGCGCGCCAAGTTATTGCAGTCCGGCACGTATGTGCACACGTATCCATGTGGGATTTCTTTAGGCGGCTCATACAGGAATTGGCAATCGCTAGGATCGCCTCCAATCTTGTAGACGACGTATGCCGATGAACCCGGTGGCTCTGGAGCTGCAAGCGCGAATGGCAGCTGCGGTCTGGTTTGGAACGGTATTTCTCCCTGGTGAGTCCCTAGGGCAGGCCCTGACGGAGAGTGCTGATGCTTCATGATTTCCTAAACCACGCGAACCGCAATGCGCTCGAAAGCGTTCACCATGCTCTCAGAATGACGGTGTAGAGAATGAGCCACCATGTAATTAACTTCCTGGCGCAGAGCTCTGGTGCGTTCCTCTGAAGGGATAGACAGATCTACTTCATCGAGAACGCCTTCGGGTGAGAACCCTTTCCACCTAATGCCATGTTTACGGGTCCTCTCGAAAGAGCCGATGAGATCGGCTTCGAAGACATCT
This sequence comes from Lolium perenne, assembly GCF_019359855.2. NCBI lineage: Eukaryota > Viridiplantae > Streptophyta > Magnoliopsida > Poales > Poaceae > Lolium > Lolium perenne. The sequence continues at coordinate 299,299,756 of NC_067250.2, read as the reverse complement.
TTAATATCATCATATTTCTTCTTGTGCTCCTCAGGCAGATCTTCGTACGTGATTGGTGCGTCCGCCATCTCAGCTGCAGATGTTGACGCAGTTGCTGTAGAATGTCCCACCGGGCGTGCCAGAATGTGTTGCCTACCAAAACCCACCGGCGAGCAGGGACGAGCAACACGAAGAGCCGGGAGGCTCCCAGAACTGCTGGTGGGCCCTGGTCCCTCGGGCGACGGCCCGCAAAATCCGGCACACGTCCTGGCTATTGCGAGGGCGTGCCACCTGACCTATACCTAGTCAGGAAGGTGATGGATTGCTTCAATTAGTTTCCTGCATGGCAGACACGTAAACATTAAATCTGAGCCTCGATCGGCTCTCAGGTTACCCTGTGAATCGGCTCAAAGAGCCGATTGACCCATGGTTCGCATTGGATCTACGATAACATGGGGATCCTGCTTTATCAATACCAAGTTAAATCGATCTACGACAGTCTAGGGCTTTCACCGCATAATTGGAACGTCCTACGCGTAGTTGAGCCTGGCAGATACGAAAGATAACAGAAAACTAGTCCTAGAAGAGGCCTAAAAACCAACACAGAGTCGATTCCCGGAACAACCCCTCTTGGATCGGCAAACCATACCTTACGCACTACTGGATCGTTCAACCCATTTGCAAGGCCTAACCATGCGGATATCAAACTAATCCTTGGAGAACAAGGAACAACCATAACAGATCAGATCTACTAAATAAAGACCAAGCAAGATGCTGCCCTTACACCTAAGATAGGTGCAAAGGCAGCTAGGTATTTAGGGGCAGCATAACTAAGCAAACATATCAGAAAAGTATCGATGTTAGCCCCAAAATATCTATGATAACGGTATTACTCGCCATCAACAAGGCTTCAGTACGAGCAACACAAAACAACGAATAAACTGATACCGCCCAGATCGCAAGATGCGATTTGGGCAGCATGACGCTTACCCGGAAGAAACCCTCGAAACAAGGGGTGGCGATGCGCCTAGATTGTGTTTGTTGTGAACGTGATTGTCCTCCTTTCTCAATAACCCTAGGTACATATTTATAGTCCGTAGACTTTCTATCTTTGGAATAAACCTAACTGTGTACGAACCAAACTCTATCTCTTAATTCTAAACTGAAACGTAATCTACCATAATGTACAGATATACGGGCAATCTAGCCCAAACTCTCGCACGAGGCCGATTCAAAAACACTTTATGTGCATATCCTCTAAGCCCATCTCAATCACGGCCCATCTCCTTATTTGGCTAAAATCCGGCGATAACAGCAGCTTATTCCCATCCACACTTACTTGGTCTGAGGCCCAGTATAAGATCCAAGCCAATCACTGTCCTCTTCTCCGTGACCCCGCATACCCACCCTTTTGTATTCAACGGGTCTTCGATCACTCAACGACAACCTTTGACCACGATACAATCCATCATAGACCATATTGCACAAGACGTCCAACTTGGACCGGAGAGCTTAATGGCCTCTCAACCTTACTGTGGGACCAGCAGCACCCCACAACTATGGAAAATAGGCATACGTTGATAAGCGAGAGGAAAAAGGTATAGCTGACTTCACCGTCTCATTAAAGATATGATAGTTAACACGTAATATACGACGCTAGAATTACTCGACGACATTTGTTGTTAATCCTAGGTGAATACTTTCCCAGTTGCAATGGAACGTCCAGACATCGTCTCAAACCATGGTTTCGTTACCCACCACATAGTCATATTCATAATTATAAAATTAATATTTTTCTTTTAATGCAGGAGTGATAAGTATAGTACTTTGCAAATAATTTGATAAAAATAATCAAATGACATGAGAAAGAGTGAACTTGCCCTTCTTGACTGCAAGATTATGCAGGGAAGAACTTCGATACGGGATAACTCCAAATTCTGAAATAGCATCATCGTCCGGTAAGGACAATGTTTAAAGATCCGACCAATATGCTATATTGCATAAGTATGAGATGAAATCGCTCTAAGCGTAACCTAACCCCGATGATTTAGGATTGATGAGTTGTAATGCTTTCTTTAGGGTGTGTTGCACTTTTAGAGATGGTGTTTTAAACATTAGGTCGTAGCCCTGCCTTAAATTAATAAGGCCATTACCGGCAAGTTGTTACAAGGTGCTGAAAACCAGCTAACACGAAACGAAAACACCAAGCAAAATAAGAAATGAAATGAAACACAGCTTGAGCTTCAAGACCATTGCCCAACCTTGCGGTCCGACTAAAGAGGAGTCGAAGCTGGTTTAGAAGACCGCCATTGAGGGACTCGCACCATCGTCAACCTCCAGAAGCCAAGCAAACCGAAGCACCATCCATTTCCACCTCCAAAGAAAGCTCCCTACTTTCTCACCCCGGATTGGAGGGCACTGTACCTGTCGGAGGTAGACCGCTCTCCTTGATCACACATGGATATTGTGAGTTGCCACCAGGGAGAAGGGCTCCGAGCACTCGCCGCGCCGCGCCCCACGAACATCACTGTCACCCGCAGCACAAACCACAACACATCAGACCAAGGTACCAGGAGCATGCAAAGACGATGCCTACCAACCTCCGACGAGCTCATCCACCCAAACCCACTATCTCAAAATGGCGCCTCCAACGAGGGAAAGACACCACCAGAGTGCCGCCACCGTCCAAACTATAGTTTTGGGGTTTCACCCCAGATAGATAGGGAAGGGAGGGATGGAATACAACCTCGATGTCGCCTTCAAGAAGGAGAGTGTCTCCGTCAGCGTCGTCGACATTGTGGTCGCCAACGTCGGCCAAGTGTTTCCACCAGTCTAGAGCCCACATCCGACCACACCCACCAGCCACCGGAGGGAGTCCAAGGCCTGGGAGGTGGGACGAGCACCACAGGGAGGAGCTGCAGCAGTCTTTAGATCTGGTGACAAAGGCCCATCGGGGTGACCTCCGCACCATGCCCACACCCGTCGCCCCTTTACCACCCGCACGGACTGTAGCACTGGCACCCCGCCAACCGCCACCCGCCGCTAGGTAGACATCGCCCCACCCTGCGCCCAAGGCCGCCACCCTAGATCCATGGCCCCAGCTCGGTCGTCGGAGGGCACCCAGCCACCGGCCACCACTCCCAAGCATCAGGGAGGCCGCGCCGGAGAGGGGGGCAGAGGTAGGAGGGCCGTAAACTCCCAGCGGAGGAGGCCAAACCCCACACGGCCTTCTTCCTCCCTATAGCTACATGCGGGGGCCCGAGGGAAGTTCCCCGCCGCCCCTTCACCAGCGCCACACAGCCTTGTCGGCGGCCGCCTCCGGGGCGACGAGGTGGGAGGAGAGGGAGGGGAGGTGTGGTGGCGGGTTCTAGGCCCCCCCCCCCCCCGGTCGCCTAGAGGGGGGACGCGAGGGAGAGGGAGGGGGAAGTGGGAACAAGAAAATACAAGCTAGAGAGTTCCACCTTTTAGAGAAGGTTCACAAACAAAGTTCTTCTTAGGGTTTTGATTAACCTGCATGGAAGCTAGTTTATTTGATCAAGGTGGCGTGACACTACTTAGTGATGATTAATGGTGACGACATGAATTGACAAGTTATGGTTTACTATTAAGGAATCATATAAAATGTATTAACAAAGAAGACATGAAGTAATAACTTCATTTGCATTTGGGCTTGTACTATTCTAGTACATCATGAGCATGCATTAATTCTCTTAGGGCATCTCCAACGCGGCGACCCATCCCGCGCCCGCGCGTCCGGATGGGTCAAGCCGGACAAAAACCCGGCCCAGCGCGCGGACCCATCCCTAAAACGGATGGCCGCGGCGTCCGGGACGACCCAAACTCGGCCCAAATGTGGGATGAGTTTGCGTGGCCGTGGACGCTGATGGCTGGCCACTCGCGTCCGCCCCTTGTCCGCCCTGGACCGCGTGTCATAGGCAGTAATAATTTTTTTTCATTAAAAAAGTACCCATTACATTTTTTTAATCTACTACTCCTATCCTAATACGAACGGGGCCGGCGGCCTCGCCGGCGACTCCTCGCCGACGCGCCGTCGGGGCCGTGCATTTCACTCGACGCGGGTGGCCTATACGCGTGAGGATTCCACTCCAGCTTACAAGCTGGGTGGCGCGGCGGAGGCCTTCATCCTCCTCCTTTCCGTCCTCGCGCCTTGAGCGCGCTCGCGCTCCGCCTCCTGCGGTGGCACCATCCGCTTCCCGCATAGCTCTATCTCCTGCAGGACGGCGCGTTCCACAGCGGTCCGCGCCTCCAGGCGGACGCGGCCAACGTCGTGGGCCTCGTGGTTCTCGTTCCACCGGCGCATGCGCTCTTGTCGGCCGCGCTCCGCCAACGCAGCAGCCTCCCGGGCGTGCCGCTCGGGCGAGGGCAGCTGGATGAGGTGGAGGGGGAGAGGATGGCGGAGCGGCTGTGATGAGGTCTGTGAGACCGCCGCCGTCTTTTATAGCCGGCGGCCTTGGGCGGGAAACTTGGGGGCGAGCGCGCGCCAATGGCCTTTTCGCGCGCGCAGGAACTTTCCCGCGCGTTCTAACGCCCGCCATTGTTGTCCCGTCGAGGCCTGCCATGGCGCAGCGCCGCGCAGGGAAGACGAACCACGTGGCGTCTTTTTGGGTCGCCGCGTTGGGCGCAGCGTGCGACCCAATCGGACACGCGGACGCGGGCCGCTGTCCGGGTGTCCGCTCGACCAAACGGCCCAAAACGAACGGCCCAGCGCATCCGTTTGGGTCGCTCGGTTGGAGATGCCCTTAGTGTGAATCTATGAGTAAGGGTGAATATCGTTGGATCACATTCCATGAGTTCCTAGGGTTTTAGAGTTACACATAAAATTATAGAGTTAGGGTTTTACTCCTAATGGAATTAGGGTTTTGGACATGATACTATTAGAGTTTCTTATTTGCTATACCATTTTAAAATAATAATTGGTTGAAGAAACTTCGATTTAAGAAACACTTTTTAGTACAAGTTAATAATTGGTTTAACATTTTTCTTAAATTTTATTATTTAAAGAAAACAATAATTTGGATTAATACTATTTAGGGATTAAATGATACTCTTAATGTTAACATGGTGAATAAAATTGTTTTCAGTGTTTTATTTACCTCCTAAATTATTATTACTTATTATAGAAAATTTTCTAATTATTGAATTTTATTAGAATGTAGGATAAAAGAAAATGCTTAAATAATAACGGTTAAATAATTGAATTTTTATTTTTATAGATATTTTCATTTTATATTTTGAATGGATAGATTTTATTTTTATGAGCATTGCGATATCTCATTTCTATTTTTCTGAGTTGACATGAATTTGCAAATTTTGAATGATTTTCTAGAATTTGGAATTTCAACAAAATAACGGTTCGTATGACTTAGACCTAGCTATTGTCACTGATGGGTGGGCCATGGTCCACGTCATCTTCTAGGTGGACAAAGACCAGGTCAAAGTGCTCACGGGATCCACGACCATGTCACCCCTCACCGGCAGCTCAACGCTGGCGAACAGTCGAGGGCTGCGCCATCGGTTTATGAACTCCCGAGATGAGCTAGTGGGTGCAATCGAACCAGAACACCTCTGGTGGCGGAGCTTTTGTACGATGGTCACCGAAATTAGGCCAGCGACCAAGCTCTACAGCGTCATACTCCGGTGACAATCCTAACTTGACCTAGGATGCTCACTGTGATGTTGTTAGCATGCTCGACGAGGTTGGGGGAGGTCGGAGGCGTGCGTAAAATCGTGGATACTTCTGCGACTGAAATCGATGAAATTCCCCCAATTGAGATCACCCCGGATCAATTCCTCTCTCCCAGATGCTCAGAATGATCAAGCGCATCACCTCGGCCACTTCATGGACGCTGGGTTGGATCCAATCAATGGCAACATGATGGATGCCGACGAGATGGTTCGGTGACTTGTGAGAGTTTGAGGGAGTCAGAGACAATGATAAGAGGTGGAGAAGAACAAGGACGTCACGGTGATCCTTTGGCTACTTTTATAGGCCACGGCGAGGACGGAATTGTAATTGCACCGGCGGCAATGGCCTGGATTCGAGGACGACGGCGAGATGTTCGTGGGCGTGAATCTTGGCGTGTTTGGGGTTGTGGATGAACGCGTGGAGGATAAGGATGAAGCCTTTGTGCTGGTCAACGGTGTCGTATCGGTTAGCATCGATGGCCGGCGATGTGGCCGTCGCGTTGTCGACCATCGGCGAGAGGAAGACGATGATCGTCTTCTTCGCGTTCTTATCCCACGAAGGGGTACGGTGGGCCGGACTGGGCTATCAGATGGGTTGGTTCTGGGCTTCACTGGGCTGCTGCATCGGCTGGCAACGTCAGCCCCTCTCTTCTCCTTTTTTGTTTTCATTTTCTATTTCATATTTCCATTTGGAATTCTGTTTTTGAATTACGTTCTCAACTTTGAACCAGGGTGACAGATTTGGTATATTTGGTGTCTTCCAATAATTATTTATGGTTGATCTAATAAATTTTTTGTTGTATATTTAGTAGCTCTCATATCCATTGGATTTAAAATAAAAATAATCCTTAGGGTTTTCATTTGAGATTTTTCTAATTTATGATTTTTAATTCAAATCTATTTGGAATGATTTTGAATTCATATATCTTGCTAATATTGATCAGAGATGGGACCCAAGGCATGATCTTGTGTTAATAGATTTATTAAATGCATTAGTGCTATTATATTTAATATTTGAAATAGAAGTGTTAATGAAGATGATGTATTTTTATTTTCTTTATTTTGAGATTCAAATATTTTTCTAGAAACTTGTAAAATTCCCTAGTGATAACTAAGGGTTTTCATTTTTGTATCTCCCTTATAAAGAAATAATTTACAAGAATAATCTTATTACATGGTTTGTTACTTGGGGATAGGATCTAATGGGCATTATTTCATATCTATGGATTAGAACATTGTTAGAGTTATTCCAAATTATTTAGTATTGTTTTCTTAAACCCTATCTTGAAATTCTTAGGATATATCCTAGTCTCATTATGGTTCATGCATTTTCTAAGATGGTGGGCTAACTTATAAGGCACTTGTTCATTTGGTCACTTAATTCATGGGTTTGTATTTAGTTCTAGGAGTAAGTAGTTGATCACATCACATAGATTTAAGTGTAAAGTTCATCACTAGGTTTTTCTTAGGTTTTACTAATTGAGACATAGGTTGAATAGAGATGAGGTCTTTTACTTATGATCACCTAGTGATGCAGAGGTTGGAAAGAAAATGTGGTTCTAGGGTTTCAAATGTGTGTTTGATAACATGTTGAGTTGACTAGGGTTTCTCTCTTTCACTATTACTAGGATGATTACTTCAAAATATGGTTAGAGTTGATATAGGTGCTTGGCTAGGCAAAGTCTTGTTGTCATTCATTTTATTTCTATCCTTAAGATATTGAGAATGGTCTAAGGTTGATTACTAGTGGTCTCCCTATCATTTCATGTGATGTATGATATTTGTTTATCACATAAGGTTTAACTTATCTTGTTATATCTACAAAGCATAATCATGCATTATACATGATCAACTTATTAGTTATTATCCTCTCTCTGTTATCCTTCTTTCCTCACACTTATTCTAGACTCTTAGGGGTTATGATAATCACTAAAAAATTAATGGTCAAGATATTGAGTTCCTAAGGTATCTCTCATGAAATAGGGTTCTCACCTACAAGATTAAGTACTGGTTCCAAAGATTAGAGTATAGACTATTATTGTTCTCCCTTGGATACATATGGCTATGGTTAGGTTTTCAACATATAACTTACATGGTTGCTTTAGTATATAGTGTTAAGTTCCACTTGATTAGCTTACCTTGGATTCCTTTCTTCTTTACTTCTTTAATTCATGGATATGGTCTTATTCCATTTGATACTGGATTATCTCGCCACTCCTAGGTGAGATAGATTATATCTTAATGCTTTAATTCAAGATTTGTCCTTACATCTTTAATAGGTGTGGCTAAGGTTTGTAGCAATGTATTCTCTCACTTGAAACTAATAACTTGTATAATAGCCTAACATTATGCTCCACAGATAAGGATGGGTCATCAAGGTCTATGGTTAGTCCTCTCCTTTCTTTGAGATTTAATAAAGATGGATGTGGATTGGTTGAAGTAGGATAGACAAGATTGGAATAGTCAAGGTTTGATAAAGAACTTATGTATATGTCCTTGCCATGAGTTTAAGATTAGAGTTGAAAATCTACCATGTGGGTCATGGTAGGAACATGGATTAGTTGAAGATATGGAAAATATAAGTAAAGGATAGTGTCTCAATTCTTTCTATTCTTTGGTTTGTAGTTGAATAAACATGCATGTTTTGTTGTAAGGATTACCTTGTTATGATCCTTTATAAGATCTGGTATTTGATCCTCACTTAATTTGTTGTTATAGTGAAGCTAGCATCATTTGATCTAACCCATAGATCAAAGCATCTCTACCTAAAACAAGGTTTTAATTAGCAAAGGTCACATTGAGGTGTATAGTGTTTGACTTGATGAGCTATTTCAATTCCATCAAGTCAAGTTTTATTTGAGCACCAAAATTCCACGGATTTTCTATGCATGAATGCAATGCACACAACTCTATTCTCTCTCTATTTGTAGCCTCTAAACCTCGGATGTTACACTTCTCTGCCTCGACGACGATGTGGCCAAGATCTCTCTCTGGCGAGGATTCCGGTTGTGGGCGAGGACGGAGGTGTAGCCGAACGCGTTCGAGGAAGCAGGTCGACGGCTGCAGACGGCGCGGGGGGCGGCAGCTGCGGGCGAGGACGCGTGGGCGACGGCCGCGGGCGAGGATGCAGGTGCGACGGCCGCGGACGATGCAGGTGCGAGTGGAGCTAGCAAGGGTTCTATCTGGGTGGAGAGGGGATGGATTGTGCGGTTGTGCATGTGCACGTGGATGGGGTCTTGGGGGTTAGCTGATTAGGTTGTGTGGTGCTTGGTGGGCATCCGGTGCTCTCTTGGACCATTCTTGGGTTGTGGTGGGAAGTGGAGGTAGGATGGTCGGGCCGGTCCAGGCAAAAATAGTACCCAGGCCCAGCTCAAGTTACTCATTGGGCCAATTTTCTAGGCCCGTGTCTAGCCCAGTAGTCAGAGAAGGCATGGCCCGACCCAGGAATTTGAGGCAGGGATGGCCATGGCCAGATATGAATGGTACACAAGTGTCACTTTATTTGGTTGGTCGCATGCTATTCTTAGCCTTACCTGTATGAGAACATGGTGATCTTACCTCACCCATCACAAGCATCGTCATTCGGCGATCACGAAGCCAGACACTACTATGGCACCATCATTCACGCCGGTCATAGCATCACGATGTCACCATATACCACCATGACATCGTCGTTCACGCCAGTGACAAGCATCACAATGTCGCTGACGACATCGCCGAACAACACCATGACGTCGCCGGTCACGCTGGTTACAAGCATCACCATGTCGCCGACCACGAAGACGAACATCACCTTGACACCACCGTGCCGTTGCGTTCACATTCTTCGGACATCACAATGTTGTTGCAGTCATGTCGGCATATCACGACGGTGCGTGAAAATAACACCATACCGCAACCGACAACAAGAATGGCCACCACCATGGATTATCACCTCTCACTTCTCACATATCATCACCATTTCGCCGTCCATGAAGATGACAAGTGAGAAGTTCAAAAGTACTCCAATATATACTCACACATATGTACAAATTATAGTATACTAGCGAGTCATTTATCTATCCGTCTATATTCACCGAAACAAAGATCTTACAACACGAGAGTCACACGGAATGGTGAACTTACTCCTGAAAAGAAATTTGAAAATGTTGAGCGTGCGCGATGAATTTGGCAGACATAATTTATGATTTACGACTTAGGAAACTCGAAACCAATTATTGAAATTGACTCATATCATCAACACGCATATTTGTAGTATAAATCTTATTTTGATTTATAGTATGGTTGTGTTAATTTGAAAAAATGGTGTGTAAAGTAGGTTAAAGAAGAGTGAACGTAAGCTAGTCCACATATGAATCTTGCATCCATCAAGCCCAGAGTGAAAATAACGGAACAAGCTTAACGAAAACGAGAATCGGTTAAACCACAGGACGAAGACCTTCCAAGAGCCCTCTAGAATACCACCTAACCAAACACACCTAAGATGTACTAACAGGAAGGCAAGATGTAGTACTCGTACTTCAATAAGAAAGGAAACACCCCTCGCGCTCGGTACTTGAACCCTAAGGCTCGACTAAACAAATCAAGAGTCAGTAAACCAAAACCATTGTTCCACCGTTACCATCCTTGGTCACGGACGAGGAAACAGGAAAACCTCCCGATCTCTCTCGCGCGTCGCAAGTCGCGACACGCAACAAATCCCGAGCCATGCCGAGAGAGACAGGGGAGGGGACGATCCTGGCGAGATTTTCCTCGCCCAGCCGCCGCCTCGGGCGGCCGCGCCGTCCCGTCGCCGGCATTTGTTTAAGTGCTCCGGCGATGTGGCCTCGCCGCGGCCATTCGTCTCCGGTTTGTTTACTCGGCGTCGATTAACTCGAAGCTGCGTCCATGATTCGCGACATGACTTCTCCCCACCTCCACTACGGAGGCACGCTGCTGGAGATGGAGTATATTGTGCTGGCTCCTGTCACTTCTCGCGATTTTCTTTTCAGGCGTGTCACTTGTCACGCACTTACTCTGACAGTAGGAGTCTAAGGCTAGGAGGTCGACCTATTGAGCTAGCCTTTGCTTGACACGCTTGCACGTTGGCTGCTGACACTGGTGGAAAAAAGGGCTTTGGTCGCGGTTGGCAACTGCCATTAGTCGCGGTGGCGCAACCGCGACCAAAGCTGCGCGACTAAAGGCCCCCCCCTTTAGTCGCGGTTCCTTACGAACCGCGACTAAAGGCCCGTCCACGTGGGCCGCGGCGGCGCCAGGGGGCGGAGGACCTTTAGTCGCGGTTCTTCGGCGGTAGCGACTAAAGGCCTCCGCAGGTTTAGGTTTTAGCCCCCTCCCTAAATCTGGTTTCTTTTTAATTTGTATTATTTTATTTCTTTTGGGTTTTAATTCTGAAGGAGTTTCACATATTTAGGCCAACCGCGACTAAAGGCCTCCGCAGGGTTTAGGGTTTTAGCCCCCCTCCCCCTAAATCTGGTTTCTTTTTAATTTGTATTATTTTATTTCTTTTGGGTTTTAATTTTGAAGGAGTTTCACATATTCTACGATCTCGTATACATACATGCATATGAATGTACAATTTCAAACAAATTTGAAATTAGAACCAAAAAGAATTCAAGAGGAATATACAATATATATTCAATATCGGATGACCATATACAATATATATTCAATATCGGATGACCATATACAATTTTGAACAAGTTAGTTACAAATTCTGGTGCATATAAAGTTCTACGTCATCGTAATAGTGTTCTCCTTTAGGATCGATGACTTCCCTCGCCAACCATCCAGCTAGTTCCTCTTGAAGTGGTCGGAAGCGAGCTTCGGACTAAGCGTCTTCCGGAGGTTATTCCTCGGGATGTTGTTCTCACACGTCTGGTCCCGCTCATTGCGGTATCTCCGGATCCTCTCACAAACATAGTATCCACATAGGTTGGTCCCCGGTGGCTGAGTATCCCGATCGTGCACCGCCATTTTAAAATGTAGCTCTTTTTGAATTCACCGACCTTGGTATCTACGAACCGTCTCCAAACCCTACGAGGCAAAGAAAATTAAATAAACAAGAGAGTTATTAATTAGTTACTTGATATTAGGAAATGATGAACGAAATAGGCCGATCGATATAGAGCGCAAATGAATGAAAATAATTACTTTTGCATCATTTTTCTCATGTCGCCCCAAAGCGCCGGATCCATATTCAGAGAGTCGTGGACGAGAACCGAGGAGGTCTGAACTTTAATTACCATAAGAATCCAGTGGAACTGCGGACACGATACATGCACGATCATGCATAACTCATCGATTAGCCACATACCATGCATGGAGTAAACAAAAGAGAATGTGCTCAAGACAGAAACACTCACCCAAAATGGTAAGGAAATAGAATATCACTTTTCTGTTTGTTTTCTAATAAACCGCCACAGGTCATCCTCCACGTCGGCGGGGTGGTGTTCTAACACATGTGAATTAACGATGTGTGGGTCAATGAACCCAACATCATGGATGTTCCTTATTCGCATTTCCCGCTTCTTCATTCTGCATAATAGCGTACACAACAAGATAGTTAGGACAGTGCGGGCAATGAACGAGATGGGGTAGAAATTAATAAATCACTTACGTAACGTAGCAACCGATGATAGATTTGTCGAGGTCGCGCAGATTGAACAGCTGGAACAATTCACTCGAGAGGAATTTGTACCCAAAGTAATGTTTGAAGTGATGCTCATATCTAACTTCCGCATAGATATAGTCTTTGGCGTTTTTATGTTTTATGTAACCCTTGTACCAATTTAGCAGACCTAGCATTTGTCGAGGTAGATCCCCTTCTGCGCAGGCTCGACGAGAGGGCCATTCTTCACATATGTAAATACTACGTCCTTCATTGGCGCCTCATCAAGGCCTAGCGGTGCACGAAGAGTGATACCTAACTCGGCCGCTTGTTCTACGGCACTCGTTACGGTCAATCCATGTGCCGCAGCTGCTATGATATCGGGGGCATCCGGATCGGCGGCTTGCACTATGAGCGGGGCGATCGATTGTTTACTTTGTTCCCCGAGCTGGGCAACTTCTTTCCCCCTTTCTAATTTTGACTCGGCCTCGTCCTTCACGGCTTTCTTCTCCGCCAACTCTTTCCTGTTCTTGAACGCGAGTGCTTGCCTACGAAGTTCACGTAAATAGTCGTCGAGCGATTCTTCGCGGCTTGGGACGGTGTGTTCAAAAATGACTTAGCCTTTGCTTTTCCTTGTCGAATATGCGGCTTGGGCTCGCCCTCTATTTTCCTCTTGACGCTCGCCTTCCATTTCTCTAAATCAGCAGCCGCGCCGCCTCGACTTCCTCGGCACTACTTTCCCAAGGCCTCGTGGGGAGAGGCTTCAGTGATACCTCCGGTACCTTTGTTTTCTTAGGTACGTAAGGGTCCGGGTTAATAACCCAGGACTGCTTACGCTTCTTCGCCGGAGGTGGATTGGGGGCGGTACCGGTGTCGATCACCCGCCGGACGAGGAGGGGGCGGCGGCGTGGGCTGACGTGAATGAGGTGTATTAGGTGAAGCACCACCGCCACCGTCACCGCCACCGCCACCGTCACCGCCACCGCCACCGCCACCGTCACCGCCACCGCCACCACCACCACCGTACGGGGGTGGACTTGTTGGCGCCGCCTGGAAACTTGATAAATTTCTTCTGCCATAGAATGAACTCGCGCTTGACATCTCCAAGTCTTTTCACCCCTTCGGGTGTAGCAATGTCAATGTCCAGGTCCTCAAACCGTTGGACTATCTCCTCCACCGTCACACGAGCATAGCCATCTTGAATGGGGTTGTTGTGGTGGAGTGCTCCAGTGGTAAAGCACTGCCGATGGCTACCTTCATGGACATGTTCCCGATAGGATAATACGAGATGACATGCTTTCATCTCCTTTATATCGTCCACGGGGTAGCGAGGAGGCTCCGGTGCAGTAATTTCGACCACCGAGGCTCCGGTGCGATAATTTCTATCGTCGGTGCACCAGCCGGTGAGGCCTCCGTGGAAGCCACGCTGCTTCTTCTCTGCTGGCTTCCGAGATCCATTGGATGATCTTGACATCCGCGCCGAGCTGCATCTCTTTCGGCGACTAGTACACTCACGGTTTTCTTCATCACATCCATTTCAGTTACCAACTTCGCCACAACATCTCGCATCCCGATCCATCTTTCTCTTACGGCTTCGTAACCGTACGGGTCATCGTTCCGGGGGAACCCTATTTTCCACGGAATGGGCCCCATGCCTCGTATACGTCCTCCGTGTTCGGGATTCCCGAGGGCTTTTGTCGGGCGTCGTTCTCTCTCGTTGAACCTGATCCTCCCCTCTTGAGCCTCCCTCATTGCCTCAATAAGCTTTTGGGTGGGTGTAATTATTTTGCCCTGATAAACACACTCCCTGTCTCCGGGTTCAGCGATCCCCCATGCCCGTACCACCAGCTTTTGGCCCTTGGGTCCCATCCCTCCGTGCACTGACGGATTCCTCGCGCCCTCAGCTCGTTCTCCATCTTCTCCCACTTAGGCTGCCAAAAGCGATACCCTCCCGGCCCCATTTTATGATTGTACTCCTTCTTGGCCGCATTTTCCTTATTTTTTCTCGATAGTTCAAGGAACTGCTCCGATTTCTTTTGCTTCACAAATTCTGGCCAATCATGTTGCAGTTTCTCATATTGTCCTATGAAATCCGGAGTCTTGCCCTGGTTGACAAAGTCATGGGCTAGATTTTGCTTGTATTTCCGGAATGCGTTGGCCATCCTAGAAAGAGCGAACTGTTTGACTAGCTTGCGCCTCTCCTTGTTTTCCGCAATCTTGTTACCCTCCTCATCGTAGTTGCGGTATTAGGAGGTAGAACGAAATGTTCCATAAGCTTGTTGAAGCAATCTTTTTTCTCTCTTATCGACAAAAGTGAAACCAACACGTGCCTTCTTTGGCTCATTCCACTCTGGCGGGTGATCGAGACGTTGTCTCTAACAACGGCTCCGCATTGGCTGACAAACTTGGTGGCGTTCTTGCTGGGCTCCAGCGGCCTGCCGGTTGCTTCATCGACAACATCGATGGTGCATGTTTCTCCTGCTTTCATCGTCTTGGTTGCGCCACGCTTTGACGACGTACTCGATTTTTTCGACGATCCGGCCGAGGGCTAAAATAAGAAAGAGAGTCGCGCGCGTTAGTACACACACATTTATTCAAATCATGTAGTTGTATCACAAGACACTCAATATGTATATATATATATATACCTCGGCGCCGGAGGTGGTTGCTACTTCCAATTGAAGATCGTCGTTTATCGACGTTTCTTCGGCATCATCTCGCTTTGCCGACGGCGCCCTTCATCTTCACACTCAAGGTTCAGATAAGAAGAGATATCATCTTCTTCTTCTCCGGTCGGCACATATGGAATATCGCCTTTTATGATGCCGAACATATGGTCTTCCGCGTCCGGATCATAGTTGTCCAGAATCGGGTCAGCTCTATCGTCCGCCATATGTCGATCCTGAAAACATGTAGTCAAAACAAATTAATTAAGTGAAGAAGGGGTGGTGGCGGTGGCAAAAGGGCGGTGGCAAAAGGAGGGGGCCGGCGAGCTGGAAGGGGTTGGGAGAGGGTGTCGCGGAAGAGCGCGAGACGGGGCGGTAGACGACGGCGTCACGGAGAGGGAGGCGTATGCGGAGGGGGCGACGAGGGCTCGCTCCCCCCTCAGTATACGCGCGCGGTGGCGGTGGTGAAAGGGCGGTGGCGAAAGGGCGGTGGCGGTGCCGAGGACACATAACCCTCGCGCGGTGGTTAAGTTATGTGTCCTCGGCGCCCTAGTGCGTGTGTGTGGCACGCCGTCCTAATGCGTGTGTGTGGCGCGCGCCCCCGGCCGGCCTTCGGGCCTCCGTCTCCCCCCTAGATCTAGTACGTTTTATTAAGTCAAGATTTTAAGTCAAAATTATTAAGTCAAAAAAAGTCAAAATTTTAAGTCTCAAATTACAAGTCTTCTTTTAGTTTTTTAAGTCTCAAAATTTTAACTCTCAATTATTTAGTTAATTTTAAGTCTCAAATTTTAAGTCTAAAATTTTAAGTCTCAAATTTTTAAGTCTCAAATTTTATGTCTTCTTGTAGTTTTTTAAGTCTCAAATTATAAGTCTCAATTTTTAGTTAATTTTAATTTCGAAATTAACAAAAACTAAAACTAAAAAAAAAAGAAAAAAAATTGGCCGGCCGGCAGTATGCCCCATTTGAAGTAACAAATTACTTAAAACTATTTTTCATTTAAGTTACAATTTGTAAGTTACAAATTTTGAAGTTTTAATTTTTAAGTACTATTTTTTGTTAAGTATTTTTTTGTTAAGTACTTAGTTATCGACCGGCTAACAAAATTTAAGTTAACAAAATTTTAGGTTAACAAATTGTGAGTTAAGTACTTAGTTATCGACCGGCTAACAAAATTTAAGTTAACAAAATTTAAGTTAACAAAATTTTAGGTTAACAAAATTTTAGGTTAACAAAATTTAGGTTAACAAAGTTTTATTTTGTGTCTAACCAACAAAACAAAACAATTCAGATATGATGATTCAATTTTAGTTTTTTTAAGTCCAATTTTAGTTAATTTTAATTTCGAAATTAACAAGAACTAAAACTAAAAAAAGAAAAAAATTTGGCGGGGTGCGCAGGCGCGCGCGCGGCGCCCATGTCTTGGCCGGCGCGCGCCTCTCTCTCGGCCGGCGGCGCACCCCTTCCTCTCGTGCGGCGCCGCCCTTCCTCTCGTGCGGCGCCTTCCTTCCTCTCGATGGCGCGGCGTGCGGCGGCGACATTTGGCGGCGCGGCACGGCGGCGGCGCGCTGCGCGTTTGTTTGGAGGGATCCTTACGGGCCGGGCGTGGCGAGAAGAGAAGATGGAGGGCGGCGATGGCGGCGACGGCGCGAGACGATGACGCCGGCGACGGCGTGGAGACGACGAGAGGACGGCGTGGAGACGACGAGGGCGGCGCGGCGTCTCGGATCGATGCGCGATTCGGGCGGAGGAAGAAGAATGGCGCGGCGGTTCGCCGTGCGCGAATATATAGGGACCCCCTTTAGTCGCGGTTGGGGTCGCCAACCGCGACTAAAGGGGTACCTTTAGTCGCGGCTGGGGACCCCAACCGCGACTAAAGGTATTTTCGCCCGGTTTTTATTTTCCCGCGCGCAAGGACCTTTAGTCGCGGTTGGCCAGGCCAACCGCGACTAAAGCTCTTTTTTGAAATTTTTTTCTTTTTTGAAAATCATATAATACATATAATATATCAAAAAAATCAGAAAAATAAAACTAATTCAATTCAAAATTTTAAAAATACAAATAATATATCAAAAAAATCAGAAAAAAAAACTAATGCAATTCAAAATCTTAAAAATACAAATAATATATCAAAAAACTAAGAAAAATAAAACTAATTCAATTCAAAATGTTTAAAATACATATAATATATCAAAAAATTCATAAAAATAAAACTAATTCAATTCAAAATCTTAAAAATACAAATAATATATCAAAAAATTCATAAAAATAAAACTAATTCAATTCAAAATCTTAAAAATACAAATAATATATCAAAAAATTCAGAAAAATAAAACTAATTCAATTCAAAAATTTAAAAATACAAATTATCAAAAATTCATAAAAATAAAACTAATTCAATTCAAAAGTTCGTTGGCCCCCTCTTCCCGCCTCTTTCCGCCGACCCCCTCTTCCCTCCTCGTCTTCCCGCCATTTCTTCCCTGTCTTCCCGCCTCTTTCTTCCCGCCAATTGTTTCCCGCCAATTTCTTCCGGCCTCTTTCTTCCCGCCAATTTTTTCCCGCCAATTTCTTCCCGCCAATTTTTTCCCGCCTCTTTCTTCCCGCCTCCTGTCTTCCCGCTCCCATTTTTCCCGCCATTTGTCACTACATATAGGTAGCCCGGCTTGCCAGCATCACATCTCTACAATCTCTCATCACTCTCTCATGGCTTCCACCGCACCCACTCTAACCTACCGGCAGGTGGAGGAGCTTTGCGCCTCGAACTACCCTTGCCCTCCGGTTACCGCGTCCTCGCTTTGGCCGGAGCCTAAGCGCCGGCGGCGTGCCGGTCCCTCCCGTCCCTCGAGTACTGCGCGCCGGGCGGCCATCACGAACCACTACTACCTCGACCTCACGCCGGAGCAGCGGATGAATCCCGGCGGCATCCCGATAACCAGCATACTTGGGACGCCTTCTTCATCAATCGGCGTGAGAGGGCGCTCGCCGGTATGAGGAGGACGGTCTGCCTCCCGGAAACTTCCACGAGGCCGGCCGTCGGCTATGGTGGTACGGCCGGACTGCAGAGCGTCATGGACTACATCACGGCCGGCGATATCCCCGCTGCGCTACCCTCAGTTCGAGCCACGAGCGCCGCCCGACGACAGCGACGACAAGCGACGACGACGCCCGCAACTTAGAAGGCGACGACTACCGGTACAATGGCGGCGGCTATGAAGACTACGAGTATGCATATTATACGCCTAGGCAGGAGTATGACTAAATCACTCCAAATTTCATGTATGTAGGAGTATGACTTAGTCACTCCAAATTTCCTATATGCAGGAGTATGACTTAGTCACTCCAAATTTCATGTATGCAGGGAGTATGACTTAGTCACTCCAAATTTCATGTATCATCAGTGCTATCTCGAGTCAATTGAATCATTCGAAAATGGACACCAAACACATCACGGGTAATATAATTCACATGATTCATTCAACAAAGTTTGGTACAATAAATTATTACACATCATTTCTTCCCTTGTGTCCCTGCTTGCTTACGATTGTGCCGTATCCATGGAGCATCCTCATCATTTAACTTAATGCTTGGGTCGGTGTTCACTTTGAAGGGCGGAATTTCAGCAAACATATTATAATCTTCGACATGTCTGTCTTGTCCTCCACTCCCACGATGTTTCTTTTCCCTGAAAGAACAATGTGGCGCTTTGGATCATCGAACGATGTACCGATCGTTTTCTTATCTTTCCGTTTCCTCGGTTTGCTACTCATGTCCTTCACATAGAAAACCTGAGCGACATCTTTCGCTAGGACGAATGGTTCGTCAAGATAACCAAGATTGTTGAAATCCACCATTGTCATTCCGTATTGCTGGTCCACCTTTACCCCACCTCTGTTAGCTTGAACCATTTGCACCGGAACAAAGGGACCCTAAAGGAGGGTCCATAGTCAAGTTCCCATATCTCCTCTATGTAACCATAATATGTGACCTTTTGCCCATTCTCGGTTGCTGCATCAAAGCGGACACCACTGTTTTGGTTGGTGCTCTTTTTATCTTGGGCGATCGTGTAAAATGTATTCCCATTTATCTCGTACCCTTGGAAAGTCGTTATAGTCGAAGATGGTGTCTTGGCCAACATGTACAGCTGATCTACAACCTTATTGTCACTCATTAAATGTTTTCTCAACCAACTGCCGAAAGTCTCCATGTGGGCCTTCCTAATCCAGGATTCGGGCTTCCCAGGGTTGTCCGAGCGTAAAATATTCTTGTGTTTCTCAAAGTACGGAGCCACCAAGCTGGAATTGGTCGAACCGTGTGGTGTGCTTGATCGAGAGAATGGCCGTCCATACATATCATTGATTTCCTTCCGATCGTGCCTTTTCCACTTAGTCTCCCCTCGTGCCGCGATTGAGGAAGACCAATCGGCTTAAGGTCAGGAACAAAGTCAACACAAAACTCAATTACCTCCTCATTTCCATAGCCCTTGGCGATGCTTCCTTCGGCCTAGCACGGTTACGAACATATTTCTTTAATACTCCCATGAACCTCTCGAAGGGGAACATATTGTGTAGAAATACGGGACCGAGAATGGAAATCTCATCGACTAGGTGAACCAGGAGGTGCGTCATAATATTGAAGAAGGATGGCGGGAACACCAACTCGAAACTCGACAAGACATTGGATCACATCGTTACGTAACCGTGGTAGAACTTCTGGATTGATTACCTTCGAGAGATTGCATTGAGGAATGCACATAGCTTCACAATGGCTACTCGAACATTTTCCGGCGAGGAGCCCCTCAAAGCAATCGGAAGCAATTGCGTCATAATCACGTGCGATCGTGAGACTTCAGGTTTTGGAACTTTTTCTCCGCCATGTTTATTATTCCCTTTATATTGGACGAGAATCCTGACGGGACCTTCATACTGCTTCAGGCATTCAAAAAAGATGACCTTCTCTTCTTTGGTCGGAGCGTAGGCGGCACGACCTTGAAACCGTTCCGGATCTTGGTCATCAGGGTCTTTCAAACTTTGCCGGTCTGCCGTGCTTCCTTTGTATCATTTGACTTCCCATACACGCCGAAGAAGCTTAGGATGTTCACGCAAATATTCTTCGTAACGTGCATCACGTCGATTGCAGAGCGGACTTCTAGGACTTTCCAATATTCTAGCTCCCGAATATAGATTTCTTCTTCCACATGGCTACGTGCACATCGGCTCCCTTCGGAACTGATTGTCCGCCAGGACCCTTTCCAAAGATGACTTTCAAACCCTTGACCATATCAAATACCTCAGCACCGGTGTGTTCCGCAGCTTCCGGCCGGTGATCTGCCTTGCCGTTGTAATGCTTGCCTTTCTTTCTTCTTGGATGACCTTTCGGAAGAAATCGACGATGCCCAAGGTACACGTTCTTCTTACAATTTGGCAAATGTACACTTTCGGTCTCATGTAAGCGGTGCGTGCATGCATTGTATCCCTTATTTGACAGTCCCGAAAGGTTACTAAGAGCAGGCCAATCGTTGATGGTTACGAAAAGCAACGCTCGTAGGTCAAATTCCTCTTCTTTGTGCTCATCCCACACACGGACACCAGGTCTGCCCCACAGTTGTAAAAGTTCATCAACTAATGGCCTTAGGTACACATCGATGTCGTTGCCGGGTTGCTTCGGACCTTGGATGAGCACCGGCATCATAATGAACTTCCGCTTCATGCACAACCAAGGAGGAAGGTTGTAGATGCATAGAGTCACGGGCCAGGTACTATGGCTGGAGCTCTGCTCGCCAAAAGGATTCATGCCATCCGTACTTAGACCAAATCTTATGTTCCTTGCGTCGGCTGCAAAATCTTTGAACTCTCTGTCGATCTTTCTCCATTGCGTTCCATCTGCGGGGTGTCTCAACTCCCGTCCGACTTACGGTCCTCTTTGTGCCATCGCAACAACTTGGCATGCTCTTTGTTCTGAGCAGACGTTTCAACCGTGGTATTATAGGAGCATACCACATCACCTTGGCGGGAACCCTCTTCACGGGTTTCGGCCCTCAACATCGTCACCGGGGTCATCGCCTGCGATCTTATAACGCAATGCGGTGCATACTGGGCATTCATTCAAATTCTCGTATTCACCGCGGTAGAGGATGCGATCGTTGATGCATGCATGTATCTTCGTAACCTCTAAACCTAGAGGGCAGACAACCTTCTTTGCTTCGTACGTAGTGGCGGGCAACTCGTTATTCTTTGGAAACATATTCTTCAACATTTTCAGCAAGTTTTCAAATGCCGAGTCGGCTACACCTGCACGTGCCTTCCATCTCGGCAAATCCAGTGTGCAGCCCACTTTTTCAGACCATCATCGCATCCGGGGTACAGCGCCTTCCTGTGATCCTCTAACATGCGATCCAAATTCTCCCTCTCTTTTTCGGTTTCGCAGCGTCTCCGTGCATCAGCAATGGTCCGACCAAGATCATCAACGGGATCATCACGTGCCTCTTCTTCACCTTCCCCTTCACCTTCCCCTTCACCTTCAGCATCCTCCATGAAAGTATCACCGAAATGAGCAAGATAGCTTTCATCGATGAAATCATCCCCTTCTTCATCTTCTTCCATTATAACCCCTCTTTCTCCATGCTTGGTCCAACAATTATAGCTTGGCATGAAACCGTGCCGAAGCAGTGCATGTGAACATCTCTTGAGGAAGAGTAACCCTTCGATTCTTACATTTAACACATGGACAGATAACAAAACCCTCCCGCTTGTTCGCATTAGCCACTACGAGGAAATCTTTCAAACCCGCACTGAACTCGCCGGAGAGTCGGTTACCGTACATCCATTGTCGATTCATCTGCATTATTATAATATAAAATATATAATTAACCATCATGCATTTGTTAAACTAACTAGCTACAAACAATATAAATTAAACAATGAACTACACACACATGCACATTTTATCAACGACACATCAAAGGTTCAAGTTGCTAACCGCGATCGAGGAGGAAAAAATAAATGAGAAAGCT
Organism: Lolium perenne; assembly: GCF_019359855.2. Lineage (NCBI taxonomy): Eukaryota > Viridiplantae > Streptophyta > Magnoliopsida > Poales > Poaceae > Lolium > Lolium perenne. The sequence continues at coordinate 299,277,791 of NC_067250.2, read as the reverse complement.
CAAGTGTGGCTCCAACACTTCATATCATGTTTGTTTCATGCTCTTGGGGCATTTCATCAAACACCTTATGTGCATAAGAGGAACCAAAAGCAAACCTAACACCCACTTGTGAGCTTGTGAAGAGAATGGCACCAAATGGCTAAGTGTTGGCTGCTGGATGGGTATATATAGGGGAGGGCTTTAGTCCCGGTTGGCTCCCGCCAACCGCGACTAAAAACCTTCGAGCATTTTAGTCGCGGTTGGCCAACCGCGACTAAAGACCCCCCACGTGCACCGGCTGGCCACCGAGCGCCCTGGGCCCAGGCCTTTGGTCGCGGTTCTCCTCCCGAACCGCGACTAAAGGTACCATTTGTCGCGGATCCTGCAGCATCGCGACTTATGGGGCTCACCCGAAGCCTGTTTTTCCACCAGTGTGAAAGGACGGGAACAATCTCATGTTACTTGCGGCCTGGCACTGCAGGCAGACATGTATCTGTCTGTACCTCCTTAATTTTCTTTTATCTCGAAGCAAATCTGCACATTGAAGTAATGAAATTAGGTCGTAGGATAAGATGGCTATGTGCTTATGCCTTCTCTAGGGTATAGTTGAATTGATCTGTTCAACGATACAGTTGGAACAAACTGAGCAAACCAGGACTTCCAGTCTAGAAATATAGCCGACTTCCGTTGAACAGGGAATTCTGTGTCGTAAGAGGTGACGAACACTACTGTTGCAATCAGATGTCGCAGCTGTTATAGACAAAACTTTGTAGAGGGAACCAGTCCGGCCTAATCCGTTGCCATAGTCTCCGTTCGTGCTGTGACTCTGATCTATCACTCCTAATTGAGTCGTTATCTCCTCTCCCCACCACGGCGCCGGATCGATTCGCCATCACCAACTTGGAGCTTTCTCTACTGTTGCGGCGACGGGAACGCCTTCCACTTGCGAGTTGCAACACGGCCGCGTTTCGAAAGGCAGGGACTACACACGATGAGAATGGAGATTTTTTTCGACAAACATGGGAATGGAGATGACCGGGCAATCCAAGTGGGCCGAGCGAGAATCGGATAGGGACCCTCGGAAAACAGGGCAGTGCGTATATGGACAAGCGACAATACGACCACGTACAGTGCATGCATACTATTCTGCAGAGAGCGGGTGGTTATCAGTAGCTAATTAAGGCCATCTTCGGGTGACGGTGGATCCAACTGTCTAGCTTAGCTTGTACTCCCTCCATCATTAGGATTATAAGACCCCATGGCTAATTTCATAAGATTAAGAAAAGTCTATAGCTGCACCAACCAGTACATGAATTATGACCATGTATTATGTGTTTTAGTTGTTAGAAAAATTAACAAACATGAATTTTGATATATTATGTAAAATGACGTCATATTTCGGTAAAACTGATTTTCTAGTTGCATATGACATCCAAGAAAAATATTTTTTATATGAAAATGTATCTACGGAAAATTTTGCATCCGCTTGCAAGCCCCTACGACTGGTTACAGTCTTTTTAGATTCCTCAAAATCAAAAAGAAAAAATGAGTTTTTAAGCTTTTAGATTTCGGTGAATTTTCTTTTAAAAGTTGAAATTCAGTTTATTGTTTTTTGAATTCAAAACTATTATTATTACATATTTATTGTTTTTTAGTCAAATATTTTTATGGAATTCAAATAATAAAGAAGTGTGATGTCTGAGGATTAATATGATTTATAGGGTGTAATTGTCAGTAAAGTATAACTTCTCTCCAGAAAGCTCATGACGAGGAACAAAGAAGTTAAATGTGCTAGGATGGGAGTAGTTTGAGGATGGGTGACTGAACTTGATATAAAACATGCTTGGAGTTTAAATTGTCAAACAATTCAAAAAAATGTGATTTTATTTCTGAAAAACTGACAAATGGCCGTTAACATATGCCGCCGGCACAACCATAGGTTATGCTGACGGCCAAAATAGCCTGTGTTAAGGCCTTCTGGTGCCGATGGCGTGGTGCCGACAATGACCGTTGGCATATCCTATGCGGACGGCCAAAATAGCCTATGCCGACGGTTTCTGGCCGTCGGCACCTTGATTGTTTCATGTAGTGAATAGTTTTATATGCACGAGAGAAGTGAGAAAAAAAAGAGAACATCCATGAAAGAGAGAGGATAATAAATAAGAGAGACTTTATAATTCTACAAATTTGAAAAAAAAAATCACACATGGCTTATAATAATCTCTAATGGAGGAAGTACTTGCTTAAGCCGTTAAGGTCAAGAGCAACTACAAACAAACTGATGTTAGCTAGATACGAGAGTTGAAATATTTTATTTTTTAAGTTGAAGGAGAGAGAATATGAGAGATAAGGTAAGCGGGCTATAAATTAAGAAAATTATATTCAGCAAACACATTGCCAGCCGTCCGATCTTCCAGTGTAAGGTGAATGGCATTTTTTGATAAAAAAATATTAATATGTGGTAAGTTGTGAGGACCCAGGGAGAAACTCCTAACAACTTTAGTGCATGGTCGTGCTATCGTCCGAATGCGGCATGTTCGCGTGCTATGACCATCCGTAAATTAAGAGCCAGACGCAACATGGGCTCCTAGACTCTTTGCTAGACTATAGCATAGACCATATATTAACAAATGTCGACAATATATGGGGTACGTGATAAGTCTCCAACGTATCTATAATTTCTTATGTTCCATGCTACTTTTATGATGATACTCACATGTTTTATACACACTTTATGTTATATTTATGCATTTTCCGGAACTAACCTATTGACGAGATGCCGAAGAGCCAGTTGTTGTTTTCTGCTGTTTTTGGTTTCAGAAATCCTACAAAGGAAATATTCTCGGAATTGGACGAAATCAAGGCCCACGATCTTATATTTCACGGAAACTTCCAGAGTACCGAAGAGGGGCCAGAGGGGAGCCAGGAGGGCCCCACCCCACAAGGCGGCGCGGCCAAGGGGGGGCGCCCCCCTAGTGTGTGGGCCCCCAAGACCCCTCCGACTCCGCCTCTTCGCCTATTTAAGCCCTGGTGACCTAAAACTTCGATACGAATAAGCCACGATACGAGAAAAGTTCCAGAGCCGCCGCCATTGCGAAGCCAAGATTCGGGGGACAGAAGTCTCTGTTCCGGCACGCCGCCGGGACGGGGAAGTGCCCCCGGAAGGCATCTCCATCGACACCACCGCCATCTTCATCGCCATCGCTGTCTCCCATGATGAGGAGGGAGTAGTTCTCCCCCGAGGCTGAGGGCTCTACCGGTAGCTATGTGGTTCATCTCTCTCTCCCATGTGATCTTTATGTGATCATGAGCTTTGTATCACTATTAATCTATGAGCTACTCTAGTGATGTTATTAAAGTAGTCTATTCCTCCTCCATGATGTAATGTTGACAGTGTGTGCATCATGTAGTACTTGACGTAGGTTATGATTGTAATCTCTTGTAGATTATGAAGTTAACTATTACTATGATAGTATTGATGCGATCTATTCCCCCTTTCATAGCTGATGTTGACAGTGTGCATGCTATGTTAGTACTCGGTCTAAATTGCAACGGTCTATTATGCACTCTAGAGGTTACTTAAATATGAACTCCTGATGTTGTGGAACTTGTTAACTCCGGCTTGAGGGAGCTCTTGTAGCCCTACACAATGAATGGTGTTTGTTATCCAACAAAAGGGTGTAGAGTAGTTTTATAATGTGATCATTGTTGAGAGTGTCCACTAGAGAAAGTAGGATCCCTAGGCCTTTTTTCCAAATATCGAATCTCCGTTTATTTACTGTTTTACCGCATGTTTACTTGCTGCCATATTTATTTCAGATTGTTATTACCACTCATATTCATCCATAACACTTGTATTTCACTATCTCTTCACCGAACTAGTGCACCTATACATCTGAAAAGTGTATTAGGTGTTTTGGGGACACAAGAGACTTCTTGTATCGTGATTGCAGGGTTGCTTGAGAGGGATATCTCTGACCTCTACCTCCCTGAGTTCGATAAACCTTGGGTGATTCACTTAAGGGAAACTTGCTGCTGTTCTACAAACCTCTGCTCTTGGAGGCCCAACACTGTCTACAGGAAAAGAAGTGTGAGTAGACATCAAGCTATTTTCTGGCGCCGTTGCCGGGGAGGTAAGGTAAAAGGTATTCACATCCTCCGACTACTAAGCTATTTCCTAGCACTGTTGCCGGTGTGTGAGTGCTCGAAGCTATTTCCTTTAGATCCGGCAATTGCATCTTTTTGTTTCTTGTTTTTATTTTCACTAGTTAGGCTTAATGGAAAACAACAAAAAAATTAGATATCTTTATGAACTTTATATTGAATTAGGACATGATGTGTTTGAAGAGAAAATTAAAAAACCTATGGAACTTTATATACATGCTAATGGTAATGTTATTAGTATGAATGCTTTGAACACTATTATTGATAATGCTATGGAAGAATTTAAGCTTGGGGAAGCTGGTTTTGATGAGCATGATATTTTTAGTCCCCCAATCATGGAGGAGAAAATTTACTTTGATGATACTTTGCCTCCTATTTATGATGATTATAATGATAGTGGTATTTTGGTGCCACCTACTATGGATGATAAAGTTTATTATGATTACAATATGCCTCCTACATTTGATGATTATGGTGATGAGAATAATAATGATAGCTACTTTGTTGAATTTGCTCCCACTACAATTAATAAGAATGACTATGCTTATGTTGGGAGTAGTAATTGTTTTATGCATGTGAATAAGAATGCTTTATGTGATAGTTATATTGTTGAGTTTGTTCATGATGCTACTGGAAATTATTATGAGGGAGGAAAATATGGTGGTAGAAATTTTCATGTTACTAAAACACCTCTCTACATGTTGAAAATTTTGAAGTTACTCGTGTTTTATCTTCCTATGCTTGTCACTTTGCTATTCATGAATTTATTTATTTACAAGATTCCTTTTCATAGGAAGTGGGTTAGGCTTAAATTTGTTTTGTATTTGCTTTTTGATGCTCTCTTTTGCTTCAACTCTTATTTCTTGGGAGTGCATCATTAAAATTACTGAGCCCATCTTAATGGCTATAAAGAAAGCACTTCTTGGGAGATAACCCATGTTTCTATTTTACTACAGCACTTTTGTTTTATATTTGAGTCTTGGAAGTTGTTACTACTGTAGCAACCTCTCCTTATCTTTATTTTATTGCATTGTTGTGCCAAGTAAAGTCTTTGATAGTAAGGTTGATACTAGATTTGGATTACTGCGCAGAAACAGATTTCTTGCTGTCACGAATTTGAGTAGGGTTCTCTGTAGGTAACTCAGAAAAATCTGCCAATTTACGTGCGTGATCCTCAGATATGTACGCAACTTTCATTCAATTTGAGCATTTTCATCTGAGCAAGTCTGGTGCCTCTAAAAAATTATTCTTTACGGACTGTTCTGTTTTGACAGATTCTGCCTTTTATTTCGCATTGCCGGTTTTGCTGAGTTGAATGGATTTCTTTGTTCCATTGACTTCCAGTTGCTTTGTGCAATGTCCAGAAGTGTTAAGAATGATTGTGTCACCTCTGAACATGTGAATTTTTGATTATGCACTAACCCTCTAATGAGTTTGTTTTGTGTTTGGTGTGGAGGAAGTTTTCAAGGATCAAGAGAGGAGGATGATACAATATGATCAAGAAGAGTGGAAATTCTAAGCTTGGGGATGCCCCCGTGGTTCATCCCTGCATATTTCAAGAATACTCAAGCATCTAAGCTTGGGGATGCCCAAGGCATCCCCTTCTTCATCGACAACATTATCAGGTTCCTCTAGTGAAACTATATTTTTACTCCATCACATCTTATGTACTTTACTTGGAGCGTCTGTTTGTTTTTATTTTTGTTTTGTTTGAATAAGTTCATCCTTGTGTGGGAGAGAGACACGCTCCGCTGGTTTATGAACATATGTGTTTTTAGATTTTAATGTTCATGGCGAAGGTTGAAACTGCTTCGTTAATTGTTATATGGTTGGAAACAGAAAATGCTACATGTAGTGATTGGTATAATGTCTTGAATAATCTGATACTTGGCAATTGCTGTGCTCATAAGGATCATGTTTAAGCTCTTGCATCATATACTTTGCACCTATTAGTGAAGAAATACATAGAGCTTGCTAAAATTTGGTTTGCATGATTGGTCTCTCTAAAGTCTAGATATTTTCTGGTAAGGATTTGAGCAACAAGGAAGACAATGTAGAATCTTATAATGCTTGCAATATCTTCTTATGTAAGTTTTGCTGTACTAGTTCATACTTGTGTTTTCTTCAAATAACCTTGCTAGCCTAAGCCTTGTATTGAGAGGGATTACTTCTCATGCATCCAAAATCCTTGAGCCAAAAACTATGCCATTTTTGTCCACCATACCTACCTACTACATGGTATTTCTCTGCCATTCCAAAGTAAATTGCTTGAGTACTACCTTTAAAATTCCGTTCTTTGTCTTTGCAATATATAGCTCATGGGAAAATAGCTTAAAAACTATTGTGGTATTGAATATGTACTTATGTATCTTATTTCTTAATAAGTTGCTTGTTGTGTGATAACCATGTTCCTGGGGACGCCATCAACTATTTCACCTTTGTTGAATATCATGTGAGTTTCTATGCATGTTCGTCTTGTCTGAAGTAAGGGCGATTTACCATGAGTTGAATGGTTTGAGCATGCATATTGTTAGAGAAGAACATTGGGCCGCTAACTAAAGCCATGATCCATGGTGGAAGTTTCAGTTTGGACAACAATCCTCAATCTCTTATGAGAATATTATTTGTTGTTGAATGCTTATGCATTAAAGAGGTGTCCATTATCTGTTGTCTATGTTGTCCCGGTATGGATGTCTAAGTTGAGAATAATCAAAAGCGAGAAATCCAATGCGAGCTTTCTCCTTAGACCTTTGTACAGGCGGCATAGAGGTACCCCTTTGTGATACTTGGTTAAAACATATGTATTGCAATGATAATCCAGGTAATCCGAGCTAATTAGGACAAGGTGCGGGCACTAATGGTATACTATGCATGAGGCTTGCAACTTATAAGATATCTTATACATAACGCATATGCTTTATTACTACCGTTGACAAAATTGTTTCTTGTTTTCAAAATAAAAGCTCTAGCACAAATATAGCAATCCCTACTTCCCTCCGCGAAGGGCATTCTTTTACTTTAATGTTGAGTCAGTTTACCTACTTCCTTCCATCTTAGAAGCAAACACTTGTGTCAACTGTGCATTGATTGTTACATGCTTACTTATTGCACTTATTATTTTACTTTATGTTGACAATTATCCATGAGATATACATGTTACAAGTTGAAAGCAACCGCTGAAACTTAATCTTCCTTTGTGTTGCTTCAATGCCTATACTATGAATTTATTGCTTTATGAGTTAACTCTTATGCAAGACTTATTGATGCTTGTCTTGAAAGTACTATTCATGAAAAGTCTTTGATATATGATTCAATTGTTTAATCATTGTCTTTACCATTGCTTTGGATCGCTGCATTCATCTCATATGCTTTACAATAGTATGATCAAGATTATGTTGGTAGCATGTCACTTCAGAAATTATTCTTTTATCATTTACCTACTCGAGGACGAGTAGGAACTAAGCTTGGGGATGCTGATACGTCTCCAACGTATCTATAATTTCTGATGTTCCATGCTTGTTTTATGACAATACCTACATGTTTTGTTCACACTTTATGATGATTTTATGCATTTTACGGAACTAACCTATTGACGAGATGCCAAAGTGCCAGCTCCTGTTTTCTGCTGTTTTTGGTTTCAGAAATCCTAGTAAGGAAATATTCTCGGAATTGGACGAAATCAACGCCCAGCATCTTATAATTCCACGAAGTTTCCAGAACACTCGAGAGGGACCAGAGGAGAGCCACAGGGCCACCACACACGTGGCCGGCGCGGTCCAAGGGGGGGCGCCCCCCTATTGTGTGGCGCCCCCGTAACCCTTCCGACTCCGACTCTTCGCCTATAAAAGCCTCCCTGACCTAAATCTTCGATACTAATAAGCCACGGTACGAGAAACCTTCCAGAGCCGCCGCCATCGCGAAGCCAAGATTCGGGGGACAGAAGTCTCTGTTCCGGCACACCGCCGGGACGGGGAAGTGCCCCCGGAAGGCATCTCCATCGACATCACCGCCATCTTCATCACCGCTGCTGTCTCCCATGAGGAGGGAGTAGTTCTCCATCGAGGCTAAGGGCTGTACCGGTAGCTATGTGGTTAATCTCTCTCCTATGTACTTCAATACAATGATCTCATGAGCTGCCTTACATGTTTGAGATTCATATGAGCTTTGTATCACTATTAATCTATGTGCTACTCTAGTGATGTTATTAAAGTACTCTATTCCTCCTCCATGATGTAATGGTGACAGTGTGTGCATCATGTAGTACTTGGTATAAGCTATGATTGTGATCTCTTGTAGATTATGAAGTTAACTATTACTATGATGGTATTGATGTGATCTATTCCCCCTTTCATAGTATGATGGTGACAGTGTGCATGCTATGTTAGTACTCGGTATAATTGCGTTGGTCTATCATGCACTCTAAGGTTATTTAAATATGAACATTGAATGTTGTGGAGCTTGTTAACTCCGGCATTGAGGTGCTCTTGTAGCCCTACACAATTAATGGTGTTCATCATCCAACAAGAGAGTGTAGAGTGGTTTTATTATGTGATCAATGTTGAGAGTGTCCACTAGTGAAAGTATGATCCCTAGGCCTTGTTTCCAAATACTGCAATCATCGCTTATTTACTGTTCTACTGCATCTTTACTTCCTGCAATATTACTACCATCAACTGCACGCCAGCAAGCTATTTTCTGGCGCCATTACTACTGCTCATATTCATCCATATTACTTGCATTTTACTATCTCTTTGCCGAACTAGTGCACCTATACATCTGACAAGTGTATTAGGTGTGTTGGGGACACAAGAGGCTTCTTGTATCGTGATTGCAGGGTTGCTTGAGAGGGATATCTTTGACCTCTTCCACCCTGAGTTCGACAAACCTTGGGTGATCCACTTAAGGGAAAACTTGCTGCTGTTCTACAAACCTCTGCTCTTGGAGGCCCAACACTGTCTACAGGAAAAGAAGTGTGAGTAGACATCACCAAGCATGATAACAAGAGTAAGGAGCGGGACAACCGGGGAGGTGCGGAGACAAGGCGAGGTTTGTTCCCGCAGTTCCTCCCACAAAAGGGAGTACGTCTGCGTTGAGGAGGTGCTAGCCTCACACAAGAGGCTAGGCGGCCACACCACGAAGGAAGGCCTCACCTTCTTCCTCGAGAGAGATCCACAAAGGGGCTCCTCCTTCTCCACTAAGACACCGGTCGAGGCGGTTTATCCTTCACAAGGTTAGGACGAGCTCCACAACACTAGAAGGCTCCAAACACCCTATGGGGCTAGCACAACTCCAAGCTAGCCTCCATAGGAGCACTTCCTCCAAGATCCCACCATAGGAACCCTAACTCCAAGATCCACAAAGGACTAGCACAAATTGGTGAAATCTCTCTTAGTAGAACTATAGATCGGGGTCTCCTTCACCACTCCTCAAAATTTGGGCAAGATTGGCAGGATGGTTGGGGAGATCCTCAAGGTTTAAGCTCAGCAACAATGGAGGAGAGAGAGAGAGAAGAGATAAAAACGAGTTGGGCAAGAAGGGGCCTTTATATAGGGTCCCCAAAATCATGTCCAACCATGTCACCTCGCGATACACACACAAAGCCAGAAAACCTATAAGCTACGCTTCAGTCCTCTGATCATGACGTGTCCAGCGAGGGCGCCGTGCACTTGCAAATCTATCAAAGACAATCTTTGCACACGGTGAGATTCATTCAAGTGTTGTCATCAAACACACAAAACACGGGGTATACACTTTGCTCTTTCAAGCGCAATGCAAGGAACATCCTCCGGCCCACTATATGATATAGACCCAAGACTTCCCAAAGAACAAGTCATTCAAATAGCATGAAAGTACTCACTCACGCTGCAATATCACCGGTCACCAGTCGCATTTGCAGCTCAGCCACACGTCACTGATCAGCGGCACCGAAATATCATCGCTCGTCGGCCACATTTCCCGCAGTCGCGCCATGGTTTCTGCAATCATCGACTACCCCTGCCGTGCCACAACATCGCTTTTCCCCGGCCACCACAACACAAGCAACATGTCCCTCTGAGCAGATACATCTCCAAAACGATGTCCTGGAGGGAACAGGGTGCCACAGACAACTACAAGCACCGCCATCGCCCGATCCAGGAGACCAGATTAAGGGTGTCCCCTAAAGAATGTTGTAAGGAGTATGAGAATGGCTTCATCGACGTCTCCAACAAGAGAACCTGTGGGCTCTGTTGTTGTCTCCAGCCCCTGGCCGAAGTGCAAATTTTGTCAGCAGCCTCACCCTCACAAACCCAGAAAATCGACTAGCCCACCTACCAAACAACGATATCCACCGCACAACCAACCCTCATTCTTCCACCCTGCACGACCCGAGAGCACAAGGTGCCATCCTTCACACCATCCTACCGACTGGCCGCAACCACGAGCCAGCTCCGAGCGGAGCGGAAGCCTTGCAATAGCAGCATAACCCAGGTCTAGATCGTTGGTGCCCGACCCACTTGTGATGCCTGCTGGCGCAAAGTTGACGTGGGAGTTAGAAATCTTTGTGGTGTAGCTTTTCTTCGTTCCCCGGCAACGGCGCCAGAAAAAGAGCTTGATACGCGTACAGCACGCGTCCGTTGGGAACCCCAAGAGGAAGGTGTGATGCGTACAGCGGCAAGTTTTCCCTCAGTATGAAACCAAGGTTTATCGAACCAGTAGGAGCCAAGAAGCACGTTGAAGGTTGATGGCGGCGAGATGTAGTGCGGCGCAACACCAAGGATTCCGGCGCCAACGTGGAACCTGCACAACACAAACCAAGTACTTTGCCCCAACGAAACAGCGAGGTTGTCAATCTCACCGGCTTGCTGTAACAAAGGATTAGATGTATAGTGTGGATGATGATTGTTTGCAGAAAACAGTAGAACAAAGATTGCAAAGTAGATTGTATTTCAGTAAAGAGAATTGGACCGGGGTCCACAGTTCACTAGAGGTGTCTCTCCCATAAGATAAACAGCATGTTGGGTGAACAAATTAAAGTTGGGCAATTGACAAATAAAGAGGGCATGACCATGCACATACATATTATGATGAGTATTGTGAGATTTAATTGGGCATTACGACAAAGTACATAGACCGCTATCCAGCATGCATCTATGCCTAAAAAGTCCACCTTCAGGTTATCATCCGAACCCCCTCCAGTATTAAGTTGATAACAACAGACAATTGCATTAAGTATTGCGCGTAATGTAATCAGTAACTACATCCTCGAACATAGCACCAATGTTTTATCCCTAGTGGCAATAGCACATCCATAATCTTAGAGATTTCTGTCACTTTCCTAGATTCACGGAGACATGAACCCACTATCGAGCATAAATACTCCCTCTTGGAGTTACAAGCATCTACTTGGCCAGAGCATCTACTAGTAACGGAGAGCATGCAAGATCATAAACAACACATAGATATAAATTGATAATCAACATAACATGGTATTCTCTATTCATCGGATCCCAACAAACACAACATATAGAATTACAGATAGACGATCTTGATCATGTTCGGCAGCTCACAAGACCCGACAATTAAGCACAATGGGGAGAAGACAACCATCTAGCTACTGCTATCGACCCATAGTCCAGGGGTAGACTACTCACACATCACTCCGGAGGCGACCATGGCGACGTAGAGTCCTCCGGGAGATGATTCCCCTCTCCGGCAGGGTGCCGGAGGCGATCTCCTGAATCCCCCGAGATGGGATTGGCGGCGGCGGCGTCTCTGGAAGGTTTTCCGTATCGTGGCTCTCGGTACTGGGGGTTTCGCGACGAAGGCTATTTGTAGGCGGAACACTACTAGGAAATAGCTTATTAGTGGCGCACCACTTTTGGCTATCAGTGGCGCACCACTAGTGCGCCACTACTATCACGCCACTGCTAACTGCTAGCAGTGGCGCACCACTAGTGCGCCATTGGTAAGACAGATAACAGTGGCGCACCATGCAGTGCGCCACAGCTAGCAGATTTTGATGCGCCACCAAGTGTCCTATATAGTGCGCCATTGGTGAAGGAGATATGCCCTAGAGGCAATAATAAAGTGGTTATTATTTATATCTTTATGTTTATGATAAATGTTTATATATCATGCTAGAATTGTATTAACCGAAACATTAGTACATGTGTGATATGTAGACAAACAAGAAGTCCCTAGTATGCCTCTTAAACTAGCTTGTTGATTAATGGATGATTAGTTTCATAATCATGAACATTGGATGTTATTAATAACAAGGTTATGTCATTGTGTGAATGATATAATGGACACACCCAATTAAGCGTAGCATAAGATCTCGTCATTAAGTTATTTGCTATAAGCTTTCGATACATAGTTACCTAGTCCTTATGACCATGAGATCATGTAAATCACTTATACCGGAAAGGTACTTTGATTACACCAAACACCACTGCGTAAATGGGTGGCTATAAAGGTGGGATTAAGTATCCGGAAAGTATGAGTTGAGGCATATGGATCAACAGTGGGATTTGTCCATCCCGATGACGGATAGATATACTCTGGGCCCTCTCGGTGGAATGTCGTCTAATGTCTTGCAAGCATATGAATGAGTTCATAAGAGACCACATACCACGGTACGAGTAAAGAGTACTTGTCAGGAGACGAGGTTGAACAAGGTATAGAGTGATACCGAAGATCAAACCTCGGACAAGTAAAATATCGCGAGACAAAGGGAATTGGTAATGTATGTGAATGGTTCATTCGATCACTAAAGTCATCGTTGAATATGTGGGAGCCATTATGGATCTCCAGATCCCGCTATTGGTTATTGGTCGGAGTGAGTACTCAACCATGTCCGCATAGTTCTCGAACCGTAGGGTGACACACTTAAAGTTGGATGTTGAAATGGTAGCACTTGAATTATGGAATGGAGTTCGAATATTTGTTCGGAGTCCGAATGAGATCCCGGACATCACGAGGAGTTCCGGAATGGTCCGGAGAATAAGATTCATATATAGGATGTCATTTTATGTGAAATAAAATGTCGCGGAAGGTTCTAGAAGGTTCTAGAAAAGTCCGGAAGAAACCACCAAGGAAGGTGGAGTCCACAAGGGACTCCACCTCCATGGCCGGCCAGCCCTAGATGGGGTGGAGTCCCAAGTGGACTCCACCATAGGGGGCCGGCCACCCCCCACATGGGAGGTGGGAATCCCACCTTTGGGTGGGAGTCCTAGTTGGGCTAGGTTTCCCCCTCCTATGGAAGGTTTTGGTTTCGGGTCTTATTCGAAGACTTGGACACCAACACTTGGGATCCACCTATATAATGAGGGGCCAAGGGAGGGGGCCGGCCACCCTAAGACCACAAGTTGGCCGCCCCCCATAGAGTGGCCGGCCACCCCTCCCAAACCCTAGCCAAGCTCCTCTCCTCCATATTGCCCGCATAGCTTAGCGAAGCTCCGCCGGACTTCTACACCGTCACCGACACCACGCCGTCGTGCTGTCGGATTCAAGAGGAGCTACTACTTCCGCTGCCCGCTGGAACGGGGAGGTGGACGTCGTCTTCATCAACAACCGAACGTGTGACCGAGTACGGAGGTGCTGCCCGTTTGTGGCGCCGGAACCGATCGTGATCAAGATCTTCTACGCGCTTTTGCAAGCGGCAAGTGATCGTCTACCGCAGCAACAAGAGCCTCATCTTGTAGGCTTTGGAATCTCTTCAAGGGTGAGACTCGATACCCCCTCGTTGCTACCGTCTTCTAGATTGCATCTTGGCTTGGATTGCGTGTTCGCCGTAGGAAAATTTTTGTTTTCTATGCAACGTTATCCTACAGTGGTATCAGAGCCGTGTCTATGCATAGATGGTTGCACGAGTAGAACACAATGGTTTGTGGGCGTTGATGCTCTTGTTATCTTTAGTTGGAGTACTTTGCATCTTTATGGCATAGTGGGATGAAGCGGCTCGGACTAACTTTACATGACCGCGTTCATGAGACTTGTTCCTCGTTCGACATGCAACTTGTATTGCATAAGAGGCTTTGCGGGTGTCTGTCTCTCCTACTATAGTAGAGATTCAATTTACTCTTCTATTGAAAACATTAGTATCAACGTTGTGGTTCATGTTCGTAGGTAGATTAGATCTCTCTCGAAAACCCTAAACCACGTAAAATATGCAAACCAAATTAGAGACGTCTAACTTGTTTTTGCAGGGTTTGGTGATGTGATATGGCCATAATATGATGATGAATATGTATGAGATGATCATTATTGTATTGTGGCAACCGGCAGGAGCCTTATGGTTGTCTTTAAATTTCATGTTGAGTAGTATTTCAAAGTAGTTGTAATAGTTGCTACATGGAGGACAATCATGAAGACGGCGCCATTGACCTTGACGCTACGCCGACGATGATGGAGATCATGCCCGAAGATGATAGAGATCATATCCGTGCTTTGGAGATGAAGATCAAAGGCGCAAGAACAAAAGGGCCATATCATATCACATATGAACTGCATGTGATGTTAATCCTTTTTATGCATCTTATTTTGCTTAGATCGCGACGGTAGCATTATAAGATGATCCCTCACTAAAATCTCAAGATAATAAAGTGTTCATCCTTAGTAGCACCGTTGCCAAGTCTTGTCGTTTCGAAGCACCTCGTGATGATCGGGTGTGATAGATTCAATAAGTACATATGACGGGTGCAAGACAGTTTTGCACATGCGGATACTAAGGTGGCCTTGACGAGCCTAGCATGTACAGACATGGTCTCGGAACACGTGATACCGAAAGGTAGAGCATGAATCATATGGTTGATATGATGAACACTATGAGTGTTCGCCATTGAAATCACACTTTTTCTCGTGATGATCGGGTTTAGGTGCGATGGATTTGGTTCGTGTGATCACTAAGACAATGCGAGGGATATTGTTTTGAGTGGGAGTTCAGTTAGGTTTTTAATTATATTGAATTAAAATTTGAACTCAATTTGTCATAAACTTAGTCTAAACTGTTGCAAATATATGTTGTAGAGATGGCGTCCCCAATCAATTTTAATCAGTTCCTAGAGAAAGAGAAACTTAAGAGCAACGGTAGCAACTTCACCGACTGGTTCCGTCATGTGAGGATCTTCCTCTACGGCGGAAATCTGCAATTTGTGCTTGATGCACCGCTAGGTGACCCTCTGCAGAAAATGAATCCGATGAAGTAAAAGCTGTTTACGCGACTCGGAAAACTCGGTACTCTCAAGTTCGGTGTGCCATCCCGTGCGATCTGGAATCCGATCTTCAAAAACGTTTTGAGCACCATGATCCTCATGAGTTGATGAATGAGCTGAAAGCTATATTCGAGACTCATGCGGCAGTGGAATGCTATGAAGCATCGAAACATTTCTTCAGCTGTATGATGGAAGAAGGCAGCTCCGTTAGTTAGATCATGCTCGACATGACCGGGCATGCGAAGAAACTCAGTGACTTGGGAATAGTGATTCCTAACAGACTGGGGATTAATCGTGTCCTTCAATCACTGCCACCAAGTTATAAGAACTTTGTGATGAACTACAATATGCAGAACATGAACAAGGAGTTACCTGAACTTTTTGGCATGCTAAAAGCTGCTGAGATTGAGATCAAGAAAGAGCACCAAGTGTTGATGGTCAACAAGACCACCAGTTTCAAGAAACAGGGCAAGTCTAAGGGAAAATTCAAGAAGGGTGGCAAGAAAGCTGCCACGCCTCCTATGAAACCTAAGAACGGCCCTATGCCTGATGCTGAGTGCTATTACTGCAAGGAGAAGGGACACTGGAAGCGTAATTGCTCCAAGTATCTGGCTGATCTGAAGAGCGGCCTTGTCAAGAAGAAGAAAGAAGGTATATTTGATATACATGTTATAGATGTTCATTTCACCGGTTCTCGTTCTAGTACTGGGTATTTGATACCGGTTCGGTTGCTCATATTTGTAACTCAAACAGGAACTAAAGAATAAACGACAACTCGCTGAAAGATGAAGTGACGATGCGCGTTGGAAACGGATCCAAGGTCAATGTGATCGCAGTCGGCACACTTCCTCTACATCTACCTTCGGGATTAGTTTTAAGCCTAAATAATTGCTATTATGTACTGCGTTGAGCTTGAAAATTATATCTGGATCTTGTTTAATGCACGACGGTTATTCATTGAAGTATGAGAATAATGGTTGTACTATGATTATGAATAATATCTTTTATGGTCGAGCACCACAAAAGAATGGCTTATTTCTGTTAGATCTCGATAGTAGTGATACGCATATACATAACATTGATGCTAAACGAATTAAACTTAATGATAATTCTACTTATATGTGGCACTGTCGTCTTGGTCATATTGGAGTGAAACGCATGAAGAAACTCCATACTGATGGATTACTTGAATCACTTGACTTTGAGTCACTTGATAGATGCGAAGCATGTCTAATGGGAAAAATGACAAAGACTCCATTTTAACCAATGATGGAGCGAGCTACTGACTTATTGGAAATCATACATACCGATGTATGTGGACCAATGAGCGTAGCATCGCGCGGTGGTTATCGTTATGTTCTAACCTTCACAGATGATCTGAGTAGATATGGGTATATCTATTTCATGAAACATAAATCCGAAACTTTCGAGAAGTTTAAGGAATTTCAAAGTGAAGTAGAAAATCAACGTAACAAGAAGATCAAATTTCTACGATCTGATCGTGGAGGTGAATATCTGAGTTATGAGTTTGGCATGCATTTAAAGAAATGCGGAATACTTTCACAATTGACACCGCCGGGAACACCTCAACGTAACGGTGTGTCCGAACGTCGTAATCGAACTCTCTTAGATATGGTTCGTTCTATGATGTCTCTTACTGATTTGCCTTTATCATTTTGGAGTTATGCATTAGAGACAGCCGCATTCACTTTAAATAGAGCACCATCAAAATCCGTAGAAACGACACCGTATGAATTATGGTTTAATAAGAAACCTAAGCTATCGTTCTTGAAAGTTTGGGGTTGCGAAGCCTATGTAAAGAAGTTACAACCGGACAAGCTAGAACCCAAAGCGGAGAAATGCGTCTTCATAGGATACCCTAAGGAAACTATAGGGTACACTTTCTATCACAGATCCGAAGGCAAAATCTTTGTTGCTAAGAACGGAACCTTTCTTGAGAAAGAATTTCTCACTAAAGAAGTGACTGGAAGAAAAGTAGAACTCGATAAGATTGATGAATCTATACTCGTTGATCAGAGTAGCGCAGATCGAAGTTGTACTGCATCGCCTACACCGCAACAGAGGAAGCTAATGATAATGATCATGAAACTTCGAACGAGGAAACTATTGAACCTCGCAGATCGACAAGGGAACGTGCCACTCCTGATTGGTATGATCCTTGTCTAAATGTCATGATTGTAGATAACAATGATGAGGACCCTGCGACGTATGAAGAAGCGATGATGAGCCCAGATTCCAACAAATGGCAAGAAGCCATGAAATCCGAAATGGGATCCATGTATGATAACAAAGTATGGACTTTGGTAGACTTACCTGATAGCCGAAAGGCTGTCGAGAATAAATGGATCTTCAAGAGAAAAATAGATGCTGATGGTAATATTACTGTCTATAAAGCTCGACTTGTCGCAAAGGGTTTCCGACAAATTCAAGGAGTTGACTACGATGAGACTTTCTCACCTGTAGCGAAACTAAAATCTGTGAGGATTTTGTTAGCAATAGCTGCATTTTTCGATTATGAGATTTGGCAGATGGATGTCAAAACGGCGTTCCTTAATGGAGACATTGAGGAAGAGTTGTATATGGTACAACCCAAAGGTTTTGTCGATCCTAAAAATGCTGACAAAGTATGCAAACTTCAGCGTTCAATCTATGGACTGAAGCAAGCATCGAGAAGTTGGAACCGACGCTTTGATAAGGTGATCAAAGACTTCGGGTTTATACAGTGTCATGGAGAGGCCTGTATTTACAAGAAAGTGAGTGGGAGCTCTGTAGCATTCCTGATATTATATGTAGATGACATATTATTGATCGGGAATGATATAGAACTATTAAGCGATGTTAAAGGTTATTTGAATAATAGTTTTTCAATGAAAGACCTTGGTGAAGCATCGTATATATTAGGCATCAAGATTTATAGAGATAGATCAAGACGCCTAATAGGGCTATCACAGAGTACATATCTGGACAAGATTCTAAAGAAGTTTAGAATGGACGAAAGTAAGAAAGGGTTCTTACCTATGTTACTGTGCAAGGTATTGAGTAAAACTCAAGGACCGGCTACGGCAGAAGAAAGAGAAAGGATGTGTAACATCCCCTATGCCTCGGCAGTAGGATCTATCATGTATGCCATGCTATGTACTAGACCGGATATAGCACATGCTGTTAGTTTGACTAGCAGATATCAAAGTGATCCAGGAATGGAACACTGGACAGCGGTCAAGAATATCCTGAAGTACTTGAAAAGAACTAAGGATATGTTTCTTTGTTATGGAGGTGACCAAGAGCTCGTTGTAAACGGTTACACCGATGCAAGTTGGAACACTGATCCTGATGACTCTAAGTCACAATCTGGGTACGTGTTTATATTGAATGGTGCTGCGATGGTGGGCAAGCTCGAAGCGATTGCACGGTGGCGAAGTCTTCAACAGAATCGAGTACATAGCGGCTTCCGGAGGCTTCATCGAAGCGGTATGGATGAAGAGGTTCATTGTAGAGCTCGGTGTGGTTCCTAGTGCATTGGACCCATTAATCATTTACTGTGATAACATGGGTGCCATCGCCAATGCACAAGAGCCAAGGTCACACAAGAGGCTGAAGCATATCAAGCTGCGTTACCACTCGATTCACGAGTACATCGAAGATGGAGAAGTAAAGATTTGCAAAGTACACACTGATCTGAATGTAGCAGATCCGTTGACTAAAGCTCTCCCTAGGGCAAAGCATGACCAACACCAGAATGCCATGGGTGTTAGGTATATTACAATGTAATCTAGATTATTGACTCTAGTGCAAGTGGGAGACTGAAGGAGATATGCCCTAGAGGCAATAATAAAGTGGTTATTATTTATATCTTTATGTTTATGATAAATGTTTATATATCATGCTAGAATTGTATTAACCGAAACATTAGTACATGTGTGATATGTAGACAAACAAGAAGTCCCTAGTATGCCTCTTAAACTAGCTTGTTGATTAATGGATGATTAGTTTCATAATCATGAACATTGGATGTTATTAATAACAAGGTTATGTCATTGTGTGAATGATATAATGGACACACCCAATTAAGCGTAGCATAAGATCTCGTCATTAAGTTATTTGCTATAAGCTTTCGATACATAGTTACCTAGTCCTTATGACCATGAGATCATGTAAATCACTTATACCGGAAAGGTACTTTGATTACACCAAACACCACTGCGTAAATGGGTGGCTATAAAGGTGGGATTAAGTATCCGGAAAGTATGAGTTGAGGCATATGGATCAACAGTGGGATTTGTCCATCCCGATGACGGATAGATATACTCTGGGCCCTCTCGGTGGAATGTCGTCTAATGTCTTGCAAGCATATGAATGAGTTCATAAGAGACCACATACCACGGTACGAGTAAAGAGTACTTGTCAGAGACGAGGTTGAACAAGGTATAGAGTGATACGAAGATCAAACCTCGGACAAGTAAAATATCGCGAGACAAAGGGAATTGGTAATGTATGTGAATGGTTCATTCGATCACTAAAGTCATCGTTGAATATGTGGGAGCCATTATGGATCTCCAGATCCCGCTATTGGTTATTGGTCGGAGTGAGTACTCAACCATGTCCGCATAGTTCTCGAACCGTAGGGTGACACACTTAAAGTTGGATGTTGAAATGGTAGCACTTGAATTATGGAATGGAGTTCGAATATTTGTTCGGAGTCCCGGATGAGATCCCGGACATCACGAGGAGTTCCGGAATGGTCCGGAGAATAAGATTCATATATAGGATGTCATTTTATGTGAAATAAAATGTCGCGGAAGGTTCTAGAAGGTTCTAGAAAAGTCCGGAAGAAACCACCAAGGAAGGTGGAGTCCACAAGGGACTCCACCTCCATGGCCGGCCAGCCCTAGATGGGGTGGAGTCCCAAGTGGACTCCACCATAGGGGGCCGGCCACCCCCCACATGGGAGGTGGGAATCCCACCTTTGGGTGGGAGTCCTAGTTGGGCTAGGTTTCCCCCTCCTATGGAAGGTTTTGGTTTCGGGTCTTATTCGAAGACTTGGACACCAACACTTGGGATCCACCTATATAATGAGGGGCCAAGGGAGGGGGCCGGCCACCCTAAGACCACAAGTTGGCCGCCCCCCATAGAGTGGCCGGCCACCCCTCCCAAACCCTAGCCAAGCTCCTCTCCTCCATATTGCCCGCATAGCTTAGCGAAGCTCCGCCGGACTTCTACACCGTCACCGACACCACGCCGTCGTGCTGTCGGATTCAAGAGGAGCTACTACTTCCGCTGCCCGCTGGAACGGGGAGGTGGACGTCGTCTTCATCAACAACCGAACGTGTGACCGAGTACGGAGGTGCTGCCCGTTTGTGGCGCCGGAACCGATCGTGATCAAGATCTTCTACGCGCTTTTGCAAGCGGCAAGTGATCGTCTACCGCAGCAACAAGAGCCTCATCTTGTAGGCTTTGGAATCTCTTCAAGGGTGAGACTCGATACCCCCTCGTTGCTACCGTCTTCTAGATTGCATCTTGGCTTGGATTGCGTGTTCGCCGTAGGAAAATTTTTGTTTTCTATGCAACGTTATCCTACAATTGGTACAGGTTGTAGGTGGGCCACTAAGAACCTATATTGTGCGCCACAGGTAGCAAGTTACGAAAGAAACAAAAAAAGTTGCAGCGTGTGCCTTATTCTGCATTTAATGTTACTATTGTTGTCTGAACGGGATTGATTCGAAACGGTGCTCGTATTTACTCAACCGGGTACAATATTACATCAATATCTCAATAGAAAAAGAAAAAAGTAACACAAGGCTGTAAATTACAAGCAGGACTCCAAAACTCTGGAAGAAAAAGCAATCCAGTCCCCTGGTCCTCTCCGCCGCTGCTCGTTTTCGACGTCGCCTTCCGTCGGACGTGCGTGGGCGCTGGTCCGAGGGGCACACCTCGCCGCCGCCTTCCGCGTTGACTCCGGCTCGGTGGAGCTCGTCGGCGGGGATTCGGGGCTCACGCCGCGGGGAACTTGCGGGCGTCCTTGGCGTACTTGGAGAGCGTGAGGAAGAGGGACGCGTCGAGGCGCACGCGGTGAGGCGCATGCGACGATCGCTGGGGGAGCGGCGGGCTGCTGCTCCCAAGGTGTTGGTGCCTGGGCGATGAGCTCTGGGGGAGCGGCCTCCACGCGGGCGAGCTTGAGGCGGCGAGGCAGAGCACGTCTGCGGCGTGTCGGCGGGGAACACACCGTGGCCCGTGTTGAAGGCGCTGCTGGGCGCGACAACGCGGTGGCCGGCTCGCACAGTTGAGCGCAGGAACGGCCGCGGCTGCGGGGTTGAAGACGAGCAGCACGTCGCGGTGGAGGAGGCCAGGAATGCGGTGTCGGGGTCAAGATTGGAGGAGGCCGACGGCGAGGAGCAGGGTACAGGGAGGCGCGCCACGGCAGCTCGGCTGGCACGCGACGGGGAGAGACGGTGCTGCAGGCGGAACCCAAGGCGGCGGCGGCCAGGCGAGCGTTGCGCGACGGCGGCTGCAGGACGAGGACGGCGCGGGGCAGAGAGGTGGGCGTCGAGGCGAACGAGAGGAGCGGGGCTCGGGTCTGCGGGCGGGAGAGAGGAAGAGGGTGCTGGTGCCTGCTGCAACTTGGCTCCCGCGAGTGCGGCCTGCAGATCTACGAGCGTGGAGGCGGGGGACACGAGCACCAGGGGTCCGCCCTTGCTCGCCGGGTGGGGGTTCTGCAGAGATATGCTGGTTGGGGAGGAGGGCGACGCAGAAGTGGGTGGTTTTGGGGAGAGAGAAAGTGGATCTTGGAGTGGAGGAAGAAGAAGGTGTGTGTCTTTGTGATGGTTGCGTCGTGCGGTGGTGAAGAGATAAGGCACGGGAGATGGCCTGTGTCGTGGGAAGTGGGAACTCGCACGCGGGATTCTTGTGCGGTGGTCGGTGGCGCACTACTCTAGTGCGCTATTAATCTCTGAGGACAGTGGCGCACCATGTCGACCCGTATATACGTGCGCTATTGGCAATTGAATAGTAGTGGAGCACTACTTTTTGGTGCGCCACTGCTATTTAAATAGCAATGGCGCACCTATATTTGGTGTGCCACTGCTAACTTTTAGACCAATCTATAACTAGTTTTGCATTTAGTAGTGGCGTAGGACTATAGTAGTGCGCCATTGGTAAATAACTACTAGTGGAGCACCATTTTTTGGTGCGCCACTACTATATAGCAGTGGCGCACCTGTGTAGTGGTGCGCCACTGATAGCAATCTTACGGCTAGGCCTTTTCCTAGTAGTGGAAGGGCAGGTCAAGGGCGTCACGAGGGGCCCACACTATAGGTCGGCGCGGCCAGGGCCTGGGCCGCGCCGCCCTATGGTTTGGCCATCTCGTGGCCCCACTTCGTTGACTCTTCGGTCTTCTGGAAGCTTCGTGGCAAAATAGGACCCTGGGCGTTGATTTCGTCCAATTCCGAGAATATTTCCTTACTAGGATTTCTGAAACCAAAAACAGCAGAAAACAGCAACTGGCACTTCGGCATCTTGTTAATAGGTTAGTTCCAGAAAATGCACGAATATGACATAAAGTGTGCATAAAACATGTAGATATCATCAATAATGTGGCATGGAACATAAGAAATTATCGATACGTCGGAGACGTATCAGCATCCCCAAGCTTAGTTCCTGCTCGTCCCGAGCAGGTAAACGATAAACAAAGATAATTTCTGGAGTGACATGCCATCATAACCTTGATCATACTATTTGTAAAGCATATGAGCTGAGATCAAATCATTCAAAGCAAGTATCTATATTGACATAAGAGATGATAATTCAAGAGTTAGACAAGTTAAAAGTTTTCATGAACTATTGCTTTAAAGACATGCAACCGTACAAAGTTCATTAAAGATGTATTAAGTATTCAGCATAGAAGTTCTATCCTTCATTCCAAGCATCAAGTAAATTTTCACAACATAAGAAGGATTCAGTCAAGTAAACATAAACATGAACGTCATGAATCAACTGTTTCAAAGTCTACTCAACCGGTGAGCGCAAGCATTTGGTATTAGCACCAGGATGTTATGGCATAAAGAACGTTAATGGGGGTTTGGAAGGCCAAATGGAAGAAAGGCTTGCAAAGCTGTAAATGACCATTAGACAAGAGGAAGCCTTATGATCGAAGCTATGCAAGGAGTAGTGATTGCCATGCAACGGATGCACATAGAGCTATATGTGTATGAAAGCTCTCCAATGGAACTAGTGGGGGTGCATCCAACTTGGTTGCTCACGAAGACCTAGAGCACTTTTGAGGAGGCTCATCATTGGAATATACAACCCAAGTTCTATAGTGTAAATTCCCCACATAGTTATACTAGTAAAACATGAAAACTCTCTCATATGAATGTAGGTGCTGAACATGAGCACAAATGATGACTATGAATAATGCGGGTGCTAAAACATGAGCACAAGTGTGGATAAAAGATAGTAATGCTGCCCCCTTTTTTCTTTATTCTCTTTTTTTCTTTTTTTTTCTCTCTTTTTTTTCTTTTTTTTTTCTTTCTTTTCATTTTTTTTTTCTTTTTGATGGCCTCCACGGCTCTTTTCATTTTTAGGGGCAACATCCTAATATGACAACACACTTTTTGGTACAAATAACTCATAATGAATGAAACATGATGTATGAAACTGTATGCCTCTGCCAGTGTAGCAGGATGTGCAATGATCTAGCGTAACATGGGTAAACCACACATCAGCTGTATATGATCATGCAAAGCAATATATAAATAATAAATGACAACATGGCATGTAATGTAAAGATGGATGTTGCATGGCAATATATCTCGGAACAGCTATGGTAATGCTGTGGTAGGTAGGTATGGTGGCTGTTTTGAGGAGATGTATGGGCTTATGTGTAGGAGAACAAGAGAAAGTTCTCCCACGGGTTTGGATGTACCGGCGAAGTATGCACAATTCTCAATGTGAGCAAAAGGCAATGCATAGTACCGAAGAGGCTAGCAAATTTGGATGGTGGAAGTGCCAAAAACCGTAGCTTAACATTAGTCAAAAAGAACTCACAAGCTTATTGCAAACAACTAGCAGGTTCATCATTAAGAGCATGATTAAAATTTACTCCAAGGAGGGCCGTTCACGGTGGCACAAGTACCCCGCTAGCTCCCTCGACCTTCAGCACAACTTAGTTATTACGATGAACTCTCAGACATGGAAAGCTATCAAGTCCAACTACGCCTTCAACTATTTAAATAGAGTTTGTAGTACGGCACAAGCTTAAAGACAACAATCCACTACTAATTTTAACTCATTTATCCAGCAAGCCTTACCATCTAAATATCTCAAAACATTTGCAAAGAATCAAGTTATCAAAGCTCAATGTTCTACAAGTATTTTATTATACACTACCACATGCAACATTTCCCGTTTCCAACCATACAACAATTTAACGAAGAAGAAACTTTGCCATGAATATTATGAGTAAAGCCTAAGGACATACTTGTCCATATGCTACAGCGGAGCGTGTCTCTCTCCCACACAAAGAATGCTAGGATCCATTTTATTCAAACAAAACAAAAACAAAAACAAAAACAAACTAACGCTCCAAGAAAAGCACATAAGCTGTGATCGAATAAAAATATAGTTTCAGGGGAGGAACCTGATAATGTTGTCGATGAAGAAGGGGATGCCTTGGGCATCCCCAAGCTTAGACGCTTGAGTCTTCTTGATATATGCAGGGGTGAACCACCGGGGCATCCCCAAGCTTAGAGCTTTCACTCTCCTTGATCATGTTGTATCATCTCCCTCTCTTGATCCTTGAAAACTTCCTCCACACCAAACTTAGAACAACTCATTAGAGGGTTAGTGCACAATCAAAATATACATGTTCAGAGGTGACATAATCATTCTTAACACTTCTGGACATTGCACAAAGCTACTGAAAGTCAATGGAATCAAAATATCCATCGAACATAACAAAACTGGCAATGCGAAATAAAAGGCAGAATCTGTCAAAACAGAACAGTTCGTATTGACGAATTTTATCGAGGCACCAGACTTGCTCAAATGAAAATGCTCAAATTGAATGAAAGTTGCGTACATATCTGAGGATCACTCACGTACATTGGCATAATTTTCTGAGTTACCTACAGAGAATTTTTCCCAGATTCGTTACAGCAACGAAATCTGTTTCTGCGCAGTAATCCAAATCTAGTATGAACTTTACTATCAACGACTTTACTTGGCACAATAAAACACTAAACTAAGATAAGGAGAGGTTGCTACAGTAGTAAAAAACTTCCAAGACACAAAATAAAAACAAAGTACTGTAGTAAAAACACATGGGTTGTCTCCCATAAGCGCTTTTCTTTAACGCCTTTCAGCTAGGCGCAGAAAGTGTGTATCAAGTATTATCAAGAGACGAAGTGTCAACATCATAATTTGTTCTAATAATAGAATCAAAAGGTAACTTCATTCTCTTTCTAGGGAAGTGTTCCATACCTTTCTTGAGAGGAAATTGATATTTTATATTACCTTCCTTCATATCAATGATAGCACCAACAAATAAGAAAAGGTCTTCCCAATATGATGGGACAAGATGCATTGCATTCAATATCCAAGACAACAAAATCAACGGGGACAAGGTTATTGTTAACGGTAATGCGAACATTATCAACTTTCCCCAAAGGTTTCTTTGTAGAATGATCAGCAAGATTAACATCCAAATAACAATTTTTCAGCGGTGGCAAGTCAAGCATATTATAGATTTTCTTAGGCATAACGGAAATACTTGCACCAAGATCACATAAAGCATTACAATCAAAGTCTTTGACCTTCATCTTAATGATGGGCTCCCAACCATCCTCTAGTTTTCTAGGAATAGAAGCTTCACGTTCTAGTTTCTCTTCTCTAGCTTTTATGAGAGCATTTGTAATATGTTTTGTGAAAGCCAAATTTATAGCACTAGCATTAGGACTTTTAGCAAGTTTTTGCAAGAACTTTATAACTTCAGAGATGTGGAAATCATCAAAATTCAAACCATTATAATATAAAGCAATGGGATCATCAGCCCCAATGTTGGAAAAAATTTCAGCAGTTTTATCACAGTGTTTAATAGCTTTAGCAGCTTTCAGCGCTTTCGCGCTTTGCATTAGAAGTGGAAACATTGCCAACACCAATTATTTTACCATTAATAGTAGGACGTGCAGCAACTTGTGTAGCATTAGCATTACTAGTGGTGGTAATAGTCCAAACTTTAGCTATATTATCTTCTTTTTCATTTTCTTCTCTTTCCCACCTAGCACGCAATTCGGCCATCAATCTTATATTCTCATTAATTCTAACTTGGATGGCATTTGCTGTAGTAACAATTTTATTATGATGATTCTCATTAGGCATAACTTTCGATTTCAAAAGATCAACATCGCAAGACAAGACTATCGACTTTAGAAGCAAGTATATCAATTTTCCCAAGCTTTTCTTCAACAGATTTGTTAAAAGCAGTTTGTGTACTAATAAATTCTTTAAGCATGGCTTCAAGTCCAGGGGGTGAATTCCTATTATTGTTGTAAGAATTCCCATAAGAATTACCATAGCCATTGCCATTATTATAAGGATATGGCCTATAGTTGTTACTAGAATTGTTCCGGTAAGCATTGTTGTTGAAATTATTATTTTTAATGAAGTTGACATCAACATGTTCTTCTTGTGCAACCAATGAAGCTAACGGAACATTATTAGGATCAAAATTTGTCCTATAATTCGCAAGCATAGACATAATAGCATCAATCTTATCACTCAAGGAAGAGGTTTCTTCGACAGAATTTACCTTCTTACCTTGTGGAGCTCTTTCCGTGTGCCATTCAGAGTAATTGATCATCATATTATCAAGAAGCTTTGTTGCTTCACCAAGAGTGATGGACATAAAGGTACCTCCAGCAGCTGAATCCAATAGGTTCCGTGAAGAAAAATTCAGTCCTGCATAAAAGGTTTGGATGATCATCCAAGTAGTCAGTCCATGGGTTGGGCAATTTTTAACCAGAGATTTCATTCTTTCCCACGCTTGTGCAACATGCTCAGTATCTAATTGTTTAAAATTCATTATGCTACTCCTCAAAGATATAATTTTAGCAGGGGGATAATATCTACCAATAAAAGCATCCTTGCATTTAGTCCATGAATCAATACTATTCTTAGGCAGAGATAGCAACCAATCTTTAGCTCTTCCTCTTAATGAGAAAGGGAACAATTTTAATTTTATAATGTCACCATCTACATCTTTATATTTTTGCATTTCACATAGTTCAACAAAATTATTAAGATGGGCAGCAGCATCATCAGAACTAACACCAGAAAATTGCTCTTGCATAACAAGATTCAGTAAAGCAGGTTTAATTTCAAAGAATTCTGCTGTAGTAGCAGGTGGAGCAATAGGTGTGCATAAGAAATCATTATTATTTGTGGTTGTGAAGTCACACAACTTAGTATTTTCAGGAGTACCCATTTTAGCAGTAGTAAATAAAACAAACTAGATAAAGTAAATGCAAGTAACTAATTTTTTGTGTTTTTGATATAGCAAACTAGATAGCAAATAAAGTAAAACTAGCAACTAATTTTTTTGTATTTTGATTTAGTGCAGCAAACAAAGTAGTAAATAAAACTAAGCAAGACAAAAACAAAGTAAAGAGATTGGGATGTGGAGACTCCCCTTGCAGCGTGTCTTGATCTCCCCGGCAAAGGCGCCAGAAAAAGAGCTGCTGGCGCAAAGTTGACGCGGGAGTTAGAAATCTCGGTGGTGTAGCTTTTCTTCGTTCCCCGGCAACGGCGCCAGAAAAAGAGCTTGATACGCGTACAGCACGCGTCCGTTGGGAACCCCAAGAGGAAGGTGTGATGCGTACAGTGGCAAGTTTTCCCTCAGTATGAAACCAAGGTTTATCGAACCAGTAGGAGCCAAGAAGCACGTTGAAGGTTGATGGCGGCGAGATGTAGTGCGGCGCAACACCAGGGATTCCGGCGCCAACGTGGAACCTGCACAACACAAACCAAGTACTTTGCCCCAACGAAACAGCGAGGTTGTCAATCTCACCGGCTTGCTGTAACAAAGGATTAGATGTATAGTGTGGATGATGATTGTTTGCGAAAATGAGAACAAGATTGCAAAGAGATTGTATTTCAGTAAAGAGAATTGGACCGGGGTCCACAGTTCACTAGAGGTGTCTCTCCCATAAGATAAACAGCATGTTGGGTGAACAAATTACAGTTGGGCAATTGACAAATAAAGAGGGCATGACCATGCACATACATATTATGATGAGTATTGTGAGATTTAATTGGGCATTACGACAAAGTACATAGACCGCTATCCAGCATGCATCTATGCCTAAAAAGTCCACCTTCAAAGTTATCATCCTAACCCCTCCAGTATTAAGTTGATAACAACAGACAATTGCATTAAGTATTGCGCGTAATGTAATCAGTAACTACATCCTCGAACATAGCACCAATGTTTTATCCCTAGTGGCAACATCACATCCATAATCTTAGAGATTTCTGTCACTTCCTGCATTCACGGAGACATGAACCCACTATCGAGCATAAATACTCCCTCTTGGAGTTACAAGCATCTACTTGGCCAGAGCATCTACTAGTAACGGAGAGCATGCAAGATCATAAACAACACATAGATATAAATTGATAATCAACATAACATGGTATTCTCTATTCATCGGATCCCAACAAACACAACATATAGAATTACAGATAGACGATCTTGATCATGTTCGGCAGCTCACAAGACCCGACAATTAAGCATAATGGGGAGAAGACAACCATCTAGCTACTGCTATGGACCCATAGTCCAGGGGTAGACTACTCACACATCACTCCGGAGGCGACCATGGCGGCGTAGAGTCCTCCGAGAGATGATTCCCCTCTCCGGCAGGGTGCCGGAGGCGATCTCCTGAATCCCCCGAGATGGGATTGGCGGCGGCGGCGTCTTTGGAAGGTTTTCCGTATCGTGGCTCTCGGTACTGGGGGTTTCGCGACGAAGGCTATTTGTAGGCGGAAGGGCAGGTCAAGGGGCGTCACGAGGGGCCCACACTATAGGTCGGCGCGGCCAGGGCATGGCAGCGCCGCCCTATGGTTTGGCCACCTCGTGGCCCCACTTCGTTGACTCTTCGGTCTTCTGGAAGCTTCGTGGCAAAATAGGACCCTGGGCGTTGATTTCGTCCAATTCCGAGAATATTTCCTTACTAGGATTTCTGAAACCAAAAACAGCAGAAAACAAAGAATCGGCACTTCGGCATCTTGTTAATAGGTTAGTTCCAGAAAATGCACGAATATGACATAAAGTGTGCATAAAACATGTAGATATCATCAATAATGTGGCATGGAACATAAGAAATTATCGATACGTCGGAGACGTATCAATGCCCCAGAACCGATACCATGAGGATTCCAGCGATCCCGCCAAAATTCGCACGATATCGATTCTGAGATGCCATTCGAGACGACGTGCGCGACGAACCACACACGTGATGCCAGAGGAATTAACACGAGCGGTAACATTACAACATGTTTACAATAGAGCCCACAAGAAACTTATATTACAACAACAACTCCAACGAGTCAAGATAAAATTATACAACTCAAGATCTAAATCATACAGAAGATCAAATACATCCGAGTACGGACAAGATACAAATTGGACTAAGAGTCCTGAAGATAACCAGTGCGTGCATAACCCTGCCCAGGCCAAGACGGAAGGGTAACCTTTGCTAACGTCGTCTTCATCGAACATGTCTTCACACCTGCCCGATTATGTCCCAAAGTAGCAATAAGTACGGATTCGTACTTAAAAAGACTTCAAGACGTATAAGCATTCATCAACCAGCCGTTCTCTGTACTTGAGGCACGCAGGTGACTTAGAGGGTGCAAGGGGACGTCATAGGCAATATGGTGGGGTTAAGTGGCAGCGCGCAAGCACTAAAAACCTATAGAGACACTCTACAACATTCGTCTATCAGAGAAGGTGAGAGAGCGTATAAACTAACAGTTCTATACTCTGCAAACATAACCCAACCGATGTGTTACCCCCTTCAGAAAGGAAGTACTTACAAACACACTCGCACGCAAACATATGGTGTGATGAAGTCAGTATTCACGCAGAAGCCTTCCCTAAAAACCTTATCAGCGCTCTTCCATACAGGAGCAAAAGAAGCGATGTTTCAAGTCCCCACGGATGCAGATTTGGGTTTTATTATTTCGCACACCAAAAACCACAGTAGGGGATTCCCCTACCGTATTCCTTTCAAAAAAAGAAGCGGTGTTTGAGACACCTGATGTCTCAACTCGTGATACATGCTGGGAGACATAATGAAAAAGATCGTAATGCTTGGATTCCTCTCATCTTGTTTGTAGGCCCTGCCGCATCTTCGCCCCGCCAAGCGGATGCTCCTCGCAGGGCCCAAGTTGAGGTCTCTCTCCCGTCCGATGTGCCTTGTCGTCGGTCTTGGGCGTCGGTTGTTTCTGCTCCTGTTGGTTCTTTTGCCTGAGCGAATATGCAACCTGCTTTGGTGAACCAAGCCGAGTTACTTCACGAGGTTGTCTATCCTCTTCACGATTTGTCCGTCCTCTTCACGAGGTTGTTGACTCCTTGCATGGTTGGATGCTAGCGCTTGGAGGCTTTCTGGAGCGGGTAGGGGCAGATCTGCTTGGGCTGACCCTGATGCAGTGTATCAGGGTAAGATTTTTTTTTACTACTACTTATGAGCTCAATGAGAGGCAGTGCATCAGGTTAGGCAGCAAAACATGCACCAGGGAGGCAGAAATACAAGTAGAAAAGGCTCCAAACTTAGCTGTGCATCAGGGCGATGTTCTCTCCATCTCCGCCCCTAGGAGCAGGCGGAAGCTATGTTGGGTAGGCTTTTCCAGACATCTGTCGATCCTTTGGTTCTGCTTGATGTTGGCAAAGTGTGCGCAAGCGGAGCGGGCCTTCATGGTTGTTTCTCTCCTCGTGCTAGCACTAGTGGAAAATGGGGCTATAGGCCCGGTTCGTCTGGGCCTTCAGTCCCGGTTTCCAAAGAGGGACCAATTAGGCGGGACTAAAGGGTCCCCCCTTTAGTCCCGGTTCAAAGTTGCACCGGGCCTAAAGGCGGCGCCACGTGGTGCGGCCAGGGCGCTCGCGGTGGATGGCCTTTGGTCCCGGTTCGTGGTATGAACCGGGCCTGGAGGTTCTCTGCCGCGGCAGAGAATTGCTATTTCTCTGCCGCGGCACAGGTTTAGGATGGAGCAGCGTTTCTCTGCCGCGGCAGAGAAACATGGCGTTTCTTTGCCGCGGCAGAGTTTCAGCAATGCATATATATCATTCAAGAAACCACACAAAATCGTTGTGAATATATAGACATCGTCAACAGTACACGTAATGCATGCATATTTACAATATAAAGCTAGTCAGATCTCTTTACTAAATCTATTAGCCTTTACGAAGTACACGATCAAAATCTACAAACTCCCGATAGTGCTCTCCACCTGGGGCAATGACCTCGGTAAGAAAGAATCCCGCGATTTCCTCTTGAATAGCTCGTATTTGATCCTCCGTTATGAGAGTGTCCCGCAGGCGTATCATCTATATTTAAAAAAGGAGATCAATATATATATATATAAATATAAATATATATATATATATATATATGAATGGAACTCAATACAATTGATGGTACTAAGATTAATTGTGAAAAGTTGTTATCGTACACGAGTGTGGTGTATACGGGCATCCCCACCCTTGGGACAGGCCATGTCACGAATGAAGTTGCAGACGTAGTATCCACATAAGTTATTCCCGGGTTCCTGCCTCATACACTTTAAGAAAAAATAGTTCGATCAAACTAATAATCAAGCATCGTATTGAAAGTAAATATCATATATAGAGTTTCACGGACATAGCTATATATATAGTACTACTTACAGGGCAATCTTGAAATGTATGCTCCAGTTTCCATTTACCCGGAACAGTATTGATGAACCGTTTCCAAGCCCTGCCCGGCAAAAAATAATGAGTAAATGAGTTATTGATTAGTTGATGATATCGTCGAATTAGAACAGATGAAGATGCCAATACGAAATTGATTGAAATTACCTCTGGAGGATGGCAGCCATGTCCGCCCATTCCGCATGTTCTTTAAGTTTCGAGTCCATGACATTTACTACTCCTTAATGAAGATCAATGATTAGGAGAATAAAGTGGAATATGCACAAGCATAGCTCAATGATTACGGGAATAAAGTGGAAGCTGCACAAGCATAATGTATGTTATATATAACAATCACTTGAAGTTGTAGGGAAAGAATATATCCTCTTTGTTTGCTTACTTCACTAAAAACATTACCATGTTGTCCTCTGTGTCCTTGGGGTACTGTAGAACCGTAACTTCATGAACTGTGTCTGGGTCAATGAACCCCAGCTCGAGGAACTTGCCTCTTTTGCATTCGAGCTTCTTCATTCTGCATAATTAAACGTATAACGTACACAAAGAATATAGTGAGGATAATTGTTAGTGCAAATGAATGAGCTGAGCTACAGACTTAATTACATAAATAAATCACTTACAGGCAGTAGGAACTGATGATAGCTTTGTCGAGGGCGTCTTGATTGAATAACTGGAACAGTTCTTTTAACTCAAGGTTTATCTCCTCATCCCCTCGGAAGTAATGCTCATCTCTAAGATACACCGTGAGGTAGCGATCACCTCTTCGACAAGCTTTCAAGTACCATTCATGTAACCTTCGCATCTGAGTCCCTAGACGCGCGAGCTCGCCAGGTTTGACGAGATCAGATCCGTATCTATAGTTGTTTACGACTTGAGCCGTTGGATAGTAATCTTCGTACTCAACTGATGCTCCCTGAGCTCTAGCCACCCGTTCGATCATCGATGCCGTCTCTGGATCATCATAGGGCTGCACGACGAAGTGGGGTATGGCTTGAATGTCCTGCTGTCCAAGCTGGGTGACTTTTTTTGCTTTGCTCGCTCTAGAGGACTGTCCAAGAGAGCGGTCATAATCACATCTCAGCTCAGGTCTCTTCATTCTCGTCTCGGCAAAATGCTTCACTGTATGCGGTGGAATAAACATCTTCTTCGGCGCAAGAAACGCCTTTTGCTCTTCAGTCTGCTCATGTGGTAACAAATCTGGAGTCTGTGCCCTCATCGGAGTTGATGATCTCTTCGGAGCTGTAGGAGGTGCCGCGGTTAGCTTCCTCTTTTGCTTAGGTGGAGGCGGCGGAGTCTCCTGACGAGGAGGAGGAGGCGGCGGAGTATTTTCACGCGGAGAAGACTGCTCATGCACAGGGGAATCATCATCGCGCAGAGGAGAATCATCACGCGGAGGAGACTGCGCAGGTGGCAGAGGAGGCGGACGAGGTGGCCTGCTTGGTGGCTTCTCACCTGGAAACACAATGTTCTCCTTCCGCCATTGCACGGTGGTTCTACGGGCTTCTCCCAGTTCTTTGATTTCCCCATCTTCACCTGCAGGGTGCTCAAGCACCAACCCCTCATAATCTCTCAACACTTCATCCACCATCACAACAGCAAATTCGTCTTGGACCGGACGGCAATGGTAAGACCATGTAGGTAAGAGGATGCCGACCGCCGCCTTGAAGGATAGGTTGAAAACTTTAACATGCAGCTCACAAGGATGGCTCTCAGTGAGATCATCCACGGGGGAGGGGGGTAGCGAGGAGGCTCGGCCACCTGGTCATCATCATCATTATCCACCTGCTGAGTGGAAGCCACGTTGCTTTTCCGGTGTTGTTGAGATTGCAGCGGGATGATAGCATTGAGCAATGCAGGATCTACAGCCTGCCCCTGAGCCATCTGGGATGTAAGTACTTGGGTTACCATGGTTAATTGGGCTTTCATGGTGCTAAAACCCTCCTCTAAGGACGCTATGCGGTCTGTTTCCCTTGCCTTTCTACTCTCATGGCTTTTATCAGGAAATCTCTTCCTTTCCGCAGGAAAGCCATACTTCCACGGAACGGAGCCTTCTGTGCCTCGTGTTCGTCCGCCGTGTTCTTTGTTCCCAAGGGCGCGTGTCAGCTCATCGTTCTCTCTTTGGGGCTGGAACCTCCCCTCCTCCACGTCCCTATGTGCTTGTTCCAGGGCTTCAATGTGAAACTTCAGATGAGCTTTCTTATAGATGCACTTCCCTATTTCTGGATGCAACGTTCCCCCAATCCCGTAGAACCACTCCTTCGACCGTTCGATCCAACCGTGTGTCCCTAATCTGATCCCTTTCCTGGTCAGTTCCGCCTCAGCTGCCTGTCACTTAGGACGGTTAGCCCTGTATCCACCTGGACCCAGAATTTGGTGATATAGCTTCAACGCAGCATTTGCCTTATTTGTTTCCGACCTTTTCTTAAATTCTTCTGACTCCGTGCTGTACTTCACGAATTCGTTCCAGTGATTTTTTACCTTCTGACTGTCCGGAGTCTTGTCTTTCTTGATAAAGCCGCGCAATCTTTTCTTGTGGTTCTTGAATAGTTCGGCCATCTTCTTCTTGGCAAAGTCGCGGAGGGCCTGCTCCATATTTGCCTTTTCAGCGGCATCCCCCTCTGGAGGTACTATGTTGAAATGTGCCATGAGCTTGGTCCGAATGATGTCTTTGGCTACATCATCGATATAAAGACCTTGAGCTTCTTCCTCTGCAGACAGCACTAGTCCCTTCGGCTTGTTCCATTCTCGAACGGTGATCGGGACGTGGTCCCTAACAAGCACTCCGCATTGAGCTATAAATGACTTTGCACTTTTCTCTGGAGCAATCGGTTTACCATCCTTAGCGATATGGGTGATGTCGTGCCTAACACCGTCGTCCAACTTTTTGGCCGTGCCTCGCTTCTTCGACTTTACAGAAGAAGTGCTTGATGACCCACAAGTATAGGGGATCGCAGCAGTCTTCGCGGGTAGTATAACCCAATTTATTGATTCGACACAAGGGGAGACAAAGAACACTTGGAAGCCTTAACAGCGGAGTTGTCAATTCAGCTGCACCTGGAAACAGACTTGCTCGCAAGAGTTTATCAGTAGTAACAGTTTTATAGCAGTAGCAGTAGTGAAATAACAACAGCAGAGTAACAGATGCAGCAGCAGGATTAAAATACTGTAGGCACGGGGACGGATGACGGGCATTGCATGGATGAGAGAAACTCATGTAACAATCATAGCAGGGCATTTGCAGATAATAATAAAACGGTGTCCAAGTACAAAGCAATCAATAGGCATGTGTTCCAATTATAGTCGTACGTGCTCGCAATGAGAAACTTGCACAACATCTTTTGTCCTACCAGCCGGTGGCAGCCGGGCCTCAAGGGAAACTACTGGATATTAAGGTACCCCTTTTAATAGAGTACCGGAGCAAAGCATTAACACTCCGTGAACACATGTGATCCTCACGTCACTACCATCACCTCCGGTTGTCCCGATTTCTGTCACTTCGGGGCCATCGGTTCCGGACAGCGACATGTGTATACAACTTGCAGGTAAGATCAATAAACAATGAATATCATGATGAAACAATAACATGTTCAGATCTGAGATCATGGCACTCGGGCCCTAGTGACGAGCATTAAGCATAACAAGTTGCAACAATATCATCAAAGTACCAATTACGGACACTAGGCACTATACCCTAACAATCTTATGCTATTACATGACCAATCTCATCCAATCCCTACCATCCCCTTCGGCCTACAGCGGGGGAATTACTCACACATGGATGGGGGAAACATGGCTGGTTGATGAAGAGGCGTCGGTGGTGATGATGGCGATGATCTCCTCCAATTCCCCGTCCCGGCGGAGTGCCAGAACGGAGACTTCTGGCTCCCGCGACGGAGTTTCGCGATGTGGCGGCGTTCTGGAGGCTTTCTGGCGACTTCGACTTCTTCCCGTGCGTTTTTAGGTCGAAGGCAATTTATAGTCCGAAGGAGGGCGTCGGAGGCCGACCGAGGGGGCCACACCATAGGGCCGCGCGGGCCCCCCCTAGGCCGCGCCGCCTTATGGTGTGGGGCCCTTGGGCCTCCACCTTATTTGTCCTTCTGGCTCCGTCAGTATTCTGGGAAAATAGGGCCTTCTGCATAAATTCCGAGGATTTTCCCAAAAGTTGGATTTCTGCACAAAAACGAGACACCAGAACAGTTCTGCTGAAAACAGCGTTAGTCCGTGTTAGTTGCATCCAAAATACACAAATTAGAGGCAAAACAATAGCAAAAGTGTTCGGAAAGTAGATACGTTTTGGACGTATCAGTGCTCGATCCGGAGGGCTAAAAAAGAAATAATTCATAGTCAGTACAATTTAATTAGTTAATGCATCTAGTCGATCAACAGCGGCTCAATTAATTTATATACCTGGGCGATAACTACGGTTCCGGAGCCATTATGATGATCTTCTTCCTCACCGGCGCCATTAGGATCTTCTTCCTCAATATTCTCCTCTCCCTCACCGGAGTCATTCAAAAAAGTTGCGGTGACATCGTCACCGCCATCATCTGGAATAACGTCGTCGTCGCGATCATTTAGAGCACCGTTGGCTATGAGGTCACACATGAAATTTTCTTGAGTTTCATCTCTCTGTCCCACCATGCTTTCTACAACGACTTGCAAGCTATATATAGGAACCATCATATGATCAAATTAAGGATAATGCAGAAAACTGAAAATGGAGTTACATATGTAGTTCTTAACTAAGGATCGATAATATAGTGCTGAAAGCAGATAGTGCAGTTACATGTATACATAGATCGGGTTCATGTTTATTTAACCCTAATACATCAATCACTACTACAATCTCTCAACCGCGCCGACCGGGTCCTATAACGCGCCGACCGGGTCCTGAGCCGCGCCGGGTGAACCCCCAAAGACACGGAACAGTCACGGGAGCATAGCTAACATGAGATCCCTGCATAACTGACCATCCGGTCCTATACATGGTGCCTAACGCATGCATGTAACGGCGAACGTGCTCGTCCTCCGCTGCAATGCGCTGAGCTACCTCCTCCGGCGGGGCTGGCTCCCTCTGAAACGATCGTGGCCCATAAGACCTCCACCAAAGAATATCCGGGTCGACGACGGGACCCGGATTCCGCACCAAGGTGCGCGACCCGGAAGCTAAGACCTCCCAGTGCCACCCCGGCGGAGCCCAGTCCCGGACCTCCCCCAGCTGTTGCATCTCCTCTAGAATAGTCAGACCACGGCGTGGCGGCTGTCGCGGCATCGTAGCTACGAAAACAAATCATATATATGTACCAACGTTAACATAAATAAAAAAATAGCTTCACTACTTTTATGTTAGTCGGCGCCGGCACTACCGTTTGGGGGCGCCGGCACTACATACTCTATTTTGGGGGCGCCGGCAGGGGCGTCGGCACTACCGTATTTTGGGGGCGCCATCGCGAGCGTAGTGGTTACCGGCGCGGCGGCCCTCATAACTTCCACGTCCTCATATATAACTAATTTTAGTAACTAATTTTCACTAAAACTAACTAACCAATTTTTCACTAACACTAACTAACTAATTGTTCACTAAATTTCTAACTATTTTTCACTAACACTAACTAACTATTTTGCACCACTAATTTCTAACTATTTTTCCCTAAAATTCTAACTAAATTTTCACTAAAACTAACTAACTATTTTGTACAACTAATTAATCTAATGAACTATACTATAATCTAACAAATTAAAAAATAAAAAAAATGAAAATTTGGCCGGCCCGGTTCGGCCGGCCGGAGAGGAGACGGGCGCGCTTACCGGCGGAGGGAGAGGCGTGGTGGCGGCGGGGTCGGCGATGGTGGCGGACGGTGAGGAGAGGCGGAGGGGCGCGGTGGAGGTCGAGGAGATCGAGGCAGAGGCGCCGCGGCGGGGCGCCCGGCCGACGCGTGCGCGCGGAGAGAGAGAGGAGGGCGGACGGCGCGGGAGACGGCGGCGATGGCGGCGGCGGCGATGGCGCGCGGAAGGGAGACGGCGGCGATGGCGCACGGGAGACGAAGCGGCGGCGAGTTCGGGCAGCCTGGTGGCGTCGAACTGCTTCGTCTCCGCGGGATTGATCTCCGCGGAGATGAAGTGTTGGCTTATATACTGGAGACCCTTTGGTCCCGGTTAGTATTACAAACCGGGACCAAAGGCCCCCCTTTGGTCCCGGTTTGTAACTAAAGGCCTATTTTGCTGCGATTTTCGGTTTGTAATACAAACCGGGACCAAAGGCCATTTTTTTTAAAAAAAATCGTTCCCGCCTTATTTCAAATAAAAAAAAACCACGTGCTGGCCACCGTCACCGCCGTGTACTGGCCACCGCCACCGCCATGTACTGGCCACCGCCGCCACCGCCACCGCCGTGTACTGGCCACCGCCGCCACCGCCACCGCCATGTACAGGCCACCGTCGCCACCGCCGTGTACTGGCCACCACCGTCACCGCCATGTACTGGCCACCGCCGCCACCGCCACCGCCGAGTACTGGCCACCGCCACTGCCATGTACTGGCCACCGCCGTGTACTGGCCACCACCGCCACCGCCACCGCCATGTACTGGCCACCACCGCCGTGCCACACGTGTCCCTTCCCCGTGCCACATGTCCCTTCCCCGTGCCACGTGTCGCCGTTGCTTCCACGTGCCTCGCCCCGCCGCCGCCGGCGTGCAACGTGTAGATGCCGCTTCCACGTGCCACGCCCCACCGCTTCCCCGCGCCACCTTGATGTCTACGGGTGCTTCTATTCTTGTAGACAGTGTTGGGCCTCCAAGAGCAGAGGTTTGTAGAACAGCAGCAAGTTTCCCTTAAGTGGATCACCCAAGGTTTATCGAACTCAGGGAGGAAGAGGTCAAAGATATCCCTCTCATGCAACCCTGCAACCACAAAGCAAGAAGTCTCTTGTGTCCCCAACACACCTAATAGGTGCACTAGTTCGGCGAAGAGATAGTGAAATACAGGTGGTATGAATAAATATGAGCAGTAGCAACGACACCAGAAAAGTGCTTTGCTGTCCAGGACTGGCGTATGGTTGATGGTGGTAATATTGTGGAAAGTACAGATGCAGTAAAACAGTAAACAAGCAGCGATAGCAGTATTTAGGAATAAGGCCTAGGGATCATACTTTCACTAGTGGACACTCTCAACATTGATCACATAACAGAATAGATAAATGCTAGACTCTACACTCTCTTGTTGGATGATGAACACCACTAACTGTGTAGGATTACACGAACCCTCAATGCCGGAGTTAACAAGCTCCACAATATTCGATGTTCATATTTAAATAACCTTAGAGTGCATGACAGATCAACACAACCAAACCAAGTACTAACATAGCATGCACACTATCACCTTCACGCTACAAAAGGACGCATAGATCACATCAATACTATCATAGCAATAGTTAACTTCGTAATCTACAAGAGATCACAATCATAGCCTACGCCAAGTACTACACGATGCACACACTGTCACCATTACACCGTGCGGGAGGAATAAACTACTTTAATAACATCACTAGAGTAGCACATAGATAAATTGTGATACAAAACACATTGCAATCATAAAGAGATATAAATAAGCACCTCACTATGCCATTCATAACAGTGAATAAGTATTATGTGAAATATAGCCTAAGAGACCCACACGGTGCACACACTGTCACCTTTACACACGTGGGACAAGGAGTCTCCGGAGATCACATAAGTAAAATCCACTTGACTAGCATAATGACATCTAGATTACAAGCATCATCATATGAATCTCAATCATGTAAGGCAACTCATGAGATTATTGTATTGAAGTACATAGGGAGAGAGATTAACCACATAGCTACCGGTACAGTCCCTTAGCCTCGATGGAAAACTACTCCCTCCTCATGGGAGACAGCAGCGGTGATGAAGATGGTGGTGGTGTCGATGGAGAAGCCTTCCGGGGGCACTTCCCCGTCCCGGCGGCGTGCCGGAACAGAGACTCCTGTCCCCCAGATCTTGGCTTCGCGATGGCGGCGGCTCTGGAAGGTTTCTCGTACCGTGGCTTTTCCGTATCGAAGATTTAGGTCAGGGACCTTTATATAGGTGAAGAGGCGGAGTCGGAAGGTCGACGAGGCGACGACACAGTAAGGCAGCGCGGCCAAGGCCTAGGCCGTGCCAGCCTATCATCTGGTGGGCCTGTGCCCCCCCTCTGGCGACTCTCGGGTGTTCTGGAAGCTTCGTGGAATTTTAAGACTCTGAGCGTTGATTTCGTCCAATTCCGAGAATATTTCCTTACTAGGATTTCTGAAACCAAAAACAGCAGAAAACGGTAACTGGCACGTCGGCATCTCGTCAATAGGTTAGTTCCGGAAAACGCATAAAAACGATATAAAGTGTGCATAAAACATGTAGATATCATCAATAATGTGGCATGGAACATAAGAAATTATCGATACGTCGGAGATGTATCAGCATCCCCAAGCTTAGTTTCGGCTCGTCCCGAGCAGGTAAACAATAACAAAGATAATTTCTGGAGTGACATGCCATCATAACCTTGATCATACTATTGTAATCATATGTAATGAATGCAGTGATCCAAACAATGTAAATGACATGAGTAAACAAATGAATCATATAGCAAAGACTTTTCATGAATAGTACTTCAAGACAAGCATCAATAAGTCTTGCATAAGAGTTAACTCATAAAGCAATAACTCATAGTAGAGGTATTGAAGCAACACAAAGGAAGATTAAGTTTCAGCGTTTGCTTTCAACTTGTAACATGTATATCTCATGGATAGTTGTCAATGCAAAGTAATATAACAAGTGCAATACGCAAGTATGTAGGAATCAATGCACAGTTCACACAAGTGTTTGCTTCTTGAGGTGGAGAGAAATAGGTGAACTGACTCAACAATAAAAGTAGAAGAAAGGTCCTTCAAAGAGGAAAGCATCGATTGCTATATTTGTGCTAGAGCTTTGATTTTGAAAACAAAAAACAATTTTGTCAACGGTAGTAATAAAGCATATGTGTTATGTAAATTATATCCTACAAGTTGCAAGCCTCATGCATAGTATACTAATAGTGCCCGCACCTTGTCCTAATTAGCTCGGATTACCTGGATTATCATTGCAATGCACATGTTTTAACCAAGTGTCACAAAGGGGTACCTCTATGCCGCCTGTACAAAGGTCTAAGGAGAAAGCTCGCATCGGATTTCTCGCTATTGATTATTCTCAACTTAGACATCCATACCGGGACAACATAGACAACAGATAATGGACTCCTCTTTAATGCTTAAGCATTCAACAACAATTAATTTTCTCATATGAGATTGAGGATATTTGTCCAAAACTGAAACTTCCACCATGGATCATGGCTTTAGTTAGCGGCCTAATGTTCTTCTCTAACATTATGCATGCTCTAACCATTCTAGCGGTAAATCTCCCTTACTTCAGACAAGACGGACATGCATAGCAACTCACATGATATTCAACAAAGAGTAGTTGATGGCGTCCCCAGGAACATGGTTATCGCACAACAAGCAACTTAATAAGAGATAAAGTGCATAAGTACATATTCAATACCACAATAGTTTTTAGGCTATTTGTCCCATGAGCTATATATTGCAAAGG
Source organism: Lolium perenne (assembly GCF_019359855.2). NCBI lineage: Eukaryota > Viridiplantae > Streptophyta > Magnoliopsida > Poales > Poaceae > Lolium > Lolium perenne. The sequence continues at coordinate 299,235,842 of NC_067250.2, read as the reverse complement.
TAGAGGATAGAATTTTTAAAGGTATCACTCAAGCAATTTACTTTGGAATGGCGGAGAAATACCATGTAGTAGGTAGGTATGGTGGACACAAATGGCATAGTGGTTGGCTCAAGGATTTTGGATGCATGAGAAGTATTCCCTCTCGATACAAGGTTTAGGCTAGCAAGGTTATTTGAAACCAACACAAGGATGAAGCGGTGCAGCAAAACTCACATAAAAGACATATTGTAAACATTATAAGACTCTACACCGTCTTCCTTGTTGTTCAAATTCAATACTAGAAATTATCTAGACCTTAGAGAGACCAATTATGCAAACCAAATTTAAGCAAGCTCTATGTATTTGTTCATTAATAGGTGTAAAGTATATGATGCAAGAGCTTAAACATGAGCACAACAATTGCCAAGTATCAAATTATTCAAGACATTCTACCAATTACTACATGTACCATTTCCCGTTTCCAACCATATAACGATTAACGAAGCAGTTTCAACCTTCGCCATGAAAATTAAAAGCTAAGAACACATGTGTTCATATGAACCAGCGGAGCGTGTCTCTCTCCCACACAAGCATTTATTCAAACAAAAACAAAAACAAAAACACACAGACGCTCCAAGCAAAGTACATAAGATGTGGCCGAATAAAAATATAGTTTCAAGAGAAGGAACCTGATAATTTGTCGATGAAGAAGGGGATGCCTTGGGCATCCCCAAGCTTAGATGCTTGAGTCTTCTTGAAATATGCAGGGATGAACCACCGGGGCATCCCCAATCTTAGAGCTTTCACTCTTCTTGATCATAGTATATCATCCTCCTCTCTTGACCCTTGAAAACTTCCTCCACACCAAACTCGAAACAAACTCATTAGAGGGTTAGTGCATAATCTAAATTCACATGTTCAGAGGTGACACAATCATTCTTAACACTTCTGGACATTGCCCAAAGCTTCTGAAAGTTAATGGAACAAAGAAATCCATCCAACATAGCAAAAGAGGCAATGCGAAATAAAAGGCAGAATCTGTCAAAACAGAACAGTCCGTAAAGATGAATTTCTAAGAGGCACCAGACTTGCTCAAATGAAAATTCTCAAATTGAATGAAAGTTGCGTACATATCTGAGGATCACTCACGTAAATTGGCATAATTTTCTGAGTTACCTACAGAGAATTAGGCCCAGATTCGTGACAGCAAGAAATCTTTTTCTGTGCAGTAATCCAAATCTAGTATCAACCTTGCTATCAAAGACTTTACTTGGCACAACAATGCAATAAAATAAAGATAAGGAGAGGTTGCTACAGTAGTAACAACTTCCAAGACTCAAATATAAAACAAAGTACTGTAGTAAAATAAACACATGGGTTATCTCCCAAGAAGTTCTTTCTTTATAGCCATTAAGATGGGCTCAGCAGTTTTAATGATGCACTCGCAAGAAATAGTATTTGAAGCAAAAAGAGAGCATCAAGAGGCAAATTCAAACACATTTAAGTCTAACCCACTTCCTATGCAAAGGAATCTTGTACACAAATGAATTCATGAAGAACAAGGTGATAAGCATAAGAGGATAAAACACGAGTAACTTCAAGATTCTCAACATAAAGAGGGGAAACTTAATATTATTAAGATGCATATAACCATGTTTCCCTCTCTCATAATAACTTTCAGTAGCATCATTGATGAAATCCACGATATACCCATCACTTAAAACATTCTTATCATGGTTCATATGCATAGAAGTATCATTAATTTTGGCATAAGAAGAGTTCTTCTCATTAATAGTAACTGGAGCAAGATTATTATCAAGAATTTGAACATGGTAAACAAGTTGCATATTACGGGAATTGTTTTTGGTAATCCAATCATGACTATGACAAGTTTCATAAGGATAGTTATAACCTATATCATAGCATTCTTTATAATAATCATCAAAGGTCGGAGGCACAGTGTCATCATAAGAAATAGAATAGTTATCTTTCACAGTCGGTTTATCTGTGACCATACCATCATTGTTATTAGAAGGAGATATATCAAACACATAATGATCAGTAGCAAAAGGATTTTCAAACACCTCTTCCCCAAGCTTAGAGCTTTCTATATCATTATGGGAGGAAGCATGGATAGCACTGATACTATGGCAATTATTATCATCATCATTTTCAGAATTAGTTTCCCAGAGATTTGCAATATCAAAAGTAGTGTGCTCATTCAAATCATGATCACTAATGTATGTAAAGGGCATAGGAAGATCATTGTATTCAGATTCATTATCATAATAATCATTAGGAGCAACATACTTACGGTTACCTAGCGTTATCTCATTCACGCGGGGATATGCCGTTACCTCTTTCTCTTTATTATCCTTCTTCTTCTTCTTCTTCGTTCCCTTCTTCTTCTTCTTCTTCTTCTTCATCTCTTCCTTCTCCTCGTTCCCTTCTTTAGGAGGAAGAGGCTTGAAGGGTGGCTTGTCCGCATAACCTGATTTACTTTCAGAAACAATAGAAGAAACTTGGGAGGATTCCTCCTTTTCATTAATTAGTTCAAAACACATAGTGGTCCTATCATATTTTGGCAAGGTGTCATCTTCTAAAATATTTTGTATGTAAGTATTTGTATGGCTATTATCAATGCAATAAGAAAAACACCCATGCAGGACGTCATCAATATCAAGATCACTCATATGTAACAAAGAGATTTTTCTTGAGAGCTCTTCACACCACAAAAATAAAGTAAGTTCATCATGCTGATTAGGAGTAATTTCATCATCACAATACCAATTTGTAGCACTCATGGGGTTCAAATTATCATTGGAGGAGCATTGAAAGTTAAAATGACCCACTCCATGGCAAAGTTCACAAATAAAAGGATAGAGGGCACACACTTTTTTACCAAGATCATCTAGAGCCCTAAACCACTTTCTAGTTTTTTCATTAATATGATGGATAAAATATTCATCTTTGATTTGATTAATTCCACAAGGTCTATGCATTCCACAAAAATTAACATGCTTATAGGAAATAGCATTCATAGGAGTTTGAGCATGCTTATTGCAATCATTAACAACAATTTCATTCTTCATGCAAGCCTCTTTAAAAGGTTCATGATACTTATCAAAATTCTTCTTAGGCAATTCAAACTGAGAAGCAAAGGCTTTATAAAGATTTGCAGCAACTTGAGAGTCAAGGCCATATGTAGCACTCATATCTTGAAATTTATCAGTATCCATAAAAGTTTCAATGCATTCATAATCATAATTTATACCTGACTCTTCACCTTTGTTGTTCTCCCATCCTTCAGCGTTCTCCTCAATCCGATCAAGAAGATCCCACCTAGCTTCAACCTCCTTGCTTGTGAAAGATCCCTCCGAACAGGCATCCAGATAGTCCTTGTGTTGTCCTGAAAGCCTCGCATAAAAATTGTTAACAATAACATTACGGGGGAGCTCATGGATGGGACATTTGAGCATTAGTGACTTCAATCTCCCCCACGCTTGAGAGATACTCTCTCCATCACGAGGATAAAAGTTATAAATGTAATTCCTATCAATATGCACTTCATGAGGAGGATAAAATTTAGAGTAAAAGAGAGATACAATTTCCTCCCAACCAAGAGAATGACTATTCTTCAACAATTTATACCAATGCGCCGCTTTACCAGACAGTGAAACAGAGAATAGCTTCTTCCTCACTTCATCCATAGAGATACCTGCACACTTGAATAACCCGCATAATTCATGCAAAACCAGTAAATGATCTCCAGGATGGACAGTTCCATCCCCTTCATAGCGGTTATCCATAACCCGTTCAATAATTTTCATAGGTACTTTATACGGAATACTTTCAGCAGGTGGATTTAAAATATCAGAAGCATCATTAGAGTTATCGCATATGGGAGATAAAGCATTATCAGAGCAAAATATTTCTTCCAAAGCTGAGGAGCAAAAAAGATTATTTTTATATAAACTAGCTTCCCCAAGCTTAGACTTATCCATAGCATTAGCAGTGATTGCGTTCATACTAATAATATTGCTACTAGCATGCAATTGAGGCTCCATAGGTTCTTTAATTTTCGCATCACACAATTCATGTCTTAACTTAGGAAATAAATTAAAAAGCTCATAGTCAGGATCTAAAGGAAATAGCTTCGAGTACTTACAACGGCGCCGGAAAATAGCTTAGTAGCCGAGATCCGGAGTGTGAGTACCTTTTACCTTTCCTCCCCGGCAACGGCGCCAGAAAAGTACTTGATGTCTACGGGTGCTTCTATTCTTGTAGACAGTGTTGGGCCTCCAAGAGCAGAGGTTTGTAGAACAGAAGCAAGTTTCCCTTAAGTGGATCACCCAAGGTTTATCGAACTCAGGGAGGAAGAGGTCAAAGATATCCCTCTCATGCAACCCTGCAACCACAAAGCAAGAAGTCTCTTGTGTCCCCAACACACCTAATAGGTGCACTAGTTCGGCAAAGAGATAGTGAAATACAGGTGGTATGAATAAATATGAGCAGTAGCAACGGCACCAGAAAAGTGCTTTGCTGTCCAGGACTGGCGTATGGTTGATGGTGGTAATATTGCGGAAAGTACAGATGCAGTAAAACAGTAAACAAGCAGCGATAGCAGTATTTAGGAATAAGGCCTAGGGATCATACTTTCACTAGTGGACACTCTCAACATTGATCACATAACAGAATAGATAAATGCTAGACTCTACACTCTCTTGTTGGATGATGAACACCACTAACTGTGTAGGATTACACGAACCCTCAATGCCGGAGTTAACAAGCTCCACAATATTCGATGTTCATATTTAAATAACCTTAGAGTGCATGACAGATCAACACAACCAAACCAAGTACTAACATAGCATGCACACTATCACCTTCACGCTACGAAAAGATTACAATCATAGCCTACGCCAAGTACTACACGATGCACACACTGTCACCATTACACCGTGCAGGAGGAATAAACTACTTTAATAACATCACTAGAGTAGCACATAGATAAATTGTGATACAAAACACATTGCAATCATAAAGAGATATAAATAAGCACCTCACTATGCCATTCATAACAGTGAATAAGTATTCTGTGAAATATAGCCTAAGAGACCCACACGGTGCACATCGTCACCTTTACACACGTGGGACAAGGAGTCTCCGGAGATCACATAAGTAAAATCCACTTGACTAGCATAATGACATCTAGATTACAAGCATCATCATATGAATCTCAATCATGTAAGGCAGCTCATGAGATTATTGTATTGAAGTACATAGGGAGAGAGATTAACCACATAGCTACCGGTACAGCCCCTTAGCCTCGATGGAGAACTACTCCCTCCTCATGGGAGACAGCAGCGGTGATGAAGATGGCGGTGGTGTCGATGGAGAAGCCTTCCCGGGGAACTTCCCCGTCCCGGCGGCGTGCCGGAACAGAGAATCCTGTCCCCCAGATCTTGGCTTCGCGATGGCGGCGGCTCTGGAAGGTTTCTCGTACCGTGGCTTTTCCGTATCGAAGATTTAGGTCAGGGACCTTTATATAGGCGAAGAGGCGGAGTCGGAAGGTCGACGAGGCGACGACACAGTAAGGCGGCGCGGCCAAGGCCTAGGCCGCGCCAGCCTATCATCTGGTGGGCCTGTGGCCCCCCTCTGGCGACTCTCGGGTGTTCTGGAAGCTTCGTGGAATTTTAAGACTCTGAGTGTTGATTTCGTCCAATTCCGAGAATATTTTCTTACTAGGATTTCTGAAACCAAAAACAGCAGAAAACAGTAACTGGCACTTCGGCATCTCGTCAATAGGTTAGTTCCGGAAAACGCATAAAAACGATATAAAGTGTGCATAAAACATGTAGATATCATCAATAATGTGGCATGGAACATAAGAAATTATCGATACGTCGGAGACGTATCACACCTGTCGCCGCCGCTTCCACGTGCCTCGCCCCGCCGCCGCCGGCGTGCGACGTGTAGATGCCGCTTCCACGTGCCATGCCCCGCCGCTTCCCCGCGCCACCTGTAGCCAAACTTGCCGCGTCGCTTCATGTGCTATAAAGCGCCGCGTGCGCGCGCAACCACACGTCGCCGTCGCCTCCATTCATTCGTCGCCGGGATGCCGCCGCGCCATCGCGGCTCGTCCGGCTTCCGTGGCGTCCGAGCGCGTCCGAACGGTAGGTTCTACGCCGAGATGCGCGCCGGTGGCTTCTGGCTCACCCTCGGCACGTACAACACCCCGGAGCTGGCGGCGCGCGCTTACGACGCGGCCGCATGGCGATTTCGGCGGCCACGACGCGACATGAACTTCCCAGATATCGAATCGCTAGAGGAGGCGGAGTTCCTCGCGCCGACACCGTGCCTCGTCAACGACGAGGACCGTCGCCGCCACCGCCAGGTGCAGCGCCGGATCGCCATCGCCGAGCATGATGAGGAGTTGATGCGCCAGTGGAGGGCGCAGTTCCCCAACGACGTCGACAACACCGACGCGTTCTTCGCTGACCTCCGGGCACATCGCAGGTCCAACAGGCGCCACCGTCGGGCCGTCGCCGTGTTCGAGCTCGACAAATACAACTTAGGCCGACAACGACCCTCGGTGGGACGACATTTGGACCGAGACAACCTCCGGTGACGAGTAGATCGACTAGACTAGTTATTTATCTATTTTAATTGTATTTTCAATAAAGTTGTTGTGGCAGACGTTGATGATGAGAAAAGTTTCCCGCCAGATACATGGAATTAAAGTACAGAGCTCAACTGAAAATTAATTAAGATACATGGCCAGATTCGACTGTTCGAGTCATTCAGTCATACTCGTGCCTAGCCCTATAGTACTCGCCACTGTAGTCGTCGTAGTCGCCGTCATCATCGTCGCTGGCATCGGGGTCGCGGTAGTCGAACCTCGGCGGGAGAGCACGCGTGGGCTGGGACTGAGGGTAACGCATGCGGGGGCCACGGTAGGCCATGACGCCCTGGAGAGTCGGGCCGCGCCACCACAGCCGACGGCCGGCCTCGTTGAAGTTCGAAGGAGGCGGGCCGCCCTCCTCGTGCCTGGCAAGCGCCCTCTCACGCCGATTGATGAAGAAGCTTTCCCAAGTCGGGCTGTAGTCGGGTTGCCACTGGGGATTCCTCCGCTGCTCTGGCGTGAGCTCGAAGTAGTAGTGGTTCGTGATGGCCATCTCGCGCGCCACACCTAGAGGGACAGGAGGGACCGGTATGCCTCCGACGCTCAGCAACCAGCCGGTCGGGACGCGGTAGCCCGGCGGGCAGGGGTAGTTCGACGCGCAAAGCTCCTCCGCCTCCCGGAGGGTTAGAGATACGATGGAAGCCATGGGACAAAGTGATGAGGTTTGCAGATATGAGTCTAGATGTGATATGTAAATGGAGGCCAAGCCTACATATATATAGTGAAAAAATGGCGGGAGGATGGAGGCGGGAAGCAGTGGAAAGTGCGGGAAGAAAAATAGGGGGGAACGCAGTGGCGCCGAAAACATTAGTCCCGGCTGGTGGGTACAACCGGGACTAAAGATCCTTTTTTTTGTCATCTAACAAAACTGTCGGTGGGATAAGGACGTGTGGGTAACCTTTAGTCCCGGCTGGTGGGTACAACCAGGACGGAAGATCCTTTTTTTGTCATCTAACAAAACTGTCGGTGGGATAAGGACGTGTGGGTAACCTTTAGTCCCGGCTGGTGGGTACAACCGGGACTAAAGATGTCGGCAGGATAAGAACGCATGGGTGGACGCACTGCTCGATGAGATAAAGCATGTAGCGCACGACGCCTTGTCGAAGGAACAAGACAAAGTAGAAGAGGTGTCGTGCCTATAAAAGGAGCATCGATACGCCTTGCCAAGCAGATCAACAAGCCAAGCAGAGTTTCATTCCCATGGATGAAGGAAAGGGTTGGGAAATCTCCCGTGGCGCAGCTTCTCGAAAATGTCGTTGGTGCACACGCCCTACGGCATCTTCGGAAGCTGCTCCTCGGAATTTTTCCCTGCAAGCCCCTGAACGACTACATCTCCTCTAACAGTGTTGGGGAAAAGGTTGGGAAATCTCCCGTGGCGCAGTTTCTCGAAGATGTCGTTGGTGCACACGCCCTACGGCATCTTCAGAAACTGTGCCTTGGAATTTTTTCCTGCAAGCCCCTGAACGACTACATCTCCTCTAACAGTGTTGGGGAAAGGGTTGGGAAATATCCCGTGGCGCAGTTTCTCGAAGATGTCGTTGGTGCACACGCCCTACGACATCTTCAGAAACCGCGCCTTGGAATTTTCCCTGCAAGCCCTGAACGACTACATCTCCTCTAACAGTGTTGGGGAAAGGGTTGGGAAATCTCCCGTGGCGCATCTCCACTTTTAATATCTTACATACAGTTAAATGATTACACAAAAATAAATGGGAAATTGATTGCCATGTTGAGATACTCATTTGTGCCATGAACATTCTTCAATTAACTTGATGATGGAGCATCTTAATCATTTAATCTTCTTCGGCCGTAACCATGGAGCATCTTCATCATTTAACTTGATGTTTGGATCAATGTTCACTCTGAAGGGTGGAATTTCATCAAACTTATTATAATCTTCTGACATGTCTGTCTTGTCCTCCACTCCCACGATGTTTCTTTTTCCAGAAAGAACTATGTGGCGCTTTGGCTCATCATTTGATGTATTTGTTTCCTTATGTTTCCTTTTTCTTGGTTTGGTAGACATATCCTTCACATAGAAAACCTGGGCCACATCCTTGGCTAGGACGAATGGTTTGTCTCTATACCCAAGATTGTTGAGATCCACTGTTGTCATTCCATACAACTTGTCTACCTAAACCCCGCCTCCTGTTTTGTTGACCCATTTGCACCTAAACAAAGGGACCTTAAAAGAAGGTCCATAGTCAAGTTCCCATATATCCTCTATCTAACCATAATATGTGTCATTTGGGCCTTCATTCATTATTGCATCAAATCGGACACCACTATTTTGGTCGGTGCTCTTTTTATCTTGGGCGATCGTGTAAAATGTATTCCCATTTATCTCGTACCCTTGGAAAGTCACTACAGTCGAAGATGGTGTCTGGGCCAGCAAGTACAGCTGATCTTCAATATCGATGTTATTCAGGAGATGTTTTTGCAACCAACTGCCGAAAGTCGACATGTGTTCACATCTAATCCAATCGTTCGACTGCCCCGGGTTCTGGGACCGTAGAAAGTCCTTGTGGTCACCGATATACGGAGCCACCAAGGTAGAACTTTGTAGAACTGTGTAGTGTGCTTGAGTCAAAGAAATCCCGTCCCTACATATCATTGATTTCCTTCCTAGCGTGCCTTTTCCACTTAGTCTCCCTTCATGCCGCGATTCAGGAACACCAATCGGCTTAAGGTCAGGAATAAAGTCAACACAGAATTCAATGACCTCCTTTGTTCCATAGCCCTTGGAGATGCTTCCTTCTGGCCTAGCACGGTTATGAACATATTTCTTTAAGACTCCCATGAACCTCTCGAAGGGGAACATATTGTGTAGAAACACAGGACCGAGAATGGAAATCTCATCGACCAGGTGAACGAGGAGATGTGTCATAATATTGAAGAAGGATGGTGGGAACACCAGCTCAAAACTAACGAGACATTGGACCACATCATTCTGCAATGTCGGTAGAATTTCTGGATTTATTACCTTCTGAGAAATTGCATTGAGGAATGCACATAGCTTCACAATGGGCAGTCGAACATTTTCCGGTAGAAGCCCCCTCAATGCAATCGGAAGCAACTGTGTCATTATCACGTGACAGTCATGAGACTTCAAGTTCTGGAATGTTTTCTTCTCCATATTTATTATTCCCTTTATATTGGAGGAGAAGCCAGACGGGACCTTGATACTGCTCAGACATTCAAAAATTATTTCCTTCTCTGCTTTTGTAAGTGCGTAGCTGGAGTAATGACGTCCTTTATCTCTCTCATGCAGTTTTTTGGGGTCTTTCCTACGTTGATGGTCCTCCCGTGCTTCTGGTGTATCTTTTGTCTTCCCGTACACGCCCAGAAAGCCTAGCAGGTTCACGCAAAGATTCTTCGTCACGTGCATCACATCCATTGAAGAGCGGACCTCTAAGACTTCCCAATAGGGTAGATCCCAAAATATAGATTTCTTCTTCCACATGGGCGCGTGTCCGGCATCGTCATTCGGAACAGACCGTCCGCCAGGACCCTTTCCAAATATTACATCTAGATCCTTGACCATACCAAATATATCAACACCATCACGATGGGGAGGCTTCCTCCGGTGATCAGCCTCACCGTTGTAATGCTTGCCTTTCTTTCTTACGGGATGGGTAGTCCTAAGAAATCGACGATGCCCCAGGTACACGACCTTCTTACATTTTTCCAAATAATCACCTTCGAGCTCATGTAAACAGTGCGTGCATGCATTGTATCCCTTGTTTGACTGTACTGAAATGTTACCAAGAGCAGGCCAGTCATTGATGGTTACGAAAAGCAGCGCTCGTAGGTCAAATTCCTCCTGCATGTGCTCGTCCCACACAGGTACACCTGCTATGGACCACAGCTGTAGAAGTTCTTCGACTAATGGCTTCAGGTACACATCAATGTCGTTCCCGGGTTGCTTCGGGCCTTGTACTGGCATCATAATGAACTTCCACTTCATGCACAACCAAGGAGGAAGGTTATATATACAAAGAGTCACAGGCCAGGTGCTATGGCTGCAGCTCTGCTCTCCAAAAGGATTCATGCCATCTGTACTTAGACCAAACCTTAAGTTCCTTGCATCCTGTGCAAAGTTTGGGAACTCTCTATCGATTTTTCTCCATTGGGATCCATCAACATGGTGCCTAAACATCACGTCTTTCTTACGGTCTTCTTTATGCCATCGCAACAACCTAGCATGCTCTTTATTTCTGAACAAGCGTTTCAGCCGTGGTATTATAGGAGCATACCACATAACCTTGGCAGGAACCCTCTTCCTGGGGCGCTCGCCCTTAACATCACCAGGGTCATCTCGTCTGATCTTATACCGCAATGCAGTGCACACCGGACATGCATCCAAATTCTCGTACTCACCGCGGTAGAGGATGCAGTCATTAATGCATGCATGTATCTTTTGCACATCTAATCCTAGAGGGCAGACAATCTTCTTCGCTTCGTACGTACTGGCGGGCAATTCGTTACCCCTTGGAAGCTTCCTCTTAATTATTGTCAGCAACTTTCCAAATCCTGAGTCAGTGACACCGTTCTCTGCCTTCCATTGCAACAATTCCAGTGTGCTGCCTAGCTTTTTATCGCCATCTTTGCAAGTTGGGTATAACAATTTGTTGTGATCTTCTATCATCTTGTCGAAGGCCAACCTTTCCTTTTCAGTTTCACATTCTCTCCTTGCATCAGCAATGGCCGGACCAAGATCATCATCAGCAGGCTCATCTGGTGCCTCTTGATCTACTACTTCATTGTCTTCATTGCCTTCTGCAGTATCATCGTATTCAGGGAAATTGGGATAACCGTCATCATCCTCTTCCTCTTCTTCATTGTCTTCCATCATAACCCCTCTTTCTCCGTGCTTGGTCCAACAATAGTAACTGGGCATGAAACCGAATCGCAGAAGGTGGCCGTGAATGGTACTCGAGTGAGCGTAATTTACGGTATTCTTGCAGTCAACACATGGACAATACATGAAGCCACCATGTTTGTTTGCCTCCGCCACGGCCATAAAATTACTCAGGCCCGAAGTGAACTCGTCAAAGCGTCGGTCAATGTACATCCATTGCCGATTCATCTGCATGATATAATTAAGCTGATCAAAACCATTACAGAACATCACGACGTATATATACACATGCATTTTATCAATTACAGATGAAAAGGATAATGTTGTTAACCTCGATGGAGAAGAAAAAAGGAAGTTAAGTGTGGCTTGATTTGTGTAAACTCAAGTGGCAAATCCTCTTAAGCATTTCATCGAACACCTCTTGTGCATGTGAAGAAGAGAGCAAAGAAATACACCCCTCTTGTGAAGAAAGTGAAAAATGGCTAAGTGTGGCTCACACTTGGGCAGTGGCAAGGTTATATAGCCAGATTGGGGACTTTGTCCCGGTTTGTAATACAAACCGGGTCCAGAGGGGGGCGGGCCTTTGGACCCGGTTTGTATTACACACCGGGACTAAAGGTTTCCCACGCCTGACACGGTCTGCCACGCCGTGCCGCCGACCCTTTAGTCCCGGTTTTTGGTACAAACCGGGACCAAAGGCCACTAACGGACAGGCTCCAGCGAGTGGGGCCGCCCTGGGCCAAACGAACCGGGACCAATGCCCCCCATTGGTCCCGGTTTGGTTCAAAACTGGGACATTTGCTTGGGACCAAAGGCCTCTTCTCCACTAGTGTAGTGCTAGCTCGACGATCGCGGATCCGGTTATGCACATCATGCCTGAGCTCTTGGAGTTATGTGGTGGTGTGTATATGCCTCCTTCTTTCGAGAAAGTGATGCTCGACTTGCACGAGTCCTCAGATGTGCCTTCTCCGCCGTGCCAGGCACTTGTCTTTGAGAAGTGTGGTGCTGTTGGCGATGCAGTCTCTGTGATTCCTTTTGGTGATGGGGTTACTAAGTCTAAACTATTACCAACGTTGCCCAGAGCTGTTGTTACGAGAGAGGTTTGCGATTTTCTCGTCACCTTGGCTGCTGCCTTCTCTAGATCCACGGTTGGTTGACGGGTGCCCCAAATATCGTGGCATGTCTTTTTCAACCTACTGTAGGAGTGTCGTGTTGAAGTGTATGTTAGTGTTGTGTTGGCTACAGTGGGTGCGACTCTGTTGTTCGGGTTACTTTTAGGCATGGTTGTGGGTGGGTGTGTTGTTTATTTTTTTGAACAAGGAGTGCCCCAAAGGGCCTGGAAGCTTTTCATTAATTCCAAACGGTAGAGGTACAAATTATTACAAAGGAGCCCATAAGATCAGAGAATAGGTCCCCAGCATTTACAGAAAAATACCTCACTCAGAAATGGAAAAACGCAAATCGATCCTTCTCTTTCTCCACCGCCGCGCCGGAGATCAGCTACGCCGCCGTCATGCGTAGAGGCATTTATTGAGGAAGACCTCACCAGGAGGCCAGAGACCACCGCTGAACGCCAGGGTCACCCAGGGCCTGCTTCGCCTCTCCTCACCACCATGGCCGGCCAAAGGTGCCAAAGCTTCTGGATTTTTGGCGCCCCACTGCTCCTCCTCCTCGCCACCTCCGCCGGCCAGGAAGAACAGAGGGACTCCACACCCCAGCGCCAGAAGGTGGCCAGCAACCACTCTTTTATTTGGGGAGACGGTGATCTTCCTCATCTTCCCCAACTCCTTCCATCGGAGCAAGCGGAGAAGAGAGAGAGCTCCTAAAGCCGACGAGATCTGGGCGCCAAGGTCTGCAGCTCGTCTCCATCTACCGGGCAAAAATCCCTCTACTGGCACATGGCCAAAACTACTCTCTACCCTAGCTACTCCGGAGCCTCCCCTTCTCCATCTCCGGCCGGCAGCGCCGCCGGATCGAAGTCGGGGACGACCGGGCAAGAAAAAATGTGGCTACCAAGGGGAGAGAGGAAGAGCGGTGGGATGGGAGGGGAAAGTGAAAAGTTAGTTTAGGTGGAGGTTTTGCACGCTGCTTGGTGTGTTGTTTATGGGGGCTTGGCTCTATTGTTGTTGATTTTCGCTTGATTTTCTCCTAAAAACTGAGCAATCTTTTCTTAATTAGTAATAGTTAAGGCAAAAATTTGCCTGCATTTAAAAATAAATAAATTTGTATGCACGAATCAGATCGAGCGGGAGTCCGGAAGGTTACCTTTGTCCCTCCGAGGAATTTTGTGTGCACGCACTGGTATGCATGTCATACACAACAGGACCACCGGGGATGCAAGGAAAGCTGGCGAGCGCGTACTTGGTACGAACCACCATGGACCTAGGATGACGGAGGCTTCGACACGCTGTTGCGAGCCAGCGACAATGGATGGCCCATTTGGCCAATCGACGTCCGATACGAATCAGTGTATCCACTAGTGGAGAAGAGGCCTTTGGTCCCAAGCAAATGTCCCAGTGCTGAACCAAACCGGGTCCAATGGGGGCATTGGTCCCGGTTCGTTTCTGCCCAGGACGACCCCACCCGCCGGGCGCCTGTCTGTAGTGGTTTTGGACCCGGTTTGTAATACAAACCGGGACTAAAGGGTCCACCGCAGGCGCGACAAAGCCGTGTCGGGCCGTGGGCAACCCTTTAGTCCGGTTTTTTAAAAAAAACGGGTTCAAAAGGCCCCGCCTCTGGCTATATAACCTTGCCCCTGCCCAAGTGTGAGCCACACTTGGCCATTTTTTCACTATCTTCACAAGAGGGGTGTATTGCTTTCCTCTCTTCTTCACATGCACAAGAGGTGTTCGATGAAATGCTTAAGAGGATTTGCCACTTGAGTTTACACAAATCAAGCCACACTTAACTTGCTTTTTTCTTCTTCATCGAGGTTAACAACTTTATCCTTTTCATCTGCAATTGATAAAATGCATGTGTATATATACATCGTGGATGTTACGTAATGGTTTTGATCAGCTTAATTATATCATGCAGATGAATCGGCAATGGATGTACATTGACCGATGGTTTGACGAGTTCACTGCGGGCCTGGATAATTTTATGGCCGTGGCGGAGGCAAACAAACATGGTGGCTTCATGTATTGTCCATGTGTGGACTGCAAGAATACCGTAAATTACGCTCACTCGAGTCTCATTCACAGCCACCTTCTGCGATCCGGTTTCATGCCCAGTTACTATTGTTGGACCAAGCACGGAGAAAGAGGGGTTATGATGGAAGACAATGACGAAGAGGAAGAGGATGATGACGGTTATCCCAATTTCCCTGAATACGATGATACTGCAGAAGGCAATGAAGACAATGAAGTAGAAGATCAAGAGGCACCAGATGAGCCTGCTGATGATGATCTTGGCCGGGCCATTGCTGATGCAAGGAGAGAATGTGAAACTGAAAAGGAAAGGTTGGCCTTCGACAAGATGATAGAAGATCACAACAAATTGTTATACCCAACTTGCGAACATGGCCATAAAAAGCTAGGCAAAGACACTGGAATTGTTGCAATGGAAGGCGAGAGAACGGTGTCACCGACTCAGGATTTGGAAAGTTGTCGACAATAATTAAGAGGAAGCTTCCAAGGGGTAACGAATTGCCCGCCAAAGATGCATTTAAGCGAAGAAGATTGTCAGCCCTCTAGGATTAGATGTGCAAAAGATACATGCATGCATTAATAACTGCATCCTCTACCGCGATGAGTACGAGAATTTGGATGCATGTCCGGTGTGCACTGCATTGCGGTATAAGATCAGACGAGATGACCCTGGTGATGTTGAGGGCGAGCGCCCCAGGAAGAGGGTTCCTGCCAAGGTTATGTGGTATGCTCCTATAATATCACGGCTGAAACACTTGTTCAGAAATAAAGAGCATGCTAGGTTGTTGCGATGGCACAAAGAAGACCGTAAGAAAGACGTGATGTTGAGGCACCCTGCTGATGGCTCCCAATGGAGAAAAATCGATAGAGAGTTCCCAAACTTTGCACAGGATGCAAGGAACTTACGGTTTGGTCTAAGTACAGATGGCATGAATCCTTTTGGAGAGCAGAGCTGCAGCCATAGCACCTGGCCTGTGACTCTTTGTATATATAACCTTCCTCCTTGGTTGTGCATGAAGCGGAAGTTCATTATGATGCCAGTGCTCATACAAGGCCCGAAGCAACCCGAGAATGACATTGATGTGTACCTGAAGCCATTAGTCCAAGAACTTCTACAGCTGTGGTCCCTAGCAGGTGTACGTGTGTGGGACGAGCACAAGCAGGAGGAATTTGACCTAAGTGCGATGCTTTTCGTAACCATCAATGACTGGCCTGCTCTTGGTAACATTTCAGGACAGTCAAACAAGGGATACAATGCATGCACACACTGTTTACATGAGCTCGAAGGTGATTATTTGGAAAAAGGTCAGAAGGTCGTGTACAGGGCATCGTCGATTTCTTAGGATTACCCATCCCGTAAGAAAGAAAGGCAAGCATTACAACGGTGAGGCTAATCACCGGAGGAAGCCTCCCCATCGTGATGGTGTTGATATATTTGGTATGGTCAAGGATCTAGATGTAATATTTGGAAAGGGTCCTGGCGGACGGTCTGTTCCGAATGACGATGCCGGACACGCGCCCATGTGGAAGAAGAAATCTATATTTTGGGATCTACCCTATTGGGAAGTCTTAGAGGTCCGCTCTTCAATCGATGTGATGCATGTGACGAAGAATCTTTGCGTGAACCTGCTAGGCTTTCTGGGTGTGTACGGGAAGACAAAAGATACACCAGAAGCACGGGAGGACCAGCAACGTTGGAAAGACCCCAAAAAGCTGCATGAGAGAGTTAAAGGACGTCATTTATCCAGCTACGCTCTTACAAAAGCAGAGAAGGAAATATTTTTTGAATGTCTTAGCAGTATCAAGGTCCCATCTGGCTTCTCCTCCAATATAAAGGGAATAATAAATATGGAGAAGAAAACATTCCAGAACCTGAAGTCTCATGACTGTCACGTGATACTGACACAGTTGCTTCCGATTGCATTGAGGGGGCTTCTACCGGAAAATGTTCGACTGCCCATTGTGAAGCTATGTGTATTCCTCAATGCAATTTCTCAGAAGGTAATAAATCCAGAAATTCTACCGAGGTTGCAGAATGATGTGGTCCAATGTCTCGTTAGTTTTGAGCTGGTGTTCCCACCATCCTTCTTCAATATTATGACACATCTCCTCGTTCACCTGGTCGATGAGATTTCCATTCTCGGTCCTGTGTTTCTACACAATATGTTCCCCTTCGAGAGGTTCATGGGAGTCTTGAAGAAATATGTTCATAACCGTGCTAGGCCAGAAGGAAGCATCTCCAAGGGCTATGGAACAGAGGAGGTCATTGAATTACGTGTTGACTTTATTCTGACCTTAAGCCGATTGGTGTTCCCCGAATCGCGGCATGAAGGGAGACTAAGTGGAAAAGGCACGCTAGGAAGGAAATCAATGATATGTAGGGACGGGATTTCTTTGACTCAAGCACACTACACAGTTCTACAAAGTTCCACCTTGGTGGCTCCGTATATCGGTGACCACAAGAACTTTCTACGCTCCCAGAACCCGGGGCAGTCGAACGATTGGATTAGACGTGAACACATGTTGACTTTCGGCGGTTGGTTGCAAAAACATCTCCTGAATAACAAACATATTGAAGATCAGTTGTACTTGCTGGCCCAGACACCATCTTCGACTGTAGTGACTTTCAAGGGGTACGAGATAAATGGGAATACATTTTACACGATCGCCCAAGATAAAAAGAGCACCAACCAAAACAGTGGTGTCCGGTTTGATGCAATAATGAATGAAGGCCCAAATGACACATATTATGGTTACATAGAGGATATATGGGAACTTGACTATGGACCTTCTTTTAAGGTCCCTTTGTTTAGGTGCAAATGGGTCAACAAAACAGGAGGAGGGGTTCGTGTAGACAAGTTGTATGGAATGACAACAGTGGATCTCAACAATCTTGGGTATAGAGACGAACCATTCGTCCTAGCCAAGGATGTGGCCCAGGTTTTCTATGTGAAGGATATGTCTACCAAACCAAGAAAAAGGAAACATAAGGAAACAAATACATCAAACGATGAGCCAAAGCGCCACATAGTTCTTTACGGAAAAAGAAACATCGTGGGAGTGGAGGACAAGACAGACATGTCAGAAGATTATAATCAGTTTGATGAAATTCCACCCTTCAGAGTGAACATTGATCCAAGCATCAAGTTAAATGATGAAGATGCTCCATGGTTACGGCCGAAGAAGATTAATTAAATGATGAAGATGCTCCATCATCATGTTAATTGAAGAATGTTCATGGCACAAATGAGTATCTCAACATGGCAATCAATTTCCCATTTATTTTTGTGTAATCATGTAAGCGTATGTAAGATATTAAAAGTGGAGATGCGCCACGGGAGATTTCCCAACCCTTTCCCCAACACTCGTTAGATGAGATGTAGTCGTTCGGGGGCTTGCAGGAAAAAATTCCAAGGCGCAGTTTACGAAGATGCCGTAGGGCGTGTGCACCAACGACATCTTCGAGAAACTGCGCCACAGAGAGATTTCCCAACCCTTTCCCCAACACTGTTAGATGAGATGTAGTCGTTCAGTGGGCTTGCAGGAAAAATTCAAGGCGCAGCTTCCGAAGATGCCGTAGGGTGTGTGCACCAACGACATCTTCGAGAAATCGCCACACGGAGATTTCCCAACCCTTTCCCCAACACCGTTAGATGAGATGTAGTCGTTTAGGGGCTTGCGGGGAAAAATTCGAGGAGCAGCTTCCGAAGATGTCGTAGGGCGTGTGCACCAACGACATCTTCGAAGCTGCGCCACGGAGATTTCCCAACCCTTCCCTTCATCCATGGGAATGAAACTCTGCTTGGCTTGTTGATCCGCTTGGCAAGGCGTATCGATGCTCCTTTTATAGGCACGGCACCTCTTCTACTTTGTCTTGTTCCTTCGACGGGCGTGCGCGCTACATGCTTTATCTCATCGAAAGCAAAGGTGCGTCCACCCATGCGTTCTTATCCTGCCGACATCTTTAGTCCCAGTTGTACCCACCAGCCGGGACTAAAGGTTACCCACACGTCCTTATCCCACCGACAGTTTTGTTAGATGACACAAAAAAGGATCTTTAGTCCCGGTTGTACCCACCAGCCGGGACTAAAGGTTACCCACACGTCCTTATCCCACCGACAGTTTTTGGCGCCACTGCGTTCCCGCCTATTTTTCTTCCCGCACTTTCCATTGCTTCCCGCCTCCGTCCTCCCGCCATTTTTTCACTATATATATGTTGGCTTGGCCTCCATTTACATATCACATCTAGACTCATATCTGCAAACCTCATCACCAGGTCACATGGCTTCCATCGTATCTCTAACCCTCCGGGAGGCGGAGGCGCTTTGCGCGTCGAACTACCCCTGCCCGCCGGGCTACCGCGTCCCTACCGGCTGGTTGCTGAGCGTCGGAGGGGTACCGGTCCCTCCTGTCCCTCTAGGTGTGGCGCGCGAGATGGCCATCACGAACCACTACTACTTCGAGCTCACGCCAGAGCAGCGGAGGAATCCCCAGTGGCATCCCGACTACAGCCCGACTTGGGAAAGCTTCTTCATCAATCGGCGTGAGAGGGCGCTCGCCAGGCACGAGGAGGGCGGCCCGCCTCCTTCAAACTTCAACGAGGCCGGCCGTCGGCTGTGGTGGCGCGACCGAACTCTCCAGGGCGTCATGGCCCACCGTGGCCCCCGCCTGCGCTACCCTCAGTCCCAGCCCACGCGTGCTCTCCCGCCGAGGTTTGACTACCGCGACCCCGATGCCAGCGACGATGATGACGGCGACTACGACGACTACAGTGGCGAGTACTATAGGGCTAGGCACGAGTATGACTGAATGACTCGAACAGTCGAATCTGGCCATGTATCTTAATTAATTTTCAGTTGAGCTAGGCACGAGTACTATAGGGCTAGGCACGAGTACTATCTGGCCATGTATCTTAATTAATTTTCAGTTGAGTTCTGTACTTTAATTCCACATGTAATCTGGCGGGAAACTTTTCTCATCATCAGCGTCTGCCACAACGACTTTATTGAAAATACAATAAAATAGATAAACAACTAGTCTAGTCGATCTACTCGTAAACCGGAGGTTGTCTCGGTCCAAATGTCGTCCCACCGAGGGTCGTTGTCGGCCCAAGTTGTATTCGGGTTATCGAGCTCGAACACGGCGACGGCCCGACGGTGGCGCCTGTTGGACCTGCGTTGTGCCCGGAGGTCAGCGAAGAACGCGGCGGTGTTGTCGGCGTCGTTGGGGAACTGCGCCCTCCACTGGCGCATCAACTCCTCGTCGTGCTCGGCGATTGCGATCCGGCGCTGCACACGGCGGTGGCGGCGGCGATCCTCGGTCGTCGACGAGGCACGGCGTCGACGCGCGGAACTCCGCCTCCTCTCGCGATTCGACGTCTGGGAAGTTCATGTCGCACCGTGGCCGCCGAAATCGCCATGCGGCCGCGTCGTAAGCGCGCGCCACCAGCTCCGGGGTGTTGTACGTGCCGAGGGTGAGCCGGAAGCCACCGGCGCGCATCTCGGCGTAGAACCTACCGTTCGGCCGCGCTCGGATGCCACGGAAGCCGGACGAGCCGCGACGGCGCGGCGGCATCCCGGCGACGAATGAACGGAGGCGACGGCGACGTGTGGTTCCGCGCGCACGCGGCGCTTTATAGCACAGCGACGCGGCAAGTTTGGCGACAGGTGGCGCGGGGAAGCGGCGGGGCGTGGCACGTGGAAGCGGCGGCGACAGTGGCGCGGGGAAGCGGCGGGCGTGGCACGTGGAAGCGGGATCTACACGCCGCACGGCGGTGGCGGCGGGCGAGGCACGTGGAAGCGGCGGCGACACGTGGCACGGGAAGGGACACGTGTGGCGGTGGCGGTGGTGGCCAGTACATGGCGGTGGCGGTGGTGGGCAGTACACGGCGGTGGCCCGTACATGGCGGTAGGACGGTGGTGGCCAGGCGGTGGCGGTGGCGACGGTGGCCGCATACACGGCGATGGCGACGGTGGTGCCAGTACACGGCGGTGGCGACGATGGCACGTACATGCATGGCGGTGGCGGCGGTGGACACGTGTGGCGGTGCGGTGGCTTTTTTTCATTTGAAATAAGGCGGGAATGAAACTTTTAAAAAGTGGCCTTTGGACCCGGTTTGTATTACAAACCGGGACTAAAAGCCTTTTTGCGCGCAGCGAAAACGCAGCAAAAATGGCCTTTAGTCCCGGTTTCAAACCGGGTCCAAAGGGGGCTTTGGTCCCGGTTTGTAACACGAACCGGGTCCAAAGGGGCGATATAAAAGAAAACACTTCGTCTCCGCGGAGATCAATCCCGCGAGACGGCGCTTGTTCCGCCAGGCTGCCGAAATCGCCGCCGGCCGCCGGCCGTCATCGCCGCCGCCTCCCGCGAGCCGTCACCGTCGCCTCGCGCCACCGCCTCCGCCGCCCGTCTCGCGCTGCCGGGCGCCACCGCCCTCCGCCCCCGCGCCCGCCGAACGCGCGCGCCCGATCCCGCGCGCTCACCGCCCGCCACCGCGTCGCCCGCGCCGTCCGCCACCCCAGCGTCGCCGCGCCGCCCACCGCCAGCATGCCGCCTCTCGCCGTCCGCCGCGCCCTCTCCACCTGCCGGCTGCCGGCCACGCCCACCTCCGCTGCGGTAAGCGCCGCCGTCTTCTCTTTTTTTTATTTTTTTTATTTGTTAGATTAGTTAATTTGTTAGGTTAATTATATAGAAACAATAGTTAGAAAAAAAGTTAGTACAATTAGTTAGAAATTTAGTTAGAAAAAAAGTTAGTAAAATTAGTTAGAAATTTAGTTAGAAAATTAGTTAAAACAATAGTTAGAAAAAAGTTAGTAAAATTAGTTAGTAAAATAGTTAGAAATTTAGTTAAAACAATAGTTAGAAATTTAGTTAAAATAGTTAGAAATTTAGAAAAAAAGTTAGTAAAATTTAGTTAAAATAGTTAGAAATTTAGTTAGTGTTACTGTTACAAAAATAGTTATGAGGGCCGCCGCGCCGGTAACCGCTACGCTCGCGATGGCGCCCCTAAAATACGGTAGTGCCGACGCCCCTGCCGGCGCCCCCAAAATAGAGTATGTAGTGCCGGCGCGCCGGTAACCGCTACGCTCGCGATGGCGCCCCCCAAATACGGTAGTGCCGACGCCCCTGCCGGCGCCCCCAAAATAGAGTATGTAGTGCCGCCGCGCCGGTAACCGCTACGCTCGCGATGGCGCCCCCCAAATACGGTTGTGCCGACGCCCCTGCCGGCGCCCCCAAAATAGAGTATGTAGTGCCGGCGCCCCCCAAATGGTAGTGCCGGCGCCGACTAACATAAAAGTAGTGAAGTTATTTTTTAATTTATGTTAATGTTGGTACATATATATATGATTTGTTTTCGTAGCTACGATGCCGCGACAGCCGCCGCGCCGTGGTCTGACTCTTCTAGAGGAGATGGAGCAGATGGGGGAGGTCCAGGACTGGGCTCCGCCGGGGTGGCACTGGGAGGTCTTAGCTTCCGGGTCGCGCACCTTGGTGCGGAATCCAGGTCCCGTTGTCGACCCGGATATTCTTTGGTGGAGGTCTTATGGGCCACGGTCGTTTCAGAGGGAGCCGGCCCCGCCGGAGGAGGTAGCTCAGCGCATTGAAGCGGAGGACCAGCACGTTCGCCGTTACATGTACGCGTTAGACAACATGTATAGGACCGGATGGAGCGTTATGCGGGGATCTCATGTTAGCTATGCTCCCGTTGTTGTTCCGTGGCTTTGGGGGTACACCCAGCGCTGCTCAGGACCCGGTCGGCGCCCTCTAGGACCCGGTCTGCGCGGTTGAGTGGTTATAGTAGTGATTGATATGTATTAGGGTTAAATAAACATGAACCCGATCTATGTATGCATGTAACTGCAGTATCTGCTTTCAGCACTATATTATCGATCCTTAGTTAAGAACTACATTTTCAGTTTTCTGCATTATCCTTAATTTGATCATATGATGGTTCCTATGTATAGCTTGCAGGTCGTTGTAGAAAGCATGGACAGAGATGAAATTCAAGAAAATTTCATGGAGGAACTCATAGCAAACGGTACTCTGGATGATCGCGACGACGACGTTATTCCAGATGATGGCGGTGACGATGTCACCGCAACTTATTTGAATGACTCCGGTGAGGGAGCGGAGAATATTGAGGAAGAAGATCCTAGTGGCGCCAGTGAGGAACAAGATCATCATAATGGCTCCCGAACTGTAGTTATCACCGAGGCATATAAATTAATTAAGCCGCTGTTGATCGACTAGATGCATTAACTAATTAAATTGTACTTACTATGAACTATTTCTTTTTTAGCCCTCCGGATCGAGCACTTCTTCTGTAAAGTCGAGGAAGCGAGGCCCGGCCAAAAAGTTGGATGAGGTGTTAGGCACGACATCACCCACATCGAAAAGGATGGTAAACCGATTGCTCCAGAGAAAGGTGCAAAGGCATTTATAGCTCAATGCGGAGTGCTTGTTAGGGACCACGTCCCGATCACCGTTCGAGAATGGCACAAGCCGAAGGGACTAGTGCTGTCTGCAGAGGAAGAAGCTCAAGGTCTTTATATCGATGATGTAGCCAAAAACAGCATTATGAACAAGCTCATGTCACATTTCAACATAGTACCCGAAGAGGGGGGTGACGCTGAAAAGGCCAAGATGGAGCAGGCCCTCCGCGAGTTTGGCAAGAAGAAGATGGCCGAACTATTCAAGAGCCACAAGAAAAGATTGCGCCGCCTTATCAAGTTAAAGAAGACTCCGGACAGTGAGAAGGTAAAAAATCACTGGGACGAATTCGTGAAGTACAGCACGGAGTCAGGAAGAATTTAAGAGAAGGTCGGAAATAAATAAGGCAAATGCTGCGTTGAAGCTATATCACCAAATTCTCGGGTCCAGGTGGATACAGGTGGCTAACCGTCCTAAGTGGCAGGCAGTGAGGCGTGAACTGACCGATAAAGGGATCAGATTAGGGACACACGGTTGGATCGAACGGTGCAAGGAGTGGTTCTACGGGATTGGGGAACGTTGGATCCGTAAACAGGGAAGTGCATCTATAAGAAAGCTCATCTGAAGGTTCCCATTGATGCCCTGGAACAAGCACATAGGGACGTGGAGGCGGGGTTGTTCCAGCCCGAAAGAGAGAACGATGAGCTGACACGCGCCCTTGGGAACAAAGAACACGACGGACGAACACGAGGCACAGAAGGCTCCGTTCCGTGGAAGTATGGCTTTCCTGCGGAAAGGAAGAGATTTCCTGATAAAAGCCATGAGAGGAGGAAGGCAAGGGAAACAGACCGCCTGGCTAACTTAGAGGAGGGTATGAGCACCATGAAAGCCCAATTAACCATGGTAACCCAAGTACTTACATCTCAGATGGCTCGGGGGCAGGCTGTAGATCCTGCACTGCTCAATGCCCTCGCCCCGCTGCAATCTCAACCACACCGGAAAAGCAGCGTGGCTTCCTCTCAGCAGGTGGATAATGATGATGATGATGACCAGGTGGTCGAGCCTCCTCGCTACCCCCCGTGGATGATCTCACTGAGAGCCGTCCTTGTGAGCTGCATGTTAAAGTTTTCAACCTATCCTTCAAGGCGGCGGTCGGCATCCTCTTACCTACAAGGTCTTACCATTGCCGTCCGGTCCAAGACGACTTTGCTGTTGTGATGGTGGATGAAGTGTTGAGAGAGTATGAGGGGTTGGTGCTTGAGCACCCTGCCGGTGAATATGGGGAAATCACAGACCCGGGAGAAGCCCGTAGAACCACCGTGCAATGGCGGAAGGAGAACATTGTGTTTCCGGGTGAGAAGCCAACAAGCAGGCCACCTCCGCCTCCTCCGCCACCTGTGCGCCTCCTCCGCGTGATGATTCTCCTCTCGCGCGATGATGATTCCCCTATCCATGACCAGTCTCCTCCGCGTGAAAATACTCCGCCGCCTCCTCCTCCTCGTCGGAGACTCCGCCGCCTCCACCTAAGCAAAGAGGAAGCGGTCCGCGACACCTCCTACAGCTCCGAAGAGATCATCAACTCCAATGAGGGCACAGACTCAGCAGTTGTTACCGCATGAGCAGATCGAAGAGCAAAAGGCGTTTCTTGCGCCGAAGAAGATGTTTATTCCACCGCAGATGGTGAAGCACTTTGCCGAGACGAGAATGAAGAGACCTGAGTGAGAGCTGATTATGACCGCTCTCTTGGACAGTCCTCTAGAGCGAGCAAAGAAGAAAAAAGTCGCCCAGCTTGGACAGCAGGACATTCAGGCCGTACCCCACTTCATCGTGGAGCCCTATCATGATCCAGAGACGGCATCGATGATCGAACGGGCGGCTAGAGCTCAGGGAGCATCAGTTGAGTACGAAGATTACTATCCAACGGCTCAAGTGGTAAACAAGTATAGATACGGATCTGATCTCGTCAAACCTGGCGAGCTCGCGCGTCTAGGGACTCGTATGCGAAGGTTGCATGACTGGCACTGAAAGCTTTGTCGAAGATGTGAAAGCTACCTCACGGTGTATCTTAGGGATGAGCATTACTTCCGGGGGGAAGACGAGATAAACCTTGAGTTAGAAGAACTGTTTCAGTTATTCAATCAAGACGCCCTCGACAAAGCTGTCATCAGTTGCTACTGCCTGTAAGTGATTTATTTGTGTAATTAAGTTTGTAGCTCATTCATTTGCACTAACAATTATCCTCATTATATTCTTTGTGTACGCTATACATTTAATTATGCAGAATGAAGAAGCTGGAATACAAAAGAGGCAAGCTCCTACCGCTGGGGTTCATAGACCCAAACACAGTTCATGAAGTTACGGTTCGACAGTACCCCAAGGACACAGAGGACAACATCGTAATGTTTTTAGAGAAGCAAGCAGACAAAGAGGATATATTCTTTCCCTACAACTTCAAGTGAGTGTTATATATAACATACATTATGCTTGTGCACCTTCCACTTTATTCTCGTAATCATTGAGCTATGCTTGTGCAGATTCCACTTTATTCTCCTAATCATTGATCTTCCCCTTGGAGTTGTAAAAGTCATGGACTCGAAACGTAAAGAATATGCGGAATGGGCAGACATGGCTGCCATCCTCCAGAGGTAGTTTCAATCAATTTCGTATTGGCATCTTCATCTGTTCTAATTCGAAGATATCATCAACTAATCAATTACTCATTTACTCATTATTTTTTGCCGGGCAGGGCTTGGAAACGGTTCATCAATACTGTTCCGGGTAAATGGAAACCGGAGCTTACATTTTAAGATTACCCTGTAAGTAGTACTATATATATAGCTATGTCCGTGAAACTTTATATATGATATTTACTTTCAATACGATGCTTGATTATTAGTTTGATCGAACTATTTTTTCGTAAAGTGTATGAGGCAGGAACAAGGGAATAACTTATGTGGATACTATGTCTGCACCTTCATGCGTGACATGGTCTGTCCCAAGGGTGGGGATGCCCAAATACACCACACTCGTGTACGATAACAAATTTTCACAATTAATCTTAATTAGTACCATCTATTGTATTGAGTTCCATTCATATATTGATCTCCTTTTTTAAATATAGATGACACGCCTGCGGGACACTCTCATAACAGCGGATCAAATAAAAGCAATTCAAGAGCAAATCGCGGGATTCTTTATTACCGAGGTCCTTACCCCAGGTGGAGAGCACTATCGGAAGATCGTGACGGCGGAGGAAATTCGTCGAGGAGATGTTGTATTGTAAATATGCATGCATTACGTGTACTGTGTTGACTATGTCGTGTACTGTTGACGATGTCTATATATATTCATGACGATTTTTTGTGGTTTCTTGAATGATATATATGCATTGCTGAAACTCTGGCCCTGTTTCTCTGCCGCGGCAGAGAAACGCTGGTACAGCCTAAATCTGTGCCGCGACAGAGAAATATCAATTCTCTGCCGCGGCAGAGAAACCTAGGCCCGGTTCGTACCACGAACCGGGACCAAAGGCCTTCCACCGCGAGCTCCCTGGCCGCACCACGTGTCGAGGCCTTTAGGCCCGGTTAATCTTTGAACCGGGACTAAAGGGTACCCCCTTTAGTCCCGCCTAATTGGTCCCGGTTCGGGAACCGGGTCTGAAGGCCCAAATGGACCAGGCCTATTGCCCCTTTTTCTACTAGTGATCCCAGAGTACTAGTATGACCGCATGCATGCACACACGACAGCACGAGAATTAAATACGAGTATGTAATCTTGTACCGCCTGCAGTGCATGACACTATTGAAAATTTGATCAACACGAGAAGATGAGAACCAACCTGTGGTTGGATGGTTAGGATGGGAGTTGACGTTCCCGTCGACAGCGAGGCGCCTGTGGTGACTTCGTCAATCTCAAGACCCGCCGGATCAATTCTTCAACGCAGTCTCTTGGAGGTGCTCATAGGGGTAGGGTGTGCGCGTGTGTGCGTTCATAGGGGTAAGTGTGCGCGCGTATGTATCAGCGTCTTTGATTGTACTGTGTTTCGTAAAAAAAAAAATCAACACGAGAAGATTAGAGTAGTACGAGCGGATAAAACGTTTTTTTTTTTTTTGAAAATACCAATATATTAAGTCAGCAAGCCACCTCATTAAAAACCTTCCAGTCCCCTTCGGTACCCTGGTAAGGAAAAGAGTGCGTCTGGTACTTGCTGCTTTAAGAGTTTAGTACAGTTACATCGTTCAACACATCTGACATAACAGATGGAGGAGGATCATTATCCCAAATACAAAAAGATTTTGCATCAAAACTTAATCTAGCTTGGTTATGCGCCGTCTTATTTGCTTCTCTGGGACAATGTTGGAAAGATATTCTTCCAATTCTGCGAGCAATCTGAAAACAGTCCGCCAGCACTGCTGAATAGGGACTCCAAAGTTCAATATCTCCATTGCAAGCAGTGATCAACTCCATACTATCAGATTCCACCACTACAGGAGAACAACCAATATTTTCCAGAAGTAACATGCCATTCTTCAAAGCCATAGCTTCGGCAAATGCTGGACTTAAAATGTTCATCAAAGGCCAAGTCCCACCACCAATCACCTCACCATGATCATTCCTTACAATTGCTGCTGTAGACCCCAACCCATTGGGGAAAAAACATGCATCTATATTCAGCTTATAGTGGTGAGCCGGGGGTTTACTCCAGATTACCGCCTTTGGTGTTGCTCCCTGTTCTGACAAAGAAAAATTCATGGTTAGAGCTTTTATGGAAAACGCCGAACTAAATGGTGAAGCAACCTTCTCTCCTTTCACCCCTTCTCGACGCTGCCACCAAATATACCATGCCGCCACCGCCACTGTTTCCTTCACACTGAGCGAACCAAGGACTGGTGAGAGATTCAAATCAGCCCGGAGAATTTCTTCCAAAACAACACTCCCGGACCTGTCCAGTTTTGACCAGTGAGTTATAAAGTCATTTAAGCCTAACGCTGTCCAAACTTCCTTAGCTCGGCTGCACGTAAACATCAAATGCATAATATCTTCAGCCCCCATCTTGCATATTGGACATTGAGCTGGCACTTTAATATGGCGGTTAGCCAAAATTGCCATTCCTGGAATCAGACCATGTAAAGCTCTCCATATAAAGATTCTGATTTTGGGCGGAACTTGAAGTTTCCAAACAATACCCCACACTGGGTTACTTGACGATGAACTTTGGCTAGAGCTGCTTCTCATTTTCATCCCAAACTGATGCTCCCATTCTGAATAATATGCAGAACGTACAGAAAAGCAAAAATTGCTAGTCTTGTGCCAGGCCACAAAATCCTCCCCTAAATCATGGCTGATAGGGATCTGTAGTATTCTTCTCACATCCAGTGGGTTAAAATTTTCCTTTAGTAAATCTTCATCCCAAGAACCCGAAATTGGATCAATGAGGTCATCAACTGTCCTCAGTAGACAGTTCCTACGAGCAGTAATAATTTTGCGAGTCACGCTTCCAGGAATCCAGTGGTCTCTCCATATATTTATCCTTCTACCATTGCCAACTCGCCAAATGTGCCCTCTCTTGAAAGTTTGTATACCACTCACAATACTCTGCCAAGTAAAGGAGGATCCTTTCTTAGGTCCAGCAGCCAACAGATTACCATCTGGATAATATTTCGCCTGAAGAATCGTTGCACATAGACTGGTAGGGTTATTAAGTAATCTCCATGTCTGTTTTGCCAACATTGCCAAATTGAAAGAGTGTAGGTCACGAAACCCCATCCCTCCATCAATTTTTGGAATACACATTCTCCACCATGCCCTCCAGTGCATTTTTTTGTACTCCTCCGTATCTCCCCACCAGAAGCCTGCCATAGCATCTGTAATAGACTTGCAGATATTCTTCGGTATTTAAAAAACCCCCATCGCAAAAACTGAAATAGATTGAATAACAGCTTTTAATAAAATCTCTTTTGCTCCCATAGACATTGTTTTTTCCTTCCAACCATTCAACCTGGCTATCACTCTTTCCAATAAATACATGAAGTTATCACTTCTGTCCGTCCCCACCATAGCAGGAAGTCCCAAGTATTCGTCAGATAAGGCTTCTGTTAATATATTAAGCTCAGAACAGATTTCAGCTTTGACTTGGACATCAACATTGGGGCTAAAGTAGATACTACACTTCCCTTCACTCACCAATTGCCCCGAATTTGCGCAATATTGATCAAGTACTTGTCTCAACGAGGTTGCATTAATTAAGTTTGCCTTCATAAGGATCAAGGAATCATCAGCAAATAAAAGATGTGACACTGATGGTGCATTTCTGCACACCCTTACTCCTTCAATACCACGAACCTCCTCTTGATGAGCTAGTAAACTTGATAGACCCTCTGCACAAATAAGGAAAAGGTAGGGAGAGAGAGGATCCCCCTGCCTTAAGCCCCTAGTAGGAATAAAACCTTCTGTTTCTTGATCATTGTATCTCACTTTATATTTCACAGATTTCACACAAGCCATCAGTAGTTCGACCACTCCAGGATGAAACCCCAACTGAAGTAGCATTCTTTCAAGGAAAATCCACTCCACTCGATCATAGGCCTTATGCATATCTAATTTAACAGCACAGTATCCCACCTTCCCCTTCTTATTCTTCATAGTATGTAAGCTTTCATAGGCCACAAGAATATTGTCCGTAATCATTCTTCCAGGAACAAAAGCACTTTGTACAGGTGAAATAACCTCATCTAAAATATGCTTAATCCGAAAAGCAATCATTTTGGATATTACCTTATAAAGGACATTGCAAAGACTTATTGGTCTGTATTGGGAGATTGATTCTGGATTCTCAACTTTTGGGATCAACACAATAACTGTATCATTCCAACCTTCAGGAATTATTTTGTCATTAACAGCCTGTAACACTTCCTGAGTTAACACTTCCCCCAACATATGCCAGCATTTTTTGAAGAAAATTGCATGTAATCCATCAGTGCCAGGTGCTTTCATATCCCCAATAGAGAACAATGCCTTTCTCACATCCTCAGCAGTGTATGGTCGGAGAAGTGTATCATTCATATTGGCTGTAACTCGGGGATGCACTTTCTGTAAAAGGGATGGGTCAGTATCATACACTTCAGTAGAAAAAAGCCCTGAAAAATAGTCCGAAATCATAGGATTAAGATATGCCGTCCCTTCCCTCCAGATTCCATTTTCATCCTTTAACCTCTTCACCTTATTTCTTTGTCTGCGAGTCTTTCCAAAATTATGAAAATATGACGTATTTTTATCCCCATGTTGGAGCCAGTTTACACGACTTCGCTGCGCCCAGTGAATTTCTTCCTGTACCAATAATTTTTCAATCTCAGTTGCTAGCTCCTTCTGACGGGCCACATTTTCATCAGTAAGATCTCCTCTAGCCACATTTTCCATTTCCTTCTGAGCCGATTTTATACGCTTACTGGTACTTTTGAGAACAGTCCGATCCCAGCGGTGCAACTGATCATGGACACGGGCCAACCTTCCCGCCAAATCCATACCATTCAAAAATTGAGTAGATTCCCAGGCCCCTTCAACAATTTCCTTAAAGCGGCTTTCCTTCAACCATCTTGCTTCGAATCTCAAAACCTTTGCCCCATATGTATCCTGCGTTACCTGCTCCTCCAAAGACAAGAGCAAAGGCCGGTGGTCTGATCTGCTATACGGAAGGTTTTCCAAGCTGGCACCCGGGAACTTATTTTTCCAAGCCTCGTTTACCAGTACACGATCTAGCCTCTCCCGTATCAAGCCTCGATGCCAGGTGAATTTGTCACCAACATATCCCAAGTCATGGAGATTGCAGTCTGTTAGAGTATCACGAAAAGCTTGCATAAACCGAAGTGGTCTCGGATTACCCCCCTCTTTCTCGAATGGATATAGGATTTCATTAAAATCACCCATTATAGCCCATGGCATGGTACTCTGTGCATGTAGATCACGTAAATGCTGCCAAGTTTTGTATTTATCCTGCCATCTTGGCTCTCCATATAAACCCGTGAAGCGCCAAATATTGTCCAGACCACTGCCTATAGTAACATCAATGAAATTTTCCATCTTGAACCTCAGACTCACCGCCACTTCCTTTTTCCAAAGTAAGAGAAGTCCACCACTTCTACCATCACTAGTCACAACTAATTTATGATCCATATTCAGCTTCCTGCGTAAACATTCAGCTGGCCAATTATCTAAATGAGTTTCCGATAGAAAGAGCACATCCGCTCCTCTGCGCTTTTGGAGATCCGCAAGCGCAATAACTGCCGCAGCCCCTACAAGGCCATGGCAGTTAAGACCTAAGATTTTCATTGCGCCTGGCGGTCACCCTCGAGGGGCGCCGCCAATCTTTTATCGAGTGATTCAGGTGATTCATCCTCTCCATTTGGACGAACTTTCTTTTTATTCATATTCTTCTGGGGAGTAGTATTGCAATTGTTGCTGTTCCCTCCCTCAAATTGTCCTACCATAGCCAAAACTCCGGCTCCTGTCACCGGATCAACCCCTGTATTTGCAGCAGCTCCTATCCCTCTTGCAGAGTTTTCCGCTATACGTTTTCTGATGAACGGATTATGAATAACATGTCCCTCATACTCCATATCTGATGGGAAATCACCTCCCACTTCACCCTCATTTGCAAAAGAGCTTGATCCTCTGCCCATACCTCGTCCCCAAGGTCCACTATCTCTTCCTCCACCCCCTCTTCCTCGGCCAGGGTTTCTACCACGACCTCTACCTCTACCTCCATCTGCAAGCATAAAATCTCCCCATTCTAGCTTTGATATTTCATGTTCCCCCGTGCCACACTCCTCATGCCAATGCCCAATCATTCCGCAGCAACCACAAAATAAAGGCATCTTCTCATACTTCAACTGAAAAAATTCTTTCTTACCATCCCTTGTTACTGATGCAAATCTACTTATTTTTTTGTTTACATCCAGCCTCACCTTAATACGGACAAAGCTTCCAACAAACCCCGATGGTAATTTGATTTGGACCTCTGTCACCTCACCCACATTGCGGCACATACCTTTAATAATCGGAGTCTTCAGATAATTATCAGGGAGCTTATGAACTTGCGCCCACACCCCAACTCTGTCTAGTTTCACTGATTTTGGGTTCGTGAAACCATCGTACCCCTCCATGATTAGGGCCTGATCCCTGAATAGCCACGGACCTTGATGCATCGCTTTATTCCAGTCTGCTAGACAGTTGAATTGTATGGTAAACAGGTTTGCGTCTACTCTCCTCCAAGTTACCTCTTTTGCCGGATTCCACGATGATCTCATGTCAGCGAAGAGAGCACTCTGGCTGAACCCGAACTTTGATGTGTGAACTTTCGCAATAGCCAACCACTTTGCTTTGAAATCTGGTTCTTCTGCTTCTTCTTCCCATACAAAGTCCTCGATCTCATCTTCCTGGAGATGTAAACGTCCAAGCAATTCCTCAACCTCCTCCTTTTTCTCGCCCGACGGGCCGCTGACCTCCCCTTCGTCGTCCTTCTTCTCTCCTGGATTCTTTCCGTCCGCCGCCCCCTTCGGATCCTCTCCATCTTCCCTCCTTTCCTCCGGCTTTTCATGCGTAGCCATCAGATCAACACGTCCACAGCGCAGCGTGCGAGCAGAACCTGGTCGCCGATCGGATCAGAATCGAGAAACTCTGGTTTTGCCGAGGCGCCGCCAGAGGAAAGAGAAACCCTAGGTTTTTCGCTAGGGGAAAGAGCCTTGCCCAGCCGTACTCGCCTTAGCACATCGGAATTTTGTTTGTCGGTCCACTTAGCATCTACGTTTTGACATTAGTATACAAAACTGACCTGTTCGTCTTTTAGACGAGCGGATAAAACGTTCGTACACATCGTTCTGCCAATCTCTGATCTACCGGTGGCCGATCCCCGATCCACCAGTCATCGGCAGTACTACGTGGGCCTCCTGTTTGTGCTAGCGTTTCACCAACAGCTCTGCCGATCACTCCGGATGAACACGAGAGCTACGTTTACACCATCGATTCGGTTACAAAGTGAAACACCATGGTTATCGGTCCATAATTTGAATCCAGACCTCTGCCGTAAACAAGTGCAATTGTAAACCTCATGAGTTCCCCTTCCAATGTGATGCATGCCTTAACTCATTTGTCCCAAACTTTTGATTTCTCGTCAACTAAAAATTAGAGCATCTCCAGCCCGTGTTCCCCAAATCGTCCACCAAAGAGCGTTGGATCGAGGCTTTGGGGGACATGTTTTCTTCGTGTCGCGTTTGGGGAACATCGCTCCCCAACGGGCGTCTTCCAAACATCACCCCAGATAAATAAAAGTGCACGAAAATAAAGATTTTCATTTTCATTTGATTATATATTACAAGTTTGAATGAAAACGGCTAGATTTTATCTAACCCTAGCCTACTGGCCGTCCGACGACGCGTTTGACGGCCCCGCCCCGTTGTCGCCTCCCCTCCGTCGCAGCTCTTGCACCGCGCGCCACCTCTCCCTGCGTACGGTGGCGAGCAGACGCCACTGCTCCATCAGCGTGTCGTCGCCTGCCCTCCCCTGCTGCACCGCCTGGAGGGAGGGCTCGACGGCGCGGCGAATCTACTCGTCTTCGCGGGCACGGGCGTCGTCCTGGAGCTTCTTCTCCGACTCGAATGACTCGACGAGCGCTCGTTCCTGATCCACCGTCTCATCTGGGTGCGTCCCATCGTTGTCGGACCACTCGAAGTCGTCGTCATCCTCCTCCTCCTACGCCTCGTCGTCGTCCTCCTCCTCCTCCATCTCATCCTCCTCCTCCTCCTCCATTTGCGCCGCCAGCCGCCGCCAACGCATCAGCCTCCGCCGTTAACGCATCCGCCCGCGCCCCCCAGGCCGCCTCCGTTGCCGCCAGCGCCGCCTCCCACTGCCGACGCTCCTCCGCCGCCTGCCGCTGCTGACGCTCCACCACCTCCAGCCGCTACTGCTCAATCGCCTCCAGCCGTTCACGGTGCTTGAGATGCCGCTCCATGTGCAGGCGATGCCGCTCTGCATGCCACCGCTCGCCCATCTCCTCCGTCGGCGCTGCCGTGCCTCTTCCACCGTGGCAGCGTCGAACACCGCTATGGTGTCCGCCACCGCTGCCTCCTCCCATGCCTCGTTCTTCGCAGCTTCCGGGTCGATGTCGAACTGCGGTGCTGGAGGTGGTGTTAGAGACGGTGTTGGAGGTAACTGGCCGGCCCCGGGGTGGTTCATCATTACGCCTGTGGTGTTTTTGCGACGAGGGATGTGCTTGCGGCGGAGAAAGGGATGCCGACGGATGTGGTGGCTACCATTGAGCGGGGGAGACCTTTTATCATGCCAGCGCCGCCAGAAGAGGCGGGAATAAAGCGCGGGAAGATGCTTGCGGTGACCCAGCATACCACTGCATGTTGTAGTATACAAGTCGTTGATATGATCTTTGTGAAGGGACTTCTTCACAATTTGCCATATCCCTCAGAGTGGTACAACAGAAACATTGCAGGTCATAACACTCCATATATTATTACAAACATGGTCTTAACAAGTTGGTATTCTCACAGGTCCTATGAGAACACCCTAAGATACTATCTAAGTACGATTACAACTCCTAACAAATATAAAGAGAGCTCAACAACTTATTTAGGTAAGTTCTAAGTTGCTCGGCTCTATGATGCTAGGGTATATCACTACTCATCCACCTCGGTGTCATCGGGTCCGTAGACTATTCCATAGTCTACTCCTTCCACTCCGCCGGTAAGATCAGGTTCCTCGTAGACCAGCTCGTAGCTTCCTTCTGGTGCTCCATCGTTGATGGCCTCCACTTCCGGATCACAGTCTAGCAAGGGTGTCGAAAGAAAGTGAGTACAGAGGTACTCAGCAAGTTCTAAAAGAGTAAAAAGGTGTTTGATGCACTAGCTACGACCATTGATCAGGAAATCGCAGGTCAATGCATGTTTTTGAAATCATTTCTTCAAAAGGTTGCTTTTATTATGAAAACTATGCCCGTCAGTCTTCACAGGTTGACCAGAACTTCGTGGAGTTCCTTTCCTGCCGCGTTCGCAGTTCCCTTCCCGGAACAAGGAGTGACAGCCACAATTTGATACACTCTGCAGAGGTGCATTACTTTTCCCACAAGAGATCCCACCCTTTTTGCCATCCGTAGGGACTTGCCCCCGTTCACACTTCCTTTGGTGTGAGGCCAGGTATAAAGATCCAAGCCCACACCGCCTTCTCCGCGACTGCAAACCCACCCTTTTGTCCACCCGTATACCCCCAGTAGTCCCCGATTACGGCTTTACTCACGGTGCACTTTGGACAATCCATCATAGATCGTAGAGCCTATCATCACTAATGGATGGGGATTTAAAAGGCTATCCCAACCTACGGCAGTGCCTCCAACACCCCGCCGGCTCTACCAATCCGTTGGCGTGCAGAAGGGAAAAGATACGGCTGGCTTCACTAGAGCCATTATAGATCTCATGGTTAACGCGATTTATACGGCGCTAGAATCACTGGACGGCATTGGTAATTAATCCTAGGGTGATATAACCCATACAATGGAACCTCCACCATATCAACACATACCATGGTTCCATTGCCAGCCACATAGTCATATTCATAGTTGGAAAGTAACATTTTATTTGCGATGCAGGAATGATAAGTATATAGCTTTGCATTAAAGTAGTAGAAAATAATCAAGTTGACATGAGCAAGGGTGAACTTGCCTGTGGACTGCGAGATAGTGCAGTTCAA
The DNA here is from genome assembly GCF_019359855.2 of Lolium perenne. NCBI lineage: Eukaryota > Viridiplantae > Streptophyta > Magnoliopsida > Poales > Poaceae > Lolium > Lolium perenne. The sequence continues at coordinate 299,199,994 of NC_067250.2, read as the reverse complement.
TGCAGTTGATGGAACCTGGACCTCGGGTTCTGTAAGAAGCATCATTGTCCGGTAAGGACAATGTTATAAAATCCAAATAATGCAATTATGGATGTATTATTTTATGTTGAATCCCTTTACCCCGCTGAGTTATAGCAATTTAGGGTTGAGTTTAAGATTTATGCCTTTGGCAGTAACTTGCAATTCCTTTAATGTGTAAACCATTTTAATTTACATAAAGTAAAATAATTCAAAGTAAAACTACTTTACTTGGTGATTCATTATTCATTCCAAAAATGAATTGAAATAATAGAGTTGCCTCTATATTGTTGAAAATAAAAGGAATAGAGTATTTTTCTTTGAAAAATACCTATCTCAAGAGAAATGACTTGGAATAATAGAATTTCCTTTTGAAATGTTTGAAAATAAGTATTTGAACTTATTTGAGATTTTTCCTTGAATTTTAAATACAAGGAAATAATAGTTTTAAATTCCAAGTTATTATTTTAAATTCTTCAAATTCATAATTTTGAATTTGTTTCTTAAATTCTATTTTATATTTTATTTAGGTTAAGATTTATTTTTCATTCACCAATCCAATTTTTAATGAATTTATAGAGTTGTATTTTATTTACTAAAAATTGGTGAAATTCTGGCTTTTTCTAAATAGTGAAAAGACTAAAATACCCCTGGCCCCTATTGGGCCAGCCTACTAACTAAGGCCCATGGGACAGCCCACTAAGGCTTGTCCCATAACGGGTCGGTGGCGCCGAAGCGGCCCACCTCGCTCACTCACTCGTCTCTCTCACTCGCTCGCCCTAACCCTAACCTCTCGCGACGCCCGTGGCGATGGCGTCGCCGCCATGGCCGCCGCCGCGCTCCGGCCATCTCCGTGCTCCCCTGCCTTAGCCACCTACCAGATCTGGACCTCCGCGAGATGATCTATCGATCTGTCCGCGTGGTTTCTCCCATCTCTTCCTCTCCTGGCGAATCGCCTCCTCTCTGGATCCACTGGTGAATCGCCTCGGCGGTTTGGTGGTCTCCGGCAACCTCTCGTCCTCACCGTCGACGTGCGCCCCCCTGAGACCGACCTGGTGCGGTGCTGCTTGCAGTACCAGTGCCGTCGTCTCCATGCCGTGCTGCTGTGGTGGTGTTCGTGCTCGTCGGCGTAACGCCGGCGCCTACCCTGGGCTTTGCAGCTGCTATGGCCGCGCGAGCACTGCCTCGCCATGCCATAGCCTCTGCCACCAGGCGCATGTAAGTGTTCTTCTCCTCCTCCTTCTCTTCTCCATGCCTGTGCGCCTCCCAAGCTACTGTGCTTCTTCCTCCTTCTATTCTACTGCTCACTGGTGATCTTGTGATCACACCGAGCCTTGCCATGGCTGCCTAAACTGCTTGTGCTTCCATTTTCTGCAAGCTATGGCCAAATTACCAATTTCTGGTACTGGCCAGTGCTGCCTTGCTTGCTGTACATGCCGTGTGTTGCCTATCTATTGCTCCTAGGAGATGCTCTGATCTTGCTATGCTATGTTGTGCTTGCTTATGGGATTGATATACCATGCTGTTCATGCTTATGGGCTTGCTATGCTTACTGGCAATCTACCCTTGCTTGTCTAGGTGTACTGTTGTGTATCTGTGATACTTGTGAATGCCAGAGATATGGGCGAGGTGCTCTGTGCCTTCTGTGTAAACCATTGATCCATGGGATCAACCATTCCTTGTTGGCTAGCTTATCTGGGTGACTTGACTTGATTCAATTGATCCATTTGATCAATTAAATGTCAGTGCTTGGTTGCTGTTCTAATCCTGTGACTAAGTGAAGCAATTTCCTTGTTGATGCTGATGCTCAAGCATCACTATGCTACTGCATATATGTGCTGTTGTTTATTCTAGCTCACTGGACTTGATCGAGTGGCTATGATGCAGTGATTGGTGCTGTGTTGCCTTACAGTATGCTACTGTCAGTGAATAGTATGGATCTGTGATAAATTCATGCTTGTATAAATTGATTTATGATGAACTGTTATGCAGTGAGGATTTAAATTATTTGCTTGTAAATGAATTTGTTGTTCATGATGTTTTAACAAGCAAATGAATCTGAATCCAATTCTGGATGATGATGTTCTCTAGTTGGCTTTACTTTAAATGATGCTAAGTGTGATGTGACCTCAGTAGCCTTGCTGCTGATTGGTTGCTCACCTATTTGGTTAGATCTTGTGGGCTACTCAACTTTGCTTGCATATTTGGGGATCATACCAAGTATGAATGCCATTATGCTTGCCTGTGATGAAATCTAGGGTTTGACTGATGGTTATGTGCCTAGGATTTTCTGTGTAGTCTATACTAGCTGCTAATCATTGCAATACCTCTACTGGTGCTATCTGTGCATCAGATCTTGCTTCTGTGCACAAGATCTGTATCTGGATGGTTTCTATTATGGTGGCTTTTTAGACTAGCAGTGATCCTTGGTGAAAACCAAGTGATGATTCACCCTGTTGAGCATCTGCTCAACCCCATGACTATGTCATGCATATTTTATGGATTAGATCCATTGGATCTGTCCAGGAACTTGGTATCCCTTGTTCCAGCTCCTAGTATGAAATGTTTTGTTGTTGCAGACTTGTGGTTTGAGCACAGCCCTTCACCTCCAGATCCTGGTTGATCTTCTAGGTCACCATGATTTCTGTTGGCTGAGGTTTGTGTGTGTTGGTGCTGTTCTTGAGCAAGAACTGGATGAACTTTGTGTTGCTCTAGCTTCACCCTGACCTGGTGAATTATCCTATCTGGTCGACTGTCATGGTTCTAGGGTTTGTGTTCCTTTTATATGATCCCTACTTCTACTCTGGCCATGACACACAGGCTTGGCTTGCTTTGTGACGCAGCTCTTGCATTGCCTTGCTGTGGCTTGCCCAGCACAAGCTCTCATATGCTGAAACTTGAGCCCACTGTGGCTGCTCAGTTTTGGTCTGCCTGATCCTATCTTGTGCTGTCCAGGTTTTGGACAAGCACAAGTGTGCAGTGACAGTGTTCACTGTCCAAACTGAATTTCTGTGATGTTTTTCACTCTGTCCGAACTGAATTTCTAACACTTAGTATCCTTGCTAGCACTTGTGATTTGTTTTGCAGGTTTTGAAGTTGAATGTGACCAGAAGATGTCCTTCAAGCATTTAGTCTAGGTTTTAGTTTAGGAAATCTTGTAATTTTCCTTTTTCATTTCTGTTTATTATTATACATCAATTCTTGTATCAAGAATATTGTAAAGACTATGTATTCTGTGTTGATGATCAATAAAGCTCAAGTTTTTGTTTATGAGCTTTTGATTTATGTAATATTTATATCCTGAATTAAATATTGTATTTGATATTCAATGTGTAATTTCAAAGTCATTTGATTTCATAAGTTGTTTTTAAATTGTGAATTCATATTTATATTGTGTGATGCTTATTGTTATATGTATTAACACTTGTCAAATGCAATCATTCCCCAAATCAATAAGATACAAAAGAGATCATGTCGAAATTTCCCTAACTCACATTGCCTAACCCTAATTGCAAAATGAGAGAGAACCTCGATCCCTCTTAGGTTTAGTTGCAATAAGGCGCGAAAATTTCCCCCGTTTTGCGATGAAATGCACATCCCATTTCTAAATCTACCCTTCGTTGTTCCTATGTTCTGGGTTATTATAGCCTCTCCCCCTTAACAGAAACTTCATCCCGAAGTTAAGATTGGTACCTGAACATCTCGGGGTAAGACTTCCGGAGTTCTTCTTCCGTCTCCCAAGTTGCTTCTCGCTCAGGATGATGTTGCCATTGAACTTTGCAGTATTTGATTGCTCTGTTCCTTAACTTCTTCCATTGTGCTTCTTGGATCTTTTCAGGTTTTTCCACATAGGTTAGGTCAGATTGCAATTCTATCTCTTCATATGTGATGGGATCATCCGGTGCCTTCAAACACTTTCTGAGTTGGGATACATGAAATACATTGTGAACTTGACTTAGTTGCGCTGGTAATTCCAACTCAAAAGCTGTTCCTCGGTTCTGGCTGAGTATCTTGAATGGTCCTATATATCGAGGACTTAACTTTCCTTTCACTCCGAACCTCTTAAGTCCTTTCATTGGGCTAACCTTTAAATATACCATGTCTCCTACTTTCGGTTCCCAAGCTCTTCTTCTTTGGTCGGCATAACTCTTTTGATGACTTTGACCTATTTTGAGCCTATCCCGGATCACCTCGATGACTTCTTGTCTTTCCTTGATGTAGTCCGGTGTAAACTCCTTGTTCTCTCCGGTTTCAAACCAACAAATGGGTGATCGACACTTCCTTCCGTACAATGCTTCGTACGGTGCCATCTGGATGCTACTCTGATAACTATTGTTATATGAGAATTCCGCCAAAGGTAAATGGTCCTCCCATGAGCCTCCAAAGTTCAGAGAACAAGCTCTAAGCATGTCTTCAAGTATCTGATTGGTTCTTTCGGTTTGTCCTCCGGTTTGTGGATGATATGTTGTACTGAAGTCCAACTTGGATCCCAAAGCTTCTTGGAGTTGTTTCCAAAACGCTGATGTGAAAATTGAACCTCTATCTGAGACTATTTTCTTTGGTACTCCATGCTTGCTAACAATCTCCTTCACATATATATCCACAAGCTTCTCTGCAGTATCCTTTGTATTTACGGCTATGAAATGAGCACTCTTGGTAAGTCTGTCCACTATTACCCATATCATATCCTTCCTCTTACTAGTCATTGGTAGACCAGTAACAAAATCCATTCCGATTTCATCCCATTTCCCACTAGTAGGAAAAGCCTCATCAGTGGCGCACCAAAAATGGATTCTGTGGCGCATGGGAGCTGCGCCACAGAAACGTCGCCACAAAAATAAGGTTTCTGTGGCGCACCTGCCCGTGCGCCACAGAATTAAGGTTTCTGTGGCGCACTTGTTCTTAGGTGCACCACAGAAAAGCGTGCGCCACAGAATTGGTTTTTAGTGCGCCACATAATTTGCTTGTATTGTACACGATTTTGTTCTGCCTGCTATACACATGCAGTTTATAGACAGCAATACAGATACACAGGTTATATACAGCAACATTCAGATATAATATAAATATCATGTACATTGCACAGATATAACATAGACATCATCATCACATTACTTAGAACCCGATCGAGATACATATATAGTGGCAAGTGTCAAATGTTTTGCATACAACTCTTAATTCATACAAAATTCACAATTTCAAGATACAAAGTAGTCTTCATCCGGTTCCTCCTTTGCTCCGTCATCTCTACCCACCAGGCTCGCTTGCATCGGGGTCCTTCATCCAGTTCCTACTATGATGAAAATGGAAGAAAGTGAGACCAACAAGTCCGATGCACAAGAGAAATGGAATAAATGCCTCATACATTGTTGGTCAACACAAATATTAACATTCAGGGACGGTGTAAGTGAGACCAAGTCCGATGCACAAGAGATTGATATTTGTGCTATCTTACCAGGCTCACTTACGCCGCCCCCGAGTGTACGGTGACCAAACATTTTAATCATCGGCATTTTGAAAATCTCAAAGCAAATGGAATGACAAAATGGAATAAGTGCCTCATACATTGTTGGTCAACACAAATATTAACATTTAGGGATGGCGTAAGTGAGACCAAGTCCGATGCACAAGAGATTGATATTTGTGCTATCTTACCAGGCTCACTTACGCCACCCCCAAGTGTACGGTGACCAAACATTTTAATCATCGGCATTTTGAAAATCTCAAAGCAAATGGAATGGCAAAATGGAATAAGTGCCTCATACATTGTTGGTCAACACAAATATTAACATTTAGGGATGGTGTAAGCGAGGCCAGGTAGGATGCACAAGAGATTGATATTTGTGCTATCTTACCAGGCTCACTTACGCCACCCCCGAGTGTACGGTGACCAAACATTTTAATCATCGGCATTTTGAAAATCTCAAAGCAAATGGAATGACAAAATAGAATATGTGCCTCATACATTGTTGGTCAACACAAATACTATGGTCAGAAACCATAGTTGCAGTATACACCGCCGTATACTTTGCAGAAGGGCCCCTTTTCCCGGTCGGCGTTCCGTCAACGGGTGCTTGACGACACAACAACGCCGATCTGCATCTCCGGCGCAGAACCACGCCAGTCCCTCGCTGTCCAGTGAACGAGTCCTTGATGCAAAGACCGTGCCGGCCTGCCCAGCATTATGCCGGGCCGTGTTGCCGCGCTTCAAACCATGTGTCCAGTGATCGACACGGCCTGAAGCGCGACAACAGGGGTCGGCATGATGCTAGGGAGGCTGGCACCGTCTTCGCATTAAGGACTCGTTCACGTACTGGACGGCGAGAGAAGAAAAGTGGTGCTGCGCCAGAGAGGCATGTCGGCGTTGTTGTCTCGTCAAGGACTCGTTCACGGAACGGCGGCTAGGGAAAGGGGAGCTCGTCTACAAAGTATATTGCGGCGTATAGGTGACCAAACATTCTAATCATCGGCACTAAAATGGAAGAAAGAGCCAAGTGGTATCTCAACTAGATATCATATGCCTCATACTTTGTTGGTCGAAAGAAATATTAACATTCCGGGATGGGGTCAGTGAGGCCAGGTAGGATGCACAAGAGATTGATATTTGTGCCATCGCACCAGGCTCACTGGCCCCACCCCAGAGTGTACAAGTGACCAAACAATTTAATCATCGGCACTAGAATGGAAGAAAGGCCAATGCAATTAAGAAGTAGCTAGTATGAACTAAATGGAATGCCTCATACTTTGTTGGTCGAAACAAATATGAACATCCCGGGATGGCGTTAGTGAGGCCAGGTAGGATGCACAAGAGATTGATATTTGTGCCATCACACCAGGCTCACTAGCGACACCCCGGAGTGTACAGTTGACCGAACATTCTAATCATCGGCACTAAAATGGAAGAAAGAGCCAAGTGGTATCAACTAAATGGAATGCCTCATACTTTGTTGGTCGAAACAAATATTAACATCCAGGGATGGAGTAAGTGAGGCCAGGTAGGATGCACAAGATATTGATATTTGTGCCATCACACCAAGCCTCACTTGCTCCACCCCCGAGTGTACGAGTGATCGACCAACCATCTAATCATCGACAAGTAAATCACTTGGGGTAATGTTAAAATGTTTGTCTCCATATTTGGGAGACATTTTTAATATTGGAGTCTAGCTAATGGAAATCAAGAACTAGTCTTGATCTCCAAATGGTGATTAGAGGGAATTTATTCATCTTAAGCAACATTTGGGACAAATGGGATCATGCAAGGGACTTGGGTCATTTGGATCATAAGGCATCAATTAAGGAGGCAACCAGGGGACAAAGGGAAACATTTTATGATCCATTATCATAGGCAACAAAGCAGCAACTTTTTCCCCTCTAATCTAGCTAGAGTCCTTAAAAGAAATCCATCATAAGCATGGTCAAATACACATATATAGCATGGGGCAGATGCTCCAAAGGGATTATATATTCATCACTTGGTAATTTGGAGAGCAACAAGCAGTAGCCATATCACTCAATCCAATAATATAGTAATTTGGATCATAAGGCATCAATTAAGGCCTAACAGAGCATGCAAAACATTTGAAGATCATTGGGGTAATGTTAAAATGTTTGTCTCCATATTTGGGAGACATTTTTAATATTGGAGTCAACCCAAGTCCCAAGCCAGGCTACACACACACACAGCCAAACAGCTCACCAGGCAGTGTGCATGCCCAACAGCACACACAGGCCAGTGAGTCACCACATGCTTGCCAGGCCAAAATGGGTAGAATACCCAGTTTGTATCATCATCTGGCTACTAAGCCATTTGGTGGAAGCAAACTGAAGATCAGCCAGAAGGAAATCACCAAGGGAACATTGGTATGTCAGTATGGTGACACTACCAGAGAAATCCAACATGGATTAATCCCTAACTAGCCATCCAAACTCACCTAGCACCACACAGCTAGTTATACCATCAGAATATAGACATTTAAATGTCTATTTTGTTTTCAACAGCAAAAGCTACTGGTAATCTAGTCATGGATCAACCAGATAGCATGAGAGAGTCACAACAATAGCCACAGTAAAGGGGAGCCACCCTTGGACAACATAAAGGCTGTCAGGGCTACCTCAAACCCATAGGAACATTCACTAAGCCACTGCATCATAACCCAATAGGGCTCAGCATGAGCTAGGGTACCCAATCAATGATTGGCAACCCTCTAGCTACATCCAGTCCATCCATGAGATCATTACTGCTCAGCAGTTCATCTCATTTATCTAATCAATCAAGTTAAACTAACCAGATAAATGAAATGCATAATTAACAGTGCACCAGACTATTGCAAATGATCCAGAGGTGGAGCTCACCGACGATGCTGTTGGAGGAGCGGCCGGGTAGAGGAAGAGGGAAGGGCCGGGTAGGGGTGGAGGAGGAGGTCGACGATGATGGCAGGGGCGGCGGCTCCTCCTCCTTGACGCGGAGCCGGCCCCTCCTCCTCCATGCGGCGGCCGCCCCTCCTCCTCCACGCCGCAGCGGCTTGTGCTGCTGGTGGCGGGGATGGGTGGAGCGTGGCGGCATGCGGCCCTCGCGGAGGAAGGAGGCGGCGGCGGCGACGACGACAGCCACGCTCACCATGGAAGGTAGCGGCGCGCGAGGGAGAGGAAGAGGGGTGGACGAGGAAGAAGTACGGGCGGCGGCGCGCGAGGGAGAGGAAGAGGGGTGGAGGAGGAAGAAGTACGGGCGGCGGCGCGCGAGGGAGAGGAAGAGGGGTGGAGGAGGAAGAAGTACGGGCGGGGGGGAGGGGGTACGGGTGGTTATAGAAGGCGCTATTTCTGTGGCGCACCAGCACAAGTGCGCCACAGAATCAACTACTTCTGTGGCGCACCAGAGCAAGTGCGCCACAGAAACACTTATTTCTGTGGCGCAGCAAGCCATGTGCGCCACAAAAATACCTACACTAATTATTGGTGGTGGCAGGATGTGGGCCCCACATAATTTCTGTGGCGCACGGCGCGGTAGTGCGCCACAAAAATAGCTTATTTTTGTGGCGCATTCTTCCTCGTGCGCCACAAAAAATCTTTCTGTGGCGCATTTATTTTGGTGCGCCACAGAACTAAGCTCCGCCTATAAGCATTTCCCTACTAGTGTCCACTCCGGTATCTCTAGTGGTTTAAGTAATCCAGCCGGACTTTGATGTTCAGCCTTCACTCGCTGACATGTATGGCATTCGGAGACATATTGTGCTATCTCTCTTTTCATGTTGTTCCACCAGAACATCTCCTTCAAATCCATATACATCTTAGTACTTCCTGGATGTATTGAATAAGGGGTTTCATGTGCTTCTTTTAATATGATTGACTTCACTTCTGGATCATCCGGTACACATATCCTTTTCTGGAAGTATAATGAATCAAAATCCCCTAGATTGAATTCCGATGGTCTTCCCTCTCCAATCCTTTTGATTTCTTCTTGGATGAACAAATCATCCGCTTGTTTCCGGATAATCTCATACTTCAAATCTGAGTACATCTCATCCATAATCCTCATGGTTGCTATACTTCCGTTAACATCACCTTGAATAAACAAAATCTGAGCATCCTCTAGCTCTTTCCGAAGTTCCTTTGGAATCTCCCATTCTGTAGGTTGATTTTCCGTACTCTTTTTGCTTAAGGCATCTGCTACTACCTTAGCCTTGCCTGGTGTATAATTGATTGTAAGGTCATAATCCTTAATCAACTCTAACCATCTCTTCTGTCTCATGTTTAATTCCTTCTGAGAGAAGAAATATTTCAAACTTTTATGATCGGTGTATAACTCACACTTGGATCCATATAAAAATTGTCTCCAACTCTTCAAAGCATACACAACTGCCGCTAATTCTAGATCATGTACTGGGTAATTGTGCTCATGTGGTTTCAACTGTCTTGATCCATAAGCTATTACCTTCCGATCTTGCATAAGAACACATCCAAGTCCATTCTTGGAAGCATCACAATACACCGTGTAATCCTTTCCAGGTTCAGGAACCTCTAACACCGGTGTTGTGGTTAACTTATCTTTGAGTGTTTGGAAGCTGGCTTCACACTCATCAGTCTACACAAATGGAGTATTTTTCTTGAGTAACTTGGTCACTGGTCCTGCAATCTTCGAAAATCCCTCTATGAATCTCCGATAATAACCTGCCATACCAAGAAATCCTCGTATTTCCTTAGCACTTTTGGGTGACTTCCATTCCAATACTGACTGAACCTTGCTTGGATTCACCGCTATGCCTTCTTTGGTTATGACATGTCCAAGAAATTCAACACTATCTAACCAAAATTTGCACTTGCTGAACTTTGCATATAGCTGATGTTCTCTCAAAATTTGCAGAACTATCTTTAAATGTTTGGCATGTTCTTCTTTATCTTTGGAATAGATTAGAATATCATCGATGAACACTATCACAAACTTGTTCAAGTACTTCATGAATATCTTATTCATCAAATTCATGAAAATTGCTGGTGCATTTGTTAGTCCGAATGGTACAACCAAGTATTCATGGTGTCCATACCTTGATACGAACGCTGTTTTTGGCACATCCTCCTTCTTGATCTTGATTTGATGGTATCCTGACCTTAAATCTATCTTCGAGAAGACTCCAGCTCCTTGAACTTGATCGAAAAGGTCTTGTATTCTAGGTAAAGGATACTTGTTCTTGATAGTTACATTGTTCAGATTTCTGTAATCTCCACACATTCTTTTTCCTCCATCTCTTTTATCCACAAAAATAACTGGTGTACCCCATGGTGACACACTTTCTTGAATGAAGCCTTTCTGTTCTAACTCATCTATCTGAGCTTCCAGTTCCACTAATTCCTTTGGCCCCATCTTATATGGTGGTTGAGCTATTGGTGCTGTGCCTGGAATCAGATCGATTGTGAACTCTATCTCCCTATCGGGTGGCATACCCGGTAGTTCCTTAGGAAATACATCTTGAACTCATTCACTACAGGGATATCTTCAATCCTCACCTCCTTCAGACTATTGAGTTCCAATCCTATCTCCAACTCACTGTATTTGTCTCCTTGGAAAACTATTTGACCTCCAATGGAGTTGCGAAGTGATACTGTTTTGTCTCCACAGTTAATCGCCGCTCCATTCTCTGTCAACCAATCCATCCCTAGGATGACAGATATGTCCTTCATGGGTATGATAAATAGGTCCGCGAAATACACACAGTCACATATGGTTATGACTTGTGCTTCTTTCACGTGGGTTACTAAGATCGTCCCCCCAGCGGATAGAACAGTTATAGGGGTTTCTAACTCAGAACATCTAAGCCCGAATTTTTCCACAAACTCCAATGCAAGAAATGATGTGGTTGCTCCAGTATCAAATAATACTTTGCCAGGATGAGTAAGAATGCTTAGCGTACCTAAGACTGTTTGATCCGACTCTTCCGCTTGCTCCAAAGATGTGTAATTCAGCTTTCCATACGGCTTTCCCCTCTTGTTGTTGTTGTTGTTGTTGTTGTTGTTGTTGTTGTTGTTGCGGTTGTTGTTGTTGTTGTTGTTGTTGTTGTTGTTGTTGTTGTTGTTGTTGTTGTTGTTGCGGTTGTTGTTGTTGTTGTTTCCACCTCGTCCTCCTGAGCTCTGTCCGCTCCAAGACGACTTGTTTGGACACTCCGGCTTGATGTGTCCATCCTTCCCACAACCATAACATATGATTCTGGGTTTCTGACAATCCTTCTGAAAATGACCCCTCAGGCCACAACTTTTGCAGATGATCCGATTAATTGGGTTCTGACTCTGACCTCCGCGGTTGTATTGATTACCAGTAGTAGGTCGAAATCGGGGTTTGAAACTCCGATCAGGTATTGGTTTACTAATTGGGTATTTCCTTGGCTCGATACGAGCCCTCTACCTCCTATCCTCCTGGACTTGCCTGTAATCATCCTCGAAAGTGATTGCCGAGTCAATCAGTTCCTGGAATTCAGCAGTCCGTGCCAACCTTAGTTGCATCTTCATGTATGGATTCATGCCTTTCATGAACCGCTTCTTTCTCTTTTCCTCCGTATCAATATCCTCAGGTGCATACCTAGATAGCCTGTTGAAATCCCGAACATACTGCATAATGGGTGTAGTGTTCTGTCGTAGTTCGTCAAACTCCCTCTTCTTCAGCTCCACCACGCTCTCCGGAACATGGGCATCCCGGAACTTCTTCTTGAACTCCTCCCATGTGAACACCTTATCTGGAGGGTGTACTGCTACAAGATTCTCCCACCATGACGCTGTTGGTCCTGACAACAGATAAGTAGTATATCTAATCTTCTCCTCATCGTTGCAACCAACGGTCTTCAGCTTCTGTTCCGTATCCATGAGCCAATCTTCAGCGTCCATTGGTTCTGGAGCTGATGTAAAAGGTAGTGGTCTTGCATTTTGGAAGTCTGATAGGGTTACTCCCTTGCCTTCATTACCCTTATCATTAATGATGTGGGTAAAGAAGTCTTGCATGTTCTTGCTTTGACTTTCCTGGTAACGCCTCCTATCCTCCTCCATTGCTCTCATATACTGTTGGAAGTCTGGGTGCATCATTGGGTGTGGTGGTGGTGGTGCATTCTCTGCTCTAGCTGCTGCATCTGCATCTGCCTCTTCTTTTTCTCTTGCCTCCCGCTCTCTGTGAGCCTCTTCGGTTTCTACTAACGCCATTTCCCCCTAGTCCTGTAACAAAGAGCGATTACTCATAATTACACCATGCAAATGTTTTTTGAGCTCAACTCATTGCCCAGAACTAGTCACACAATGAAATCAAGAAGCAAATACAAAACAAACATTTATTATGCATATACTTTGTATATTACATAACACATACACACATTTATATTACATGTGGTATATATAAATCACTTATTTGGCTCAAAGCCCAAGCCAACGGAAATTTTAAAATACGTTCTATTACAATACCACCTAGATTACTTTATTCTTCCTTGGAGCTCTACTCCTCGTCATCATAACTCGCCTCCGCGTATATCCCTGGGGTCCATCTGGTACAGCGGTTTGTCTTCCGAACACCGTCCGGAATGAAGGTCCTTCCAGTAGGTATATAGTCTGAATCGGACGAAGTGCCGAGACAGAGATCTGTCATGCCCAAATAGCTGGATAAAGACTCATATGTATCCCAAGTGGGATACAGCTCACCTTCTTCGGCCATCCATGGAGGATTCCTACTCACTTGACCTCTCATCTTCTTCTTCTTCTTTTTCTTGGTTCCAGAACTCTCACCTACAACGTACTGGGATGTTTTGGGTAATCCCATCTCCAGATCTAAAGAAATGGAGTTGGTGTCTTTCTCTTCCTGTCCAAAGCTTTGGTTAACGTTCTGGTTAACCGCGCCTCCTTCATCCTCTGTATCACAAGTGATGGGTTCTCCTTCATCCCCAAATGGTTCCCTGAAACGCCAACCAGTCGAATTCTCGATTGGTGACTCCGAGCAGTTTAGATTCCTGGAATCATATCCCCCATATCCAGACTCATACGATGCTGACACATGTGGATAGTGTGGAATAAAGTTGGGTGTGAGTGGATCTTTATGGGACAACTGGTCGCTCAAATCTACATAGCTGTCTAAGCTAAAGAAAGGTGTAGTGTGTTGTGGTTGTGCCCTCAGATCACGCATCCGAGTTTGGACTTTATCAGGGTCCGTGAACTCAGCTAGCATGTGGTCAATCTCACCCCTCATCTTCATGTGTAAAAGGTACATCGTGGTCAATAAAGACTTACAACTATCCATGTGATGTGCTGCAGCTTCAGGGCTTCTGTGTGCTAAAACCAGATGATTTAGAGTGGGATCCTCATCTTCCTCGGCATGAGGTATATGAGAATACTCTGAACATAGCAGCTCTACTGACTTGTGCTGCCTTATTTCAAGGATTGCCTTGAATAGGCCCATGTGATAGGCTGTGGTGATGGTTTTGGCTTCTCCGTATGGCATTATACGACTCATCAGCAGTTTTGTCGGTAGTTGGACCGATACTCTGCACTTGGCTAGGATTTCCCCATCATAGTAGGTATACTTGATAACAGGTATTCGTGGGTCACAATGGAGTTCCTTAAGCATCCCACACTGGAGAGCTGTGATTGGTCCATCATAATCACCGAGCCATCCCTCAACCTTCCTCAAAGTCCTCTTAGGAAAAGTGTTCGCCATTATGGCTGTATACAAAAGTATAATATTAGTAGTGATAATGCATCATAATAGCTATAATAAAGAAATATCCCACTAAAATATATGGTTTTGCTATTCTCATGTGAATAATCACCATATTTCCAGAGAATCCTTTACTATTTCTACTAGACTCCTACAATTTTCTTCCCTATACTAGGTTTTTCCAACCTAAGGTCGCAACATTTGCTCTGATACCAGCTGCGGTGACCCAGCATACCACTGCATGTTGTAGTATACAAGTCGTTGATATGATCTTTGTGAAGGGACTTCTTCACAATTTGCCATATCCCTCAGAGTGGTACAACAGAAACATTGCAGGTCATAACACTCCATATATTATTACAAACATGGTCTTAACAAGTTGGTATTCTCACAGGTCCTATGAGAACACCCTAAGATACTATCTAAGTACGATTACAACTCCTAACAAATATAAAGAGAGCTCAACAACTTATTTAGGTAAGTTCTAAGTTGCTCGGCTCTATGATGCTAGGGTATATCACTACTCCTCCACCTCGGTGTCATCAGGTCCGTAGACTATTCCATAGTCTACTCCTTCCACTCCGCCGGTAAGATCAGGTTCCTCGTAGACCAGCTCGTAGCTTCCTTCTGGTGCTCCATCGTTGATGGCCTCCACTTCCGGATCACAGTCTAGCAAGGGTGTCGAAAGAAAGTGAGTACAGAGGTACTCAGCAAGTTCTAAAAGAGTAAAAAGGTGTTTGATGCACTAGCTACGACCATTGATCAGGAAATCGCAGGTCAATGCATGTTTTTGAAATCATTTCTTCAAAAGGTTGCTTTTATTATGAAAACTATGCCCGTCAGTCTTCACAGGTTGACCAGAACTTCGTGGAGTTCCTTTCCTGCCGCGTTCGCAGTTCCCTTCCCGGAACAAGGAGTGACAGCCACAATTTGATACACTCTGCAGAGGTGCGTTACTTTTCCCACAAGAGATCCCACCCTTTTTGCCATCCGCAGGGACTTGCCCCCATTCACACTTCCTTTGGTGTGAGGCCAGGTATAAAGATCCAAGCCCACACCGCCTTCTCCGCGACTGCAAACCCACCCTTTTGTCCACCCGTACACCCCCAGTAGTCCCCAATTACGGCTTTACTCACGGTGCACTTTGGACAATCCATCATAGATCGTAGAGCCTATCATCACTAATGGATGGGGATTTAAAAGGCTATCCCAACCTACGGCAGTGCCTCCAACACCCCGCTGGCTCTACCAATCCGTTGGCGTGCAGAAGGGAAAAGATACGGCTGGCTTCACTAGAGCCATTATAGATTTCATGGTTAACGCGATTTGTACGACGCTAGAATCACCGGACGGCATTGGTAATTAATCCTAGGGTGATATAACCCATGCAATGGAACCTCCACCATATCAACACATACCATGGTTCCATTGCCAGCCACATAGTCATATTCATAGTTGGAAAGTAACATTTTATTTGCGATGCAGGAATGACAAGTATATAGCTTTGCATTAAAGTAGTAGAAAATAATCAAGTTGACATGAGCAAGGGTGAACTTGCCTGTGGACTGCGAGATAGTGCAGTTCAATGCAGTTGATGGAACCTGGACCTCGGGTTCTGTAAGAAGCATCATTGTCCGGTAAGGACAATGTTATAAAATCCAAATAATGCAATTATGGATGTATTATTTTATGTTGAATCCCTTTACCCCGCTGAGTTATAGCAATTTAGGGTTGAGTTTAAGATTTATGCCTTTGGCAGTAACTTGCAATTGCTTGAATGTGTAAACCATTTTAATTTACATAAAGTAAAATATTTCAAAGTAAAACTACTTTACTTGGTGATTCATTATTCATTCCAAAAATGAATTGAAATAATAGAGTTGCCTCTACATTGTTGAAATAAAAGGAATAGAGTATTTTTCTTTGAAAAATACCTTTCTCAAGAGAAATGACTTGGAATAATAGAATTTCCTTTTGAAATGTTTGAAAATAAGTATTTGAACTTATTTGAGATTTTTCCTTGAATTTTAAATACAAGGAAATAATAGTTTGAAATTCCAAGTTATTATTTTAAATTCTTCAAATTCATAATTTTGAATTTGTTTCTTAAATTCTATTTTACATTTTATTTAGGTTAAGATTTATTTTTCATTCACCAATCCAATTTTTAATGAATTTATAGAGTTGTATTTTATTTACTAAAAATTGGTGAAATTCTGGCTTTTTCTAAATAGTGAAAAGACTAAAATACCCCTGGCCCCTATTGGGCCAGCCTACTAACTAAGGCCCATGGGACAGCCCACTAAGGCTTGTCCCATAACGGGTCGGTGGCGCCGAAGCGGCCCACCTCGCTCACTCACTCACTCGTCTCTCTCACTCGCTCGCCCTAACCCTAACCTCTCGCGACGCCCGTGGCGATGGCGTCGCCGCCATGGCCGCCGCCGCACTCCGGCCATCTCCGTGCTCCCCTGCCTTAGCCACCTACCAGATCTGGACCTTCGCGAGACGATCTATCGATCTGTCCGCGTGGTTTCTCCCATCTCTTCCTCTCCTGGCGAATCACCTCCTCTTTGGATCCACTGGTGAATCGCCTCGGCGGTTTGGCGGTCTCCTGCAACCTCTCGTCCTCACCGTCGACGTGCGCCCCCCTGTGACCGACCTGGTGCGGTGCTTCTTGCAGTACCAGTGCCGTCGTCTCCATGCCGTGCTGCTGTGGTGGTGTTCGTGCTCGTCGGCGTAACACCGGCGCCTACCCTGGGCTTTGCAGCTGCTATGGCCGCGCGAGCACTACCTCGCCATGCCATAGCCTCTGCCACCAGGCGCATGTAAGTGTTCTTCTCCTCCTCCTTCTCTTCTCCATGCCTGTGCGCCTCCCAAGCTACTGTGCTTCTTCCTCCTTCTATTCTACTGCTCCCTGGTGATCTTGTGATCACACCGAGCCTTGCCATGGCTGCCTAAATTGCTTGTGCTTCCATTTTCTGCAAGCTATGGCCAAATTACCAATTTCTGGTACTGGCCAGTGCTGCCTTGCTTGCTGTACATGCCATGTGTTGCCTATCTATTGCTCCTAGCATGCTCTGATCTTGCTATGCTATGATGTGCTTGCTTATGGGCTTGATATACCATGATGTTCATGCTTATGGGCTTGCTATGCTTACTGGCAATCTACCCTTGCTTGTCTAGGTGTACTGCTGTGTATCTGTGATACTTGTGAATGCCAGAGATATGTGCGAGGTGCTCTGTGCCTTCTGTGTAAGCCATTGATCCATGGGATCAACCATTCCTTGTTGGCTAGCTTATCTGGGTGACTTGACTTGATTCAATTGATCCATTTGATCAATTAAATTTCAGTGCTTGGTTGCTGTTCTAATCCTGTGACTAAGTGAAGCAATTTCCTTGTTGATGCTGATGCTCAAGCATCACTATGCTACTGCATATATGTGCTGTTGCTTATTCTAGCTCACTGGACTTGATCGAGTGGCTATGATGCAGTGATTGGTGCTGTGTTGCCTTACAGTATGCTACTATCAGTGAATAGTATGGATCTGTGATAAATTCATGCTTGTATAAATTGATTTATGATGAACTGTTATGCAGTGAGGATTTAAATTATTTGCTTGTAAATGAATTTGTTGTTCATGATGTTTTAACAAGCAAATGAATCTGAATCCAATTCTGGATGATGATGTTCTCTAGTTGGCTTTACTTTAAATGATGCTAAGTGTGATGTGACCTCAGTAGCCTTGCTACTGATTGGTTGCTCACCTATTTGGTTAGATCTTGTGGGCTACTCAACTTTGCTTGCATATTTGGGGATCATACCAAGTATGAATGCCATTATGCTTGCCTGTGATGAAATCTAGGGTTTGACTGATGGTTATGTGCCTAGGATTTTCTGTGTAGTCTATACTAGCTGCTAATCATTGCAATACCTCTACTGGTGCTATCTGTGCATCAGATCTTGCTTCTGTGCACAGGATCTGTATTTGGATGGTTTCTATTATGGTGGCTTTTCAGACTAGCAGTGATCCTTGGTGAAAACCAAGTGATGATTCACCCTGTTGAGCATCTGCTCAACCCCATGACTATGTCATGCATATTTTATGGATTAGATCCATTGGATCTGTCCAGGAACTTGGTATACCTTGTTCCAGCTCCTAGTATGAAATGTTTTGTTGTTGCAGACTTGTGGTTTGAGCACAGCCCTTCACCTCCAGATCCTGGTTGATCTTCTAGGTCACCATGATTTCTGTTGGCTGAGGTTTGTGTGTGTTGGTGTTGTTCTTGAAAAAGAACTGGATGAACTTTGTGTTGCTCTAGCTTCAACCTTACCTGGTGAATTATCCTATCTGGTCGACTGTCATGGTTCTAGGGTTTGTGTTCCTTTTATATGATCCCTACTTCTACTCTGGCCATGACACACAGGCTTGGCTTGCTTTGTGACTCAGCTCTTGCATTGCCTTGCTGTGGCTTGCCCAGCACAAGCTCTCATATGCTGAAACTTGAGCCCACTGTGGCTGCTCAGTTTTGGTCTGCCTGATCCTATCTTGTGCTGTCCAGGTTTTGGACAAGCACAAGTGTGCAGTGATAGTGTTCACTGTCCAAACTGAATTTCTGTGATGTTTTTCACTCTGTCCAAACTGAATTTCTAACACTTAATATCCTGGCTAGCACTTGTGATTTGTTTTGCAGGTTTTGAAGTTGAATGTGACCAGAAGATGGCCTTCAAGCATTTAGTCTAGGTTTTAGTTTAGGAAATCTTGTAATTTTCCTTTTTCATTTCTGTTTATTATTATACATCAATTCTTGTATCAAGAATATTGTAAAGACTATGTATTCTGTGTTGATGATCAATAAAGCTCAAGTTTTTGTTTATGAGCTTTTGATTTATGTAATATTTATATCCTGAATTAAATATTGTATTTGATATTCAATGTGTAATTTCAAAGTCATTTGATTTCATAAGTTGTTTTTAAATTGTGAATTCATATTTATATTGTGTGATGCTTATTGTTATATGTATTAACACTTGTCAAATGCAATCATTCCCCAAATCAATAAGATACAAAAGAGATCATGTCGAAATTTCCCTAACTCACATTGCCTAACCCTAATTGCAAAATGAGAGAGAACCTCGATCCCTCTTAGGTTTAGTTGCAATAAGGCGCGAAAATTTCCCCCGTTTTGCGATGAAATGCACATCCCATTTCTAAATCTACCCTTCGTTGTTCCTATGTTCTGGGTTATTACAATGCTAGAAGAGACGGGAAGAAAGTGTGGGAGCATGCGGTGGCGTGCGCACGTCGGCGACGCGTGGAGGCTGCGCAGCGCTGACGAGACGTCGCCTGCCCCTCCGTCGCCATTAAGGCAAAGCTGCGATGCTTCACTTGTGAGTCGCTGACGCATCGGTCCTGCCACTCCCCGCCTCGCATTTCGTTGTGTCCGGCGTGCCCGGAGCGTCCCCTGTGGAGCGGGGACGGGCTCGGGGCGCCAGACACCGAATTGGGCCGCGCCGGACGAAAAGCGCCTTTGGGGCGCGCGGCTGAGAACAAAATTTTATCCAGCGCCCCAAATTGGGGGCCGCTTTAGGGGACGTGGCTGGAAATGCTCTTACATTAATAAGTTAACCATCGTCCAGCTATAAATTTCTTAAAAGGAAGACTCGAGTAGAGCCTAACTTTAAATAAGTGAAGCCAACAAAGCAAGTACAAGGTACGATAGATTAAACACCACAACTCAAAATGGACACAATGGATCAAGCCCCAACATGAACGATCGAAAACTAATACAAGACCAGGCCGGAGCCCAAACGCAATAGCCACAACACACGCGCACACACAATAGCCACAACAATACATGCAGGAAGGGCGTCACAAAGCTAGAGCTGCCGCATGAAGAGCATGGATCCTGCCAATCGTCACCTTCATGGCTTCACGGTCATATCTCCTAGCTATTGATTTCCACACCTGCATGCCATCATATTAGTAGAAAACAGGCTCTTAGTTCTGATTGGTAAGGACCTTTAATCCTGGTTTTGTAGCTGAGGCTAATTGGGACTAAAACCTCCTCTTTAGTCTCGGTTGCGTTACGAACCGGAAGTAAAGGCCCTCCACGTGTGCTCCATCCTCGGCCCAGGATCCGTGGCCGCCATCATCGCATGCTCCCCTTCCTCCTCAACTGTTGGTCTACCAACTGCATGGCGGATGCCGCAGGTCATCGACCTGGTCAGCAACGACCAACAGTAGTCCATATTTAGATTTTAGCGGGTCTTGCTGGCCCTTTTTTATTTCTAAGTTCTTTTAAAAGATTTATCCTTTTTATGCATTGGGTCGGAGGACACCTCCATACAGAAACAGATGCACTGTCGATTTCAACTATTTAAACCAACGTAACGGACGCATGCTGTCAACTTTTAGCTACATTTGCGTTGATCCTCTGGAGATGGCCTAACTCAAACTTGTTGACCCGCTGGATATGCCCTAACTCAAACTTGTCTTTTACATAAGCTGTTTCCTTGCTGCACCAAGCACGCATGCACGTCTGACGACGTGTGGCCTCCAAGATCCACCAAACGCGGTTGTCCGTGTGATGCTCGGGCCTTGCTAGGTGGAGCCCTCGACGCGACGTTGCACGTCGCCGGCATACGTACCGGACACCCTGGCCCGTTACAATTGCACAACTTATTTCTTGGTGGAGAAAAATATACACCACGTAATGCAGTTTAAGAGATTTCCTTTCTCTGATATTGGGAAAAGGTCAGGCGATCTGTGGACCTCTTCCCTGTCTAGGAAGAACACCCAGTTGCCCTCCACAGCTCTCACCGCAGTGAGGGAGTATGATACCTACTTTATGGGGAAAAAACTGTCGGACTAGCTACTCGTTTCTCATCAATTTATAAATACACTACTGTCTTGAAGACGTTTGCATATCGAGCCTCTACCGATACACAAGATGATTGCATATGCATGCACGAGTCCACAACTATGAAGCAATGTATCATTTTTGCAGGCTCTGGTGGCCAAGTTTAGATCACACTAATTAAGAGGACCCAATGAAGTAGAAATAACATGTATCATGCCAGAAAATAAAATACAGTAAGAGAATTTTCTGAGATGGTTGTTCGAAAGCATCGATTGCCTTTACTTGTTATGGAAGAATTATCTATTTGCTTGGCATAGTTTGTACATATGGCATCATGGCTATTGCACTGTGGTACTTAAAGTTGTGACGGATTATAACCACTAGATGTGGCACACTTTTTTTTGCATGGTGAGATCTCATAATTGCATTAATGTGATGCATCACTTGCTGGTGTTTGCAAGACTTTCTAAAGGCCTTGCTGAAGAGTGCAACTATAAGATTACCCACGAATATAGCAAAGGGTACTAGCTAACCGATGACATCTATCCAAGGAGCTCAATAGTTTTGAAGACAATCTTCAAGCCTCAAGGTCATAAAATGCTCACTTCGCGCTATGAAGCTTGTAGAAAGGATGTCAAGCGAGCATTTAGTGTGCACCAATCTCGTTTTGCCATTCTCCGATACGCTGATCTTTTCTAGTCTCAAGATCAGAGATGTGAGGTGCTAAATGCTTGTATAGCCATGCACAACATAATCATCGGAAGTGAGTGTAGTGTTTCTATAGCATGGGATGATCATGAGTATGATCATCGGGTTCCTCTTGCCTCTCTTGCTCACCATGTGTCTATGGAGTTTGTTGATTGTCTTACCATGCACCGCGAGATCCATGTTAGAATTGTTTATCCCGAGCTGTAAAATAATATGGTAGAGCACTTGTGTATGCTTAAAGAAGACGATGCATGTGTCTTGTTCTAGTTGAATTATTTTAGTTCTATTTTAATTACTGTAGAACTAATTTTTATTTATTTATGTGTTAAAAATTGATAAACCTGTTTAGAAATATGGCTGAAATTACAGAAAATTGGCTTAAAAACCTAGCAGGGAAACCCTATTGGACAAACGCTGGGCGAAGATGCACTCCATAGTCCATACGTCGATACTCGCCGATCCCCTGCTATCGCCCGGACGTTCTATGGAGACGCGATTAGAGATGCTGTGAGGTTAGCCATGGCCACACCGTCAATGAGCGCAAGTCACAAAGGTCCAGGGTCAAATTAGTCCGTGGCAAAGCAAGCTTCTGGATGCCATGTCGGGGCGGCGCGCGACACGGCGGGCCTACGACCCACGCGGCCACCGGCGACTCGCTCGCCCGCCTGCCGCGACCCATCACATCACCATCAAGACAGGCTTGCTTGTCCAAAAGTGCCTGAATTCTTTTATCGACCGATCGATCGGTCGAGAAAACGAGAAGAAACCAGTATTCAAACCGATATTATTTGCACAGGCTTCGAGAGAAAGTCTGGGTAGATCTCCTGAGCTCAGCAGGCAGATCCATGATCTATCCATCGACACCTCGTTTGTGATCTATCCATCGACACCTCGTTTGTTTATTTACTCTGCCCATGCATGCAGATAACCTATGCAGACGCAGAGACATAGTCAGTGTGTGTCTGTCTGTAGGTGTAAGCAGTGGCACCCGTCGTCGTTTGCACCTGGGACAGAGCTACAGCTTTGACGTACACGACTATCACTACACGCACTTTGATTCCCTGTATATTTTACTAGGAGTATCCGAATTCAAGAGAAGTCTCTGAAATATATTTTTAAGAATTTTGCTGTAGCACTATCTTGTTCTGGAGGGTTTTATTTTTTCTGTGGACATGCGGCTATGTGATGCAGATAATGTCCGCATCCCATGGTTGATGACAAGTTCTGTACAACTGTTTGGTGGAGAGCGACGTTGTGATGCGGGGATTATGAACGAAAATGTATCCATGCATGCATCTGGCTTCCTCATCTGACAAAGTCACACTCGTCGTCTTTTTCATTGATATTTGATACTGATAGTCTGGTAGCAACGGCGCCCGGTGATTTTTATCTTGCTATGACCAAACTAATTTGTCCCCATCAGCCACCACCATACATCATTCCTTCTGAACTCTCGCACCAGAGTTAACACCCACACTTGTGTAAATTTGGAGATGAAATACATAAATGTCGATCTACCCGCTGGCTTGATTTGCATGGCCTGATCTTGGCTAGTAAGTCCCATTTCGACCATTTAAAATTCTTGCAAATCTCAGGTTTTTCATGTAAAGCCACTTTGCATCTCCGTGATGCTTGCACCTTTCAACTGTGGCGCCGCCGGCACTGTTTCAAATTTATGCTATCTGCGACCGCAAACAGCGGATTTACCTGTTGGAGTATCATAAATCCAACACAACGGCACATGCAACAGCTAGCTGATGAGTTGAACGGCCCAGTCAAATCTGCCATCAAGGCCTCGGCGTACGTCGTTTCAAATCAAATCATATTTGCATCCTTCACAGGTCAGGTGAGGACAGGTGCATGCGGTGATGAACAGCAATCCATAAATGAGGTGTCTTGCCATTTCTCTTCAGAGCTACGGCCTGGCTCGTTCCGGCGAATCCTGTCCCTGGCTGGCTATGGTTGTGATCAGGGTGATGTGACATGTAACATCAGCTACCACAATCGGGCATCTGCTCTGCTGGCTTTGATCCCTAGCTTTACCGGTGATTGGGCGATCGATCTATCCGTCTGCTTTTGCTGGTGTAGGTGTACTCTTCTTGAGGAAAACGCAAAGTTCAAAGGTACATGTACACTTGATATAAGATAGGATGTCAAAGAGCGGAAATTAATTCAATTCGGCTTTCATGTACGTATGCTCCCCTACGGAAAAAAAATCATATTTTGAAGTGTTGAAAAAATTTGATAAAAAATTTGCATGTACATCTTGATAATATATGTGTGTTCGTCAAGTTTCATGAAAAACCAATATTTTTTGTGGTCTATGTAAAAAAAGAGAAAACTTATCTTGTGAAAAACATTACTTTTACCACTGTGTTTTATCTTTTTGCACACGTTACATGACAAGTCGATTTTTTATGAAACAAATTCGTGAGCGCGTAGCACGTGAAGATGTACGTGCGAATTTTTTGTTTCAATTTTTTTGAAATTCCATATTCCAAAACACCACTCTCAGGAGGTTACAAGAAGAAAAATCCAATATTTTTGGTGATTTAGTAAATAAAGATGAGGATAAAACATTTCAAGCATTTCTTAAACCAGATTGCTAAATTTGTTTGTGCATACACCAACACGTCGGTTTAGTGTCACACATGCGCGCGCACGCACGTATAACACCATATAACACCAATGTTGGGTACTTCCTCCGTTCTTGTATACAAGGCCACAAACTCATATTTTAGGTATGAAGAAAACAAAGCCAGCCAATAAATAACACTATTTATTATGTCAAAAATGCTCTTGTGTTCTTGGTCAATTTAATGTGTTTGCACGTGGAGTCTTCTTCTCTATGGTTACATGCAACATTCATATTATCTGAATTCAACTATGTACTTCACAGTCGTCAAAATACCTAGATGGAGCCAACTATGTACACTACGAACAACTATAGTTTTCAGTGTCAGATACCTTCTATTGTAGGCTCAGCAAAAAAAAAAAAAGTGGATTTTTTTTAAAGAAAACAAGTGACACATTTCGTGTCTGATATCTGGATTTTTGTTATTTTTTCCAAGGACAAAATATTGAAAATTTACACTGGGTACAATAAATCATAGACTACACTCTCATATTTTGAATTTGTTCGAAGCTTCAAATTTCACACTAGGAGATAACAAGTCTATGGAGTTCGTCTCCCAAAATGACACACATTTTATTTGTTGCATGCCACCACAATGCCATGCCACTACCAGTGGCGTGGAGACTTTCAGCATGCCGCTTGAAACTTACTATTTGTGGGGTGTTCCTGGCAGGAGCACGCTACTGGTAAGTGTCCCCTAGTGGCCCGACTCACGGCATACCACTAGTGGTGTGGGCTGTCGAGATACGAGTGGCGTGTCCTTATGGCCACATTAAGTACTATGACAGTTCAAAGGACAAGATGTCGTATGGTGGTGGGGGGGTGTGAATAGGCGTTTTAAAAATACTTCCGGAGTTGGCTTGTAATTAAGCGGAATTAAACATATATATCTTGTGTTATCTTGGATAGTTTAAACTGTTCTTAGTACACTTTGTTGAGCCTACCTTAATCAGGTTTTGTGCTTATAAAATAAACATTATTTTAATCCAACATTATTACAAGCCAATTTCGTAATTAAATATACCGAAGCGGATTTTGTGCCTACAGAGGTAGCGGTGCATAGGCTTACCACCGTCGGATCTCCCTATCGAGCGTTTTCCACCGCACATCATTGTAACGCCTTCTGCTACTTTTCCCCACCACGTGACTTTTTGGTGGACGGACTGTAGCCACGCGTGACTTGTGTGGACGGTCCATAGCCAGAAGTTACTTTGCATGGACGAACCGCAGTCATAGGTGACTTTGCATGGACGGCAACGTAATTTTCGTGGTATTTCGTTTCGTGGATGGGCGTGACTTTATTTTCGTGGCGGTATTTCACTAGGCACGGGTGGACTTTCTTTTCGTGCGACTCTGATCCGTCCACAAAAAGAAAGTCCACCCATACCTGGCGGAAGACCACCATGAAAAGAAAGTCACAGTTGTCCACAAAAATATTCCACCCTTGCCAGGCGGAAGACCGTCATGAAAAGAAAGTCACATTCGTCCATGAAAATGAAGTCCACGAAAAATATGTTGTCGTCTACACAAAGTCACGCGTGACTGCGGTCCGTCCATGCAAAGTTACTCGTGGTCACACGTGGCTATGGTCTATCCACGCAAAATCACCCGGCGGGAAAAGTAACTGGCGACGTTAAATCGGTATGTGGTGAGAAAACGCTGAATAGGGTGATCCGACGGTGAGAGACCTATGCACCTCTCAGTATGTGGACTATTTGTCATATAAATATATAGATAACCGAGTCATGCAGAGACGAAGATTTATCCTTTCATTCACTTACACGAACTAAGCTACTCACCGTCTTGATCAGGACGCTTCATGATTCATTCAAGTTGGAATACTTCACTTGATGATTCATTCAAGTCGGAATACTTCACTTGATCATTGTTTCTTGGTGAAGAATCACATTTTTCTCCCTCACACACCACGATGGGACAACTTCATTAAAGCATGTATTCACATGTCCATAAACAAAAGATGGATAAGAAGTGATGTGGGCATTACCCTTGGGGTACTCGATATTGCTATACCTGGTACAGATTATGAAGATGGACCAGCGCAAGGACTCGACAAAGCTGGACCCACAAGGAATATCAACTTGGATTACAAGAAAAGAAGACTCCAATACGAATTCTACTAGGACTCTTGTAAACCCTACCCTGGTTGATATATAAAGCCAGGCAG
Organism: Lolium perenne; assembly: GCF_019359855.2. NCBI lineage: Eukaryota > Viridiplantae > Streptophyta > Magnoliopsida > Poales > Poaceae > Lolium > Lolium perenne. The sequence continues at coordinate 299,173,411 of NC_067250.2, read as the reverse complement.
GGGTACCCCTTAGATGATAGATTAAAAACAGAAAAACATAGGTGTGATACGCCCAGACATCACAACCCGCAGATTAGAACTAGACTAGATACAAAAAAAACTCCGTCTATGGTGGCCCCCTGTATACATATATTCATATAGTGGATTGCTAGCAGGACGTAGCGATCCTCCACCGCGGGGACGTGAACCTGGGTACGCCGTGCCTACTCTCGCTCCCGGAATCTCCATCGTCGCTTTCCATAAACCCTAAGCCCCTCATGGTGGGCATTGCCGAGGAACTACCCGTCAATTGGCGCCGTCTGTGGGAAGTGTGACGAATGAATTTTGTGATCTGGGCGGGATTCATAATCATCATAATCATCTTCGTCAACATGTAGTGACTTCATCATCTACATCGGAGTATTTTCATGATGATCGGCGGCAGCATCGACGCCATGCACGCTCAGGTGGATCCGTTGTATCTGCCGACAGGTTTATCCTGTCTTCAAGATCGAATGATCCCGAAAATCTGCCAACGCCCTGAGAGCATCTCCACTCGTCTCCCCGAATAGGCCCCCGGCTGGCTATTTTTCCATCCGCACGGCGAAAAATGGCCCAGCCGCGCCCCCGGTTTCTCGTTTTCCCCCGGATTTGGGCCTTCATCCATCCGGCGAGCCCATGCCAACCCCGGCCTACCGGGGCGCGCTCGGGGAGTCCGGACGAAGCGATAGCGCGCGAAACACCGAGAAATCTCTCCCGCGCTTTCGCTTCGGCTTCGCCGCAGAGGTGGACCCGGCCGGTCAGCGGCACACGCATTGTCTTCCCGCCCGCAGTAAAGGCTGCCGCCGGTCAGCTCGCCGCGGACGCGTAGCATCCACGCGGCATTAAATCGCCGGATCCAGCCCCGCCTAAATAATCCCAGCTCGCTGCGACGCCACCACGACGAAACCCCAGCTAGATCCACTCTTCCCTCGACGAGATCCATGGCGTTCAACGAGCCAGACGACGCGGCCAACAACGGCTTTCCCCGCCGGTCGCTCCACGCGTGGGAGGGACACCTCCTCAACCTGATGGGGTTCGTTGCATAGAAAACAAAAAATTCCTACCGCAAAGACGAAAAAATCCAAGATCTAATCTATGGAACACCCAAGATCTAATCTACAAGATCGGAGCAACGAGATGGAGATGAGACTAACCCTCGAAGATTCCAAAGCCTACGAGATTAGATCTCGTTGTTGGTATAGACGATCGTCCCCGGTGCTGCAATCCGGCAGCACTTCCGTACTCGGTCGCGCGTACGGTGTCGATGAAGCCCCTTCCTCTCCCTGTTCCAGCGGGCAGCGGAGGTGTGGTAGATCTCCTCCAAGTTCCAGCAACACGACAGCGTGGTGGTGCTGATGGAGGAAGAAAATCTGCAGGGCTTCGCCAAGCCGGAACAGCGTATGGTGGAGGAAGAGAGGGGGCGGCCAGGGTTGTGGTTAAGGGACAAGTGGCCGGCCACCCCCTCCCCTCTTTATATAGGGGGCCAGTTCGGTGGGGTGGCCCCCTTTCCCATCTAGGTTTAGGGGGGCGGCGGCCAAGTAGGGGGAAGAGGGAATTCTTCCCCCCCCCCCCCCCAAGTTGATCCCCCTAGGGTTTTGGGGAAACCCTAGGGCTTTGGCCGGCTGGGCCTTGGGGGGCATGTGCTCCTGGCCCATTAGGCTAGGGAGCATCCCCTCGGCCCATGCTAGGCCTCCTAGGGTCGTGGGCCCACTGGTGGGACACCCGGAACCTTCTAGAACCTTCCCGGTCATCCACCGGAAAAATCCCGAACTTTTCTGAAACCTAGAAATCAACTTCCCTTATATGAATCTTATTCTCCGGACTATTCCGGACCTCCTCGTGACGTCCTGGATCACATCCGAGACTCCGAACAAACTTCTTCTCCATACCATATTCAAATCTACTCATGCGACATCGAACCTTAAGCGCGTCACCCTACGGTTCGCGAACTATGTAGACATGGTCGAGACTCCTCTCCGAGCAATAACCAATAGCGGGATCTGGAGATCCATAATGGCTCCCACATATTCAACGATGACTTAGTGATCGATTGAACCATTTACATACGATGCCAATTCCCTTTGTCACGCGATATTTTACTTATCCGAGGTTCGATCATCGGTATCTCCATACCTTGTTCAACCTCATTACCGACAAGTACTCTTTACTCGTACCGTGGTATGTCATCTCTTATGATCCAATCATATGCTTGCAAGCTAATCAGACGACATTCCACCGAGAGAGCCCAGATTATATCTATCCGTCATCAGGATGGAAAAATCCCACTATTGATCCATATGCCTCAACTCATACTTTCCAAATATTAATCCCATCTTTATAACCACCCATTTACGCAATGGCGTTTGATGTAATCAAAGTACCCTTCCGGTGTAAGTGATTTACATGATCTCATGGTCGAAGGACTTAGGCAACTATGTATCGAAAGCTTATAGCAAATTGAACTTAATGACTTGATCTTATGCTATGCTTATTTGGGTGTGTGTCCATTATATCATTCACCTAATGACATAACCTTGTTATTAATAACATCCAATGTTTATGATCACGAAACCATGATCATCCATTAATCAACAAGCTAGTTATACAAGAGGCTTACTAGGGACTCCTTGTTGTTTACATAACACACATGTATCAATGTTTCGGTTAATACAATTATAGCATGGGATGTAAACATTTATCATGAACACTAAGATATAACAATAACTAATTTATTATTGCCTCTTGGGCATATCTCCAACAGTCTCCCACTTGCACTAGAGTCAATAATCTAGTTTACATTTGAAAAGATATAACACCTTGGCCTTCTGGTGCTTATCATGTTTTGCTCACGGGAGAGGTTTTTAGTCAACGGATCTGACTGTTCAGAAACGTATGTATTTTGCAATTCATTTGCGTCTCTACGCATCACTCATTTTCCAAATGAGTCGGCATTAATTGTATATGCTTAGTCCTCCGGTGGAACCTTAATTCCGTGGTCTGAAATAAGTCACTAATATTGTCACACACAATATAGCTTCAAAGTTCTGACACTATCGGAACTACACCAAGTTCTCAAAGAACTCCTCGACTTAACATCCTCAGTCATTGTCAAACAATAACATACTCTTCCTTCGTTTGTAGAATCCGTCACAATATTTAGAATTGATCTAAATCTAGCATAGACTTCTTCTAGCTCATTGTGCTACCTTTTAAACAACACTTAGCCCAATTGAGATTGAAATTTTATTTTTGTATGTGATCAAACTAATATCGGTGCAACACCTTACAGTGATTTGTTTGTCATTACCCCATACAAAAACTATATATATATATCCTTGGTTCTTCTAAAGCACTCAGGGATATTCTTACTGTTGTCCAATGATCATTACATGAATCATTCTGGTATATGCTCGTAACACTTTAGAGCACAGGACATCTTACTTTGTACATATTATTCGTGATCTAAAATCACTCATGTGTTTTTACTCATCGAGTGTCAAATACACTCAAGTCTTGTTAAACCTTCACATGGAAAAGAACAACTTCTTAACATTTTTATATTGAACTACTTCAATATTCATTCTATGTACTTTGACTTAAACTTATTTTGTGTTTCAATCTATCTTCATGGATCTTGACACTAAATATGTTTGAGTCCATATCCTTTCATTGAAGTTAATTCTCAATGAAACCTTTTAATCACATGAAGTATATAATTACATCAATTATAATCAATGATATGTCATCCACATATAACTATGTCTCAGCGCTCCCACTTAATTTCTTGCAAGTGCAAGCATCTTCATCGTTTCTGATGAAATCACAACTCTTTGATGATTTCATCCGGTGAAGATTCCAACTTCGCGATACTTACTTCATCCAATTGAAGTTTGTATACCTATCTAGTATTCCACGGACTAGCAAAAAACTCTTTGGTTTGTATCTAGTATACATCCTTCATACACACTTCTGGTAAGGAATGTATTTCTGCCATCCTACTATCATATCTCATAAAAGAAATATGTAGCGATTACTAGAATAATCCATATAGACTACAAGCATCACTACGGAAGATCTAATCTTATCGTAGTCAACTCTTTGAACTTTGTCGTAAACAACTTTTCGACAAGTTGAGCTTCTTCAAGGATATTCCATCCAAGTCCATCAATTTTATAGATCCATTTACTTTCAAAAAGTATTCACCTATCTTGGATTTCATGGTGCATAGCCATTTTAACGGAGTTAGGGCCCATCATAACTTCTTTGTATGTAGTTGGTTTATCATTGTTCAAAATCAATACTTTGTCCACAAATCATTTCTTTGATCACAAAGTAAACCACATCTACAAGGTTCAATAGGTACTTTGATCTCCATGACTATAACACTTTATAGACATGGTAGCCATGATCGTCGTGGCCGCTTCCGGAACCATTTTCGATGCTGCGCTACTCTGATCATCATGCTCAGGTTCACAAACCTTATCAAGTTCCATTGTCCACCCACTCAAATACTTCGCTAGAAACAATTTCTTGGAAATAAGTAAGAAACATCGACAAACACTTTTGTCTTTGACTTCATAGTGGAAAGAATTCCCAATCAATTCTCTAGGATAACCAACAAAGACACTCATCCGATTTTGGTTGTAAACTTATTTACTTATGCTATGCATACCAAAATTTAAGAAAGGACTATTAGGGTTTATACCCATGCCATAACACGTATGGTTTCATTTCAACGGATTATGATGATGCTCTATTTAGTGTAAAAGCGGTAGTCTCTAAAGCATAATCCACAAAATATAATGGCATCATTTTATTTTTATCTCATCATTAACCCAACAGGTTTGGATACGTCTCTCGGATACTCCATCATCACTATGATACTCCAAGAAACGTGAGGTTGTAGAACGATTTCATAACTCTCTTAGATGTTCGCTAAAACTCGTAATTCAAATATTTCCACCATGATCCAATCATAGATATTTGACTTTTCTATTACGATGATTTCCACTTCATGCTGAAATTTATTTGAATCCATTCAAATGTTTCAAACTTCTTGCTTATCGAATATATCCATATATATATATACTCAATTCATTGTTAGAAGTTTTCATGAAGTAGAAGAATCTCCCGCACACAACTATGCCCAGTGAACCATATACATCACCATGTATGTTTCCACTAAGTTAGTTGCCCGTTCAACTCTTGGCCTATGAACGGTATTTAAGTCATTCTCTTTAGAAGAGATTTGCAAGCGCCAAATGATTCAAAAATCATATGACTCCAAAAATCCATTCAAATGGAGTTCCTTCATGCGTTCCTTTCTAACATGACCTAAATGGCGGTTCCACTAATGAGTGGAATTCACATCATTTGCCATATGGCATTTTAGCGTCAGTGTTATGTATGTGTGCTTCACCATAAAGATTTATAATAACTTATACATCGTACATGGAATGTTGTTACAATTTGAACAACTCATTGTTTTCATTTAACCAGAACAAAACAACAATTATAAAGTTCTTTATTATAAATCTGAATGGCTAGACAGAATGCCAACGACGAACATAATAACACTTTATTTTTGTTTCAGACGTGCATTCCTATCACATTCCTTTTCAGTCACTTAGGCCATTGTATTCTTGTATTGCGTTGTTTTGTATGACACCTCATACCAACCAATATGGTACTAATATCCAAGAATTTCATTGTGTGACCAAACTAGGAATACATTCATAACATGTATATCATTTATATACACCTGAGCTAGACTTTCTAGTCTTTTCTTTCTTTCTGCCAAAATCTTTTGTAGTTTCTCTTTTAGCTTTCCTCATTCTCAGAAAACACTTCACCTTCAATAACTTCTAGGTCCATTGGTCAAATACCAATAACCTTGAGGTTCTTACTTTGAAGTTGATCATCACATGGCAAGTGTTCCAGATTTCACTATTAGTAACTTTTTAATATGATGAACAATTTCACTCATAATCATATCATGACGACTTTCTGAGACCATGTCTGTACATGCTAGGCTCGTAAAGTTTAACCTTAGTATTCACATATGCAAATCTGGCATGCACCCGTTGTATGCACACGTAGAATCTATAACACCCGATCATCACGAGATGCTTTGAAACGACGAGTCTTAGCAACAGTGCATACTAAGGACGATTCATGGATATGCGAATATCGTTAGTGCCCCAATAGTTGGAGGATTGGGATCCCTGGCGTCTTCAAACTTCATACATTCCCATAAAACTTATGAGTTTATGTAGTCTCACCAAATTATATTTTATCATCTTGCAACAAGGTCTTAGATATCACACATATCTCATACCTCGCTTATTTCTGAAAACAAAACTTTCAGCTCCTTACTTTTCAAACAGATTTGAACTTCAAGTTTCACGGAGACAAGATGATTCTAGGTACTAATTGAAACCATTGTTCTTTGAATAAGCGATGTGAGGTTTACTAAAAGTTTGCAATAGGACTTAATCATTTCTTGATTCTTTAACAATACGGTACCAATCCGTAAAGTTTCTTGTCAGACTTAACAGTATTTCTATCTCAATTACAAGACTAGCGCATGGTAGAAAAATGGATGCCAATTCTACAAACTTAATCCAAAATACTATTCAGACTATGTTCATGATAATTAGTTCATATTTTAATCTAATTACTAATGAACTACCACTTAATAGAACATCCCTCATGGTTGTTAAGTGGTACACGATCCAAATCCACTACACCAAAACCGATCATCACGTGAGATGATGTAGCTTCAATGGTGAACATCAACATGTTGATCATATCATCCATATGACTCGTGTTCAACCTTTCGGTTTCCTGTGTCCCGAGGCCATGTCTGTACATGCTAGGCTCGCCAAGCAAACCCAAGTATTCCGCGTGTGCAAACATGGCTTACACCCATTGTATGTGAACGTAGAATCTATCACATCCGATCATCACGAGATGCTTCGAAACGACGAACTGTAGCAACGGTGCATACGAGGGGAGAACACTTTATTATCTTGATATTAATGTGAGGGATCATCTTATAATGCTACCGTCGCGATCTAAGCAAGATAAGATGCATAAAGGATTAACATCACATGCAATTCATAATATGTGATATGATATGGCATTTCTTCTTGTGCTTTTGATCTTCATCTCCAAAGCACATGAGCATGATCTCCATCATCACCAGCATTGCACCAAGGTCCATGGCGCCGCTTCATGGTTGTCCATCACTTATAGCTAATATAACAACTACTTGAAATAAAGCTATTACATGATGAATAGACACGCAGGTCTTAACAAATTTAAAGACAACCATTAGGCTCCTGCCGGTTGCCATAATACAATAATGAACATCTCATACATCAAATATAATCATCATCACATCATGGCCATATCACATCACCAAACCCTGCAAAAACAAGTTAGACGCCTCTAATTTGGTTTGCATATTTTACGTGGTTTAGGGTTTTCGAGTAAGATCCAATCTACCTACGAACATGAACCACAACGGTGATACTAGTGTTGTCGATAGAAATAGTAAATTGAATCTTAACTATGGTGAGAGAGACAAACACCCGCAAAGCCACTTATGCAATACAAGTTGCATGTCAAGCGTGGAGCAAGTCTCATGAGACGCGGTCATGTAAACTTAGCCCGGGCCGCTTCATCCCACCATCCCGCAAGATCAAAGTACACATAACTAAAGACAACAAAAGCATCAACGCCCACAAAACCATTGTGTTCTACTCGTGCAGCAGATCTATGCATATACATGGCTCTGATACCACTGATGGGGTTCGTTGCATAGAAAATAAAAAATTTCCTACCGCAAAGACGAATAAATCCAAGATCTAATCTATGGAACACCCAAGATCTAATCTACAAGATCGGAGCAACGAGATGGAGATGAGACTAACCCTCGAAGATTCCAAAGCCTACGAGATTAGATCTCGTTGTTGGTGTAGATGATCGTCCCCGGTGTCGATGAAGCCCCTTCCTCTCCCCGTTCCAGCGGGCAGCGGAGGTGTGGTAGATCTCCTCCAAGTTCCAGCAGCACGACGGCGTGGTGGTGGTGATGGAGGAAGAAAATCTGCAGGGCTTCGCCAAGCCGGAACAGCATATGGTGGAGGAAGAGAGGGGGCGGCCAGGGTTGTGGTGAAGGGACAAGTGGCCGGTGATGTCTACGCACGCTTCTATTCCTGTAGACAGTGTTGGGCCTCCAAGAGCAGAGGTTTGTAGAACAGCAGCAAGTTTCCCTTAAGTGGATCACCCAAGGTTTATCGAACTCAGTGAGGTAGAGGTCAGAGATATCCCTCTCAAGCAACCCTGCAATTAAGATACAAGAAGTCTCTTGTGTCCCCAACACACCTAATACACTTGTCAGATGTATAGGTGCACTAGTTCGGCGAAGAGATAGTGAAACGCAAGTGGTATAGATGGTGGTAAACGGTAATTGCGATCTGAAGTAAATATTGCAGGAAGTAAAGTTGCAGTAAAATAGTAAATAAGCGATGTTTGCAGTATTTGGAAACAAGGCCTAGGGATCCTACTTTCACTAGTGGACACTCCCAACATTGCAATCATAATTGAATATAAATATAAGCACTTCATCATACTACTCTCTTATTGGATAAAGAACTCAAATTCATTGGGCAAGTGTGAAAAAGCACACCTCAAAGGCGTATTCCCAAGTACTAATAAACACCCCACACTGTCACCGTGAGCATTCATGGGAGGTACTAACACACCACAATTCATAAGGGAGTTACACACGGCATACACACTGTCACCATTACACCGAGGTCACAGTAACTCCAAAGTTCACATAATAAAACACTTGAATAGCATATGTCATCTAGATTGCAAAGCCTACGATCACATAGATGAACAAATAAGTACTACTCTCAAACACTCTCTTGTTGGATAACAAACACCATTCATTGTGTAGGGCTACAAGAGCTCCCTCAAGCCGGAGTAAACAAGCTCCACAACATCCGGAGTTCATATTAAAGTAACCTCTAGAGTGCATAATAGACAAGAGTAACATCTACATATTCATAAAGATCACACCATGGGAGAGAGAGATGAACCACATAGCTACCGGTAGAGCCCTTAGCCTCGGGGGAGAACTACTCCCGCCTCATCATAGGAGACAGCAACGGCGATGAAGATGGCGGTGGTGTCGATGGAGATGGCTCCGGGGGCAATTCCCCGTCCCGGCGGCGTGCCGGAACAGAGACTTCTGTCCCCCGAAACGGAGTTTCACGATGGCGGCAGCGCCCCTGGAGTATTTCTGGAATATGATGGATTGATGTAGGGTTTTCCGTCGCGAGGGAATTTATAGGCGAAGGGGCAATGTCAGTGGAGTCTCGAGGGGCCCACACCATAGGGTGGGGCGGCCCCCCTCCTGGCCGCGCCGGCTGATGGGGAGGAGGCCCTGGGCCTCCTCTGGCCTGGCCCTTCTGGCTCCGTGAGTCTTCTGGCGGAATAGAATTTATGTGATTTTTCTGGATTTTTCCGAGCACTTTGGTTTTTGGGCCTTTTCTGCAATAAACAGACGTAATAAACAGAAACTGGCACTGTGGCATCTTGTTAATAGGTTAGTCCAATAAATGCCATAGTATGATATAAAGTATGAATAAAACATGTAGGTATTGTAATAAAACTAGCATGGAGCATAAGAAATTATAGATACGTTGGAGACGTATCAAGCATCCCCAAGCTTAGTTCCTACTCGCCCTCGAGTATGTAAACGATAACAAGGATAATTTCTTAAGTGACATGCTACCAACATGATCTTGATCAATAATATTGTAAAGCATATGAGATGAATGAAGTGATTCAAAGCAATGGTAAAGATAATGACTAAACATCTGAATCATATAGCAAAGACTTTTCATGAATAGTACTTTCAAGACAAGCATCAATAAGTCTTGCATAAGAGTTAACTCATAAAGCAATAGATTCTTAATAGAAGGTTTTGAAGCAACACAAAGGATGATTAAGTTTCAGCAATTTCTTTCAACTTGTAACATGTATATCTCATGGATAGTTGTCCACATAAAGCAATATAACAAGTGCAATAGGTAAACATGTAAGAATCAATGCACACAGTTGCCACAAGTGTTTGCTTCTAAGATAGAGAGAACTAGGTAAACTGACTCAACATAAAGTAAAAGAAAGGCCCTTCGCAGAGGGAAGCATGGATTATTCATATGCTAGAGATTTTTATTTTGAAAACATGGAAACAATTTTGTCAACAGTAGTAATAATTCATATGTGTTATGCATAAGACCTATTATAAGTTGCAAGCCTCATGCATCGAATACCAATAGTGCTCGCACCTTGTCCTAATTAGCTTGGATTTCCATGGATTATCATTGCATTACATATGTTTCAACCAAGTGTCACAAAGGGGTACCTCTATGCCACCTGTACAAAGGTCCAAGGAGATATATCGCATTTGATTTCTCAGTTTTGATAGATCTCAACTTGAGGATATCCATACCGGGAAAACATAGAAAACAGATAATGGACTCCTCTTTTTATTGCTTAAGCATTCAACAACAAATAATATTCTCATAAGAGATTTAGGATTAATGTCCAAGCTGAAACTTCCACCATGATACATGGCTTTGGTTGGCGGCCCAATGTTCTTCTCTAACAATATGCATACTCAAACCATTTAATCATGATAAATCACCCTTACTTCAGACAAGACGAACATGCATAGCAACTCACATGATATTCAACAAAGGTGTAAAAAGTTGATGGCGTCCCCAGAAACATGGTTACCGCTCAACAAGCAACTTATAAGAAATAAGATACATAAACGATATATTCAATACCACAATAGTTTTTAAGCTATTTTCCCATGAGCTATGTATTGCAAAGACAAGGAATGAAATTTTTAAAGGTAGCACACAAGCAATTTACTTTGGAATGGCAGAGAAATACCACATATAGGTAGTTATGGTGGACACAAATGGCATGGGTTTTGGCTCAAGGTTTTTGGATGCATGAGAAGCATTTCCTCTCAGTACAAGGCTTTGGCTAGCAAGGTTGTTTGAAGCAAACACAAGTATGAACTGGTACAGCAAAACTTACATAAGAACATATTGCAAGCATTATAAGACTCTACACTGTCTCCTTGTTGCTCAAACACTTTTACCAGAAAATATCTAGACCTTAGAGAGACCAATCATGCAAACCAAATTTCAACAAACTCTACAGTAGTTCTCCACTAATAAGTTTAAACTACATGATGCAAGAGCTTAAACATGATCTACTTGATAGCTCAAAACAATTGCCAAGTATCAAATTATTCAAGACAATATACCAACTATCACATGAAGCATTTTCTGTTTGCAACCAAATAGCAATCAACGTAGCGGTTTTCAACTCCGCCATGAACATGAATTAAGAACACAAGTGTTCATATGAAAAAGCGGAGCGTGTCTCTCTCCCAAACAAACATGGTATGATGGTGCCCACTTTATTGAAAATAAAATACACAACAGAAAATAAAGACTCTCCAAGAATAACATATAGTATATGAAGCAATAAAAATATAGTGAACAGAAACAAGACCTGATATTTTTATTGATGAAGAAGGGGATGCCTTGGGCATCCCCAAGCTTTGACGCTTGTACTTCTTGAATATATCTAGGGGTGACATGGGCATCCCCAAGCTTGAGCTTTTGTCCATTCTTCATCTCATCTCATCATTCTTCTTTCCTACACTTGAAAACTTGCTTCATACAAAACTCATCACAAATCTCATTAGCAGCGTTAGTGCAATGATAATATTAATCAAATCTACAAAGTTCAGTATGACATATGAAAATCATTTTAATAAGCATTAGCTACTGTAGCACAATTTCAATAAGGTTCTTTGATCAAGAGAACTCAAAAAGGTGGGCAAAAAGATTAAAATGCAAAACAGTGCAAGAATCTGTCAAAACAGAACAGTTCGTAAAAATTGATTTTTGAAAAATAGTTACGCTGCGTAACTGGAAAAACTCTGAACTAATGAAAGTTAGATAAGTACCTGGGGAAGATGCTCATAAATTGGCAGCTCAAACTTATGTTCTGGTGATGTTTGACGATTTTTCTCGTGACGAACCAGAAACAGTAAACAAGATTGCAAATCTCCCAAATACCACTTTCTTACCATTATAGGCAATTCTTGGCACAAAAACGAAATAAACATGATAAGGAGAGGTTGCTACAGTAATAACAACTTTCAGGACACAACAAAACAGTAGCAAAATAAAAACATGGGTTATCTCCCAAGAAGTGCTTTCTTTATAGCCATTAAGATGGGCTCAGTAATTTTAATGATCTCGCGCAAGAAATAAGAGTTGAAGCAAAAGAGAGCATCAAAAGCAAATAAGAAACACTTTTAAGTCTAACCCACTTCCTATGAAAAGGAATCTTGTAAATAAACAAGTCATGTAAGCATAATGCAACAAGCATAGAAAGGCAACACAAGCGCAGCTTCAAGATTCTCAACATAAAGAGGGGAAACTTAATATTATTAAGATGCATATAACCATGTTTCCCTCTCTCATAATAACTTTCAGTAGCATCATGAACAAACTCAACAATATAACTACCACATGAAACATTCTTATCATGAGCTACATGCATAAAATTATTCCTCTCCACATAAGCATAGTCATTACTATTAATTGTAGTGGGAGCAAATTCAATAAAATAGCTATCATTATTATTCTCATCACCATAATCATCATATATAGGAGGCATATTGTAATCATAATTAATTTTCTCCTCAATAGTAGGTGGACTGAAAATATGATAGTCATCATTTTAATCATCATATATAGGAGGTAAAGTATCATCAAAGTAAATTTTCTCCTCCATGCTTGGGGGACTAAAAATATCATGCTCCTCAAAACTAGCTTCCCCAAGCTTAGAATTTTCCATAGCATTAGCAACAATGGTGTTCAAAGCATTCATACTAATAACATTGCCATTAGCATGCATATAAAGTTCCATAGGTTTTTTAATTTTCTCTTCAAACACCTCATGTCCTAACTCAAGATAAATACTATAAAGATCTCTAATATTTTTGTTGTTTTCCATTAAGCCTAACTAGTGAAATAAAAACAAGAAACAAAAAGATATAATTGCAGAATCTAAAGGAGATACCTTCGAGCACTCACACACCGGCAACAGTGCTAGGAAATAACTTAGTAGTCGGAGGATGTGAATACCTTTTACCTTACCTCCCCGGCAATGGCGCCAGAAAATACCTTGATGTCTACGCACGCTTCTATTCATGTAGACAGTGTTGGGCCTCCAAGAGCAGAGGTTTGTAGAACAGCGGCAAGTTTCCCTTAAGTGGATCACCCAAGGTTTATCGAACTCAGGGAGGTAGAGGTCAGAGATATCCCTCTCAAGCAACCCTGTAATTAAGATACAAGAAGTCTCTTGTGTCTCCAACACACCTAATACACTTGTCAGATGTCTAGGTGCACTAGTTCGGCGAAGAGATAGTGAAACGCAGGTGGTATAGATGGTGGTAAACGGTAATTGCGATCTGAAGTAAATATTGCAGGAAGTAAAGATGCAGTAAAACAGTAAATAAGCGATGTTTGCAGTATTTGGAAACAAGGCCTAGGGATCCTACTTTCACTAGTGGACACTCTCAACATTGCAATCATAATTGAATATAAATATAAGCACTTCATCATACTACTCTCTTATTGGATAAAGAACTCAAATTCATTGGGCAAGTGTGCAAAAGCACACCTCAAAGGCATATTCCCAAGTACTAATAAACACCCCACACTGTCACCGTGAGCATTCATGGGAGGTACTAACACACCACAATTCATAAGGGAGTTACACACGGCGTACACACTGTCACCATTACACCGAGGTCACAGTAACTCCAAAGTTCACATAATAAAACACTTGAATAGCATATGACATCTAGATTGCAAAGCCTACGATCACATAGATGAACAAATAAGTACTACTCTCAAACACTCTCTTGTTGGATAACAAACACCATTCATTGTGTAGGGCTACAAGAGCTCCCTCAAGCCGGAGTAAACAAGCTCCACAACATCCGGAGTTCATATTAAAGTAACCTCTAGAGTGCATAATAGACAAGAGTAACATCTACATATTCATAAAGATCACACCATGGGAGAGAGAGATGAACCACATAGCTACCGGTAGAGCCCTTAGCCTCCGGGGAGAACTACTCCCTCCTCATCATAGGAGACAGCAACGGCGATGAAGATGGCGGTGGTGTCGATGGAGATGACTCCGGGGGCAATTCCCCGTCCCGGCGGCGTGCCGGAACAGAGACTTCTGTCCTCCGAAACGTAGTTTCGCGATGGCGGCGGCGCCCCTGGAGTCTTTCTGGAATATGATGGATTGATGTAGGGTTTTCCATCGCGAGGGAATTTATAGGCGAAGGGGCAATGTCGGTGGAGTCCCGAGGGGCCCACACCATAGGGTGGGGCGGCCCCCCTCCTGGCCACGCCGGCTGATGGGGAGGAGGCCCTGGGCCTCCTCTGGCCTGGCCCTTCTGGCTCCGCTTCTGGCGGAATAGAATTTATGTGATTTTTCTGGATTTTTCCGAGCACTTTGGTTTTTGGGCCTTTTCTGCAATAAACAGACGTAATAAACAGAAACTGGCACTGTGGCATCTTGTTAATAGGTTAGTCCAATAAATGCCATAATATGATATAAATTATGAATAAAACATGTAGGTATTGTCATAAAACTAGCATGGATCATAAGAAATTATAGATACGTTGGGGACGTATCAAGCATCCCCAAGCTTAGTTCCTACTCGCCCTCGAGTAGTTAAACGATAACAAGGATAATTTCTTAAGTGACATGCTACCAACATGATCTTGATCAATAATATTGTAAAGCATATGAGATGAATGAAGTGATTCAAAGCAATGGTAAAGATAATGACTAAACAACTGAATCATATAGCAAAGACTTTTCATGAATAGTACTTTCAAGACAAGCATCAATAAGTCTTGCATAAGAGTTAACTCATAAAGCAATAGATTCTTAATAGAAGGTTTTGAAGCAACACAAAGGATGATTAAGTTTCAGCAATTGCTTTCAACTTGTAACATGTATATCTCATGGATAGTTGTCAACATAAAGAAATATAACAAGTGCAATAGGTAAACATGTAAGAATCAATGCACACAGTTGCTACAAGTGTTTGCTTCTAAGATAGAGAGAACTAGGTAAACTGACTCAACATAAAGTAAAAGAAAGGCCCTTCGCATAGGGAAGCATGGATTATTCATGTGCTAGAGCTTTTTATTTTAAAAACATGGAAACAATTTTGTCAACGGTAGTAATAATTCATATGTGTTATGCATAAGACCTCTTATAAGTAGCAAGCCTCATGCATCGAATACCAATAGTGCTCGCACCTTGTCCTAATTAGCTTGGATTTCCATGGATTATCATTGCATTACATATGTTTCAACCAAGTGTCACAAAGGGGTACCTCTATGCCACATGTACAAAGGTCCAAGGAGATAGAATTTCTCAGTTTTGATAGATCTCAACTTGAGGACATCCATACCGGGACAACATAGAAAACAGATAATGGACTCCTCTTTTTAATGCTTAAGCATTCAACAACAGATAATATTCTCATAAGAGATTGAGGATTAATGTCCAAGCTGAAACTTCCACCATGATACATGGCTTTGGTTGGCGGCCCAATGTTCTTCTCTAACAATATGCATACTAAAACCATTTAATCATGATAAATCACCCTTACTTCAGACAAGACGAACATGCATAGCAACTCACATGATATTCAACAAAGGTGTAAAAAGTTGATGGCGTCCCCAGAAACATGGTTACCGCTCAACAAGCAACTTATAAGAAATAAGATACATAAACGACATATTCAATACCACAATAGTTTTTAAGCTATTTTCCCATGAGCTATGTATTGCAAAGACAAGGAATTAAATTTTTAAAGGTAGCACACAAGCAATTTACTTTGGAATGGTAGAGAAATACCACATATAGGTAGTTATGGTGGACACAAATGGCATGGGTTTTGGCTCAAGGTTTTTGGATGCACGAGAAGCATTTCCTCTCAGTACAAGGCTTTGGCTAGCAAGGTTGTTTGAAGCAAACACAAGTATCAACCGGTACAGCAAAACTTACATAAGAACATATTGCAAGCATTATAAGACTCTACATTGTCTCCTTGTTGCTCAAACACTTTTACCATAAAATATCTAGACCTTAGAGAGACCAATCATGCAAACCAAATTTCAACAAGCTCTACGGTAGTTCTCCACTAATAAGTTTAAACTACATGATGCAAGAGCTTAAACATGATCTACTTGAGATCTCAAAACAATTGCCAAGTATCAAATTATTCAAGACAATATACCAACTATCACATGAAGCATTTTCTGTTTCCAACCAAATAGCAATCAACGAAGCGGTTTTCAACTTCGCCATGAACATGAATTAAGAACACAAGTGTTCATATGAAAAAGCGGAGCGTGTCTCTCTCCCAAACAAACATGGTATGATGGTGCCCACTTTATTGAAAATAAAATACACAACAGAAAATAAAGACGCTCCAAGAATAACACATAGTATATGAAGCAATAAAAATATAGTGAACAGAAACAGGACCTGATATTTTTATTGATGAAGAAGGGGATGCCTTGGGCATCCCCAAGCTTTGACGCTTGTACTTCTTGAATATATCTTGGGGTGACATGGGCATCCCCAAGCTTGAGCTTTTGTCCATTCTTCATCTCATCTCATCATTCTTCTTTCCTACACTTGAAAACTTGCTTCATACAAAACTCATCACAAATCTCATTAGCAGCGTTAGTGCAATGATAATATTAATCAAATCTACAAAGTTCAGTATGACATATGAAAAGCATTTTAATAAGCATTAGCTACTGTAGCACAACTTCAATAAGGTTCTTTGATCAAGAGAACTCAAAAAGGTGGGCAAAAAGATTAAAATGCAAAACAGTGCAAGAATCTATCAAAACAGAATAGTTCGTAAAAATTGATTTTTGAAAAATAGTTACGCTGCGTAAATCGAAAAACTCTGAACTAATGAAAGTTAGATAAATACCTGGGGAAGATGCTCGTAAATTGGAAGCTCAAACTTAGGTCCCGGTGATTTTTGACGATTTTTCTCGTGACGAACCAGAAACAGCAAACAAGATTGCAAATCTCCCAAATACCACTTTCTTACCATTAGAGGCAATTCTTGGCACAAAAACGAAATAAACATGATAAGGAGAGGTTGCTACAGTAATAACAACTTCCAGGACACAACAAAACAGTAGCAAAATAAAAACATGGGTTATCTCCCAAGAAGTGCTTTCTTTATAGCCATTAAGATGGGCTCAGTAATTTTAATGATGCTCGCGTAAGAAATAAGAGTTGAAGCAAAAGAGAGCATCAAAAGCAAATAACAAACACTTTTAAGTCTAACCCACTTCCTATGAAAAGGAATCTTGTAAATAAACAAGTCATGTAAGCATAATGCAACAAGCATAGAAAGGCAACACAAGCGCAACTTCAAGATTCTCAACATAAAGAGGGGAAACTTAATATTATTAAGATGCATATAACCATGTTTCCCTCTCTCATAATAACTTTCAGTAGCATCATGAACAAACTCAACAATATAACTATCACATGAAACATTCTTATCATTAGCTACATGCATAAAATTATTACTCTCCACATAAGCATAGTCATTACTATTAAGGAAAAATCTACGGGAAAGCGCCGCATGTCTAGCGCTTTGGTGCGACGGGCGTCCTGATTATGAAAAGCGCATCGCCTTAGGGGACCGGTCACATTTTCTCCCTGGTACCCGGTATCTTATCCCCGGTGTGTTGTCCACCACACAGCCTTTCTCTGTGATTCACCTCGAAAGCAGCACAGCGTCCATGACCACACTGAAAAGTGAAGAAATGAGACCGACGCAACCGAGGAAGGCGGCGGAGCTCGCCGCGGCCAAGCATGTCTGAGATGCCGCCGCAGCAGAGCACGGCGGGGGAGGCTGCCGCGGTCGACTCGAGCCATCGGAGATGCCGCCGCGGTCGACTCGAGCCATCGGAGATGCCGCCGCGGTCGACTCGAGCCGTCGGAGATGCCGCCGCGGTCGACTCGAGCCGTCGGAGATGCCGCCGCGGCCGAGCACGGCGAGGGAGGTTGTCGTGGCCGAACACGGCGGGGAGGCCGCAGCTGAGCACGGCGAGGGAGGCTGTCACAGCTGAGGACGGCGGGGAGGCCGCAGCTAAGCACGGCGGGAGAGCCCCGCGGTGCACGAATGGCGGCCGAGCGCGCATCAGCAGGGAGGGCGCCGCCGCGGCCGAGCATCCACCGGCGGGGAAGGCGCCGACGCAAAAGAACGCAAGCGCGAGCAGGCGGCTGCTTCCAAAGGTCTCCGGCCGTTTCTCTAGTTACCGCCGCGCAAGACGCACTGGGGAGTGCTTTGCCATAGTTGGCCACCAAGGGCGAGGTGTCGCGCCATTACCGTTAATTCGATGAAATTGCCATATTCATTAGCGATAATTAGGGGATTAATTAGGAGTAGTTGCCATGTTTTATATACTCCTACAGTAGTTTCTAGATTAATTAGCAGTTATTGTCCGATTATATAGCAGTAATTTCCCGATTCATTTGTTGTAATTCCCGGGTTAATTTAATCTAATTACTACCATATTAGCAGTTGCCAGATTAATTATGTCTGAATTGCCTAATTAATTACGAGTACTTTCCACGTTTAAATGAGTCTTATTTTTGCAAAATAATTAGCATATGCCATTGTTTGACCGGAAGAACGCATCGAGTGTCGTGGGCCTACTATCGCTGTACAGTGCGGCCTGATGTTATTGGGGTAAAAAATGACCGGCCCAAGCAAAATACTCCACGGTTGGGCGGAAACAGCAGGTTGGAGAGCCGCCGCACGGATGGAGACAGCGGGCGGCGCCGCTATGTAGTCCCGTCCTACTATTAATTGTAGTGGGAGCAAATTCAATAAAATAGCTATCATTATTATTCTCATCACCATAATCATCATATATAGGAGGCATATTGTAATCATAATTAATTTTCTCCTCAATAGTAGTTGGACTGAAAATATGATAGTCATCATTTTAATCATCATATATAGGAGGTAAAGTATCATCAAAGTAAATTTTCTCCTCCATGCTTGGGGGACTAAAAATATCATGCTCCTCAAAACCAGCTTCCCCAAGCTTAGAATTTTCCATAGCATTAGCAACAATGGTGTTCAAAGCATTCATACTAATAACATTGTCATTAGCATGCATATAAAGTTCCATAGGTTTTTTAATTTTCTCTTCAAACACCTCATGTCCTAACTCAAGATAAATACTATAAAGATCTCTAATATTTTTGTTGTTTTCCATTAAGCCTAACTAGTGAAATAAAAACAAGAAACAAAAAGATATAATTGCAGAATCTAAAGGAGATACCTTCGAGCACTCACACGCCGGCAACAGTGCTAGGAAATAGCTTAGTAGTCGGAGGATGTGAATACCTTTTACCTTACCTCCCCGGCAACGGCGCCAGAAAATAGCTTGATGTCTACGCACACTTCTATTCCTGTAGACAGTGTTGGGCCTCCAAGAGCAGAGGTTTGTAGAAGAGCAGCAAGTTTCCCTTAAGTGGATCACCCAAGGTTTATCGAACTCAGGGAGGTAGAGGTCAGAGATATCCCTCTCAAGCAACCCTGCAATTAAGATACAAGAAGTCTCTTGTGTCCCCAACACACCTAATACACTTGTCAGATGTATAGGTGCACTAGTTCGGCGAAGAGATAGTGAAACGCAGGTGGTATAGATGGTGGTAAACGGTAATTGCGATCTGAAGTAAATATTGCAGGAAGTAAAGATGCAGTAAAACAGTAAATAAGCGATGTTTGCAGTATTTGGAAACAAGGCCTAGGGATCCTACTTTCACTAGTGGACACTCTCAACATTGCAATCATAATTGAATATAAATATAAGCACTTCATCATACTACTCTCTTATTGGATAACGAACTCAAATTCATTGGGCAAGTGTGCAAAAGCACACCTCAAAGGCGTGTTCCCAAGTACTAATAAACACCCCACACTGTCACCGTGAGCATTCATAGGAGGTACTAACACACCACAATTCATAAGGGAGTTACACACGGCGCACACACTGTCACCACTACACCGAGGTCATAGTAACTCCAAAGTTCACATAATAAAACACTTGAATAGCATATGACATCTAGATTGCAAAGCCTACGATCACATAGATGAACAAATAAGTACTACTCTCAAACACTCTCTTGTTGGATAACAAACAACATTCATTGTGTAGGGCTACAAGAGCTCCCTCAAGCCGGAGTAAACAAGCTCCACAACATCCGGAGTTCATATTAAAGTAACCTCTAGAGTGCATAATAGACAAGAGTAACATCTACATATTCATAAAGATCACACCATGGGAGAGAGAGATGAACCACATAGCTACCGGTAGAGCCCTTAGCCTCGGTGGAGAACTACTCCCTCCTCATCATAGGAGACAGCAATGGCGATGAAGATGGCGGTGGTGTCGATGGAGATGACTCCGGGGGCAATTCCCCGTCCCGGCGGCGTGCCGGAACAGAGACTTCTGTCCCCCGAAACGGAGTTTCTCGATGGCGGCGGCGCCCCTAGAGTCTTTCTGGAATATGATGGATTGATGTAGGGTTTTCCGTCGCGAGGGAATTTATAGGCGAAGGGGCAATGTCGGTGGAGTCCCGAGGGGCCCACACCATAGGGTGGGGCGGCCCCCCTCCTGGCCGCGCCGGCTGATGGGGAGGAGGCCCTGGGCCTCCTCTGGCCTGGCCCTTCTGGCTCCGTGAGTCTTCTAGCGGAATAGAATTTATGTGATTTTTATGGATTTTTTCGAGCACTTTGGTTTTTGGGCCTTTTCTGCAATAAACAGACATAATAAACAGAAACTGGCACTGTGGCATCTTGTTAATAGGTTATTCCAATAAATGCCATAATATGATATAAAGTATGAATAAAACATGTAGGTATTGTCATAAAACTAGCATGGAGCATAAGAAATTATAGATACGTTGGAGACGTATCAGCCAGCCACCCCCTCCCCTCTTTATATAGGGGGCCAGGTCGGTGGGGTGGCCCCCTTTCCCATATAGGGTTAGGGGGGCGGCGGCCAAGTGGGGGGAAGAGGGAATTCTTCCCCCCGAAGTTGATCCCCCCTAGGGTTTTGGGGAAACCCTAGGGGTTTGGCCGGCTGGGCCTTGGGGGGGGATTTGCCCCTGGCCCATTAGGCTAGGGAGTATACCCTCGGCCCATGCTAGGCCTCCTAGGGTCATGGGCCCACTGGTGGGACCCCCGGAACCTTCTAGAACTTTCCCGGTCATCCACCGGAAAAATCCCGAACTTTTCCGAAACCTAGAAATCAACTTCCCTTATATGAATCTTATTATCCGGACTATTCCGGACCTCCTCGTGACATCCTGGATCCCATCCGAGACTCCGAACAAACTTTGTCTCCATACCATATTCAAATCTACTCATGCGACATCGAACCTTAAGTGCGTCACCCTACGGTTCGCGAACTATGCAGACATGGTCGAGACTCCTCTCCGAGCAATAACCAATAGCGGGATCTGGAGATCCATAATGGCTCCCACATATTCAACGATGACTTAGTGATCAATTGAACCATTTACATACGATGCCAATTCCCTTTGTCACGCGATATTTTACTTGTCGGAGGTTCGATCATTGGTATCTCCATACCTTGTTCAACCTCGTTACCGACAAGTACACTTTACTCGTACCGTGGTATGTCATCTCTTATGATCCAATCATATGCTTGCAAGCAAATCAGACGACATTCCACCGAGAGGGCCCAGAGTATATCTATCCATCATCAGGATGGACAAATCCCACTATTGATCCATATGCCTCAACTCATACTTTTCAAATACTTAATCCCATCTTTATAACCACCCATTTAGGCAATGGCGTTTGATGTAATCAAAGTACCCTTCCGGTGTAAGTGATTTACATGATCTCATGGTCGAAGGACTTAGGCAACTATGTATCGAAAGCTTATAGCAAATTGAACTTAATGACTTGATCTTATGCTATGCTTATTTGGGTGTGTGTCCATTATATCATTCACCTAATGACATAACGCTGTTATTAATAACATCCAATGTTTATGATCACGAAACCATGATCATCCATTAATCAACAAGCTAGTTATACAAGAGCCTTACTAGGGACTCCTTGTTGTTTACATAACACACATGTATCAATGTTTCGGTTAATTCAATTATAGCATGGGATGTAAACATTTATCATGAACACTAATATATAACAATAACTAATTTATTATTGCCTCCTGGGCATATCTCCAACACTACCAGGCGGGGTACCCCTGCCCGCCGGACACGAGGCCTCCCGGCGGCTGGTGGCGGCTAATTGCGGGCGGCGTGCCAATCCCGCCGCCGCCCCAGGGACAAGCCCTTGACGCCGCCATCGAGGAGCAGTCGGACCAGGAGCGCGCCGAGCCACGCTACCACCCCGACAACTACACGGCGTGGAACTCCTCTTTCCTGCGGCGGTGGGATCCGGAGCTCGCCTCCTACGACGGCCCGCCACCTCCGCCTCCGCGCAACAACGCCGCGGGACGCCGGCGTTGGTGGAGCGTGCCGGGCCGGACGCTCAACGCCGTCATCGAGTACATCGAGGGCGGCAACGCGCCCGTTCTAACGACGCCCTCGCCGTCGAGGGCATCGGCTAGCCGCCGCCGGGGAAGCAACTGGCAGCCACGGCGCATGGCTGCCGGCTCCTCGTCGTCCGGTTCGGCGTCGAGGTCGACGCCGATCTCCAGGTCGGCGCCATCATGGGCGCCGGTGAAACAGGAGCCGGTTTCCCCGCAGCGCAACCGTGCGTGCAGCGGCAGCGGGATCGTCATCCGCGAGCCCTCGACGCCACGCGGCCGCCCCAAGCGCGAACCAGGCACCTCCGGCGAGCGGAAGCGCAAGCCGGTGAAGGTGGAGGAGGTCCACGACGCCGAGGACGCCGCAATCCTCGAGGCCGTCATGGCGAGGTCCCTCCAGGACCTCGTCCCCGCCGACAAAGCCATGCCCCTCGACCAGGCCTGCGCCTGGTCGAGGGAGCAGTGGGAGAAGGAGGAGGCGGAGCGGCAGGCTCGGCTCCTCGAGGAGGCCGCTCGCTACCGCCGGCCTGCGACTCCTCCACCTGGTGCCCCCGTCCCCGTCGTCGACCTTGAGACGGAGTCCGACGACGAGTGGTACAAGCCCTCGCCGTCCCCGCTGCGCCTCGGTGGTCGGTGGGAAGACCCCGGCCAGGGCACCAGCAGCCAGGCGCCGACGGCGCCACCGCGTTTCGTTGATGGCGGCGACGGCGACGGCGACGAGGACTACACGGTGTTCTACCGCCATTTCGGCATGTAGAGCGCCGTGTTTTAATATTTAAATTTGTATTCCCCTTGCCGAATTCGAATATATTTCGAATTCGGCCTGTATTTATGAACTTCGCCCTCTATATAGTAAATATCATTAAATTTAGTCTAAATTCAATCGTTTTTAGCCGTATTTCGTCAAGCTTTCGTTTTTCAAATTTAGATCGGCGTCTTCACCTGAGATCGCGGCTGGGAAATTGGTCCTCCCCACGCCAATTTTACGTCCAATCCGGAGGAAATTTACCCCGGATTTCGGCGTGGGGAGACCAAATGAGTGAAGATGGTCTGACTATCGGCAACCGTCTTCAAGACAAAGTATCGGATCCGGGCGCACGTGAATCAATCTTGTTTCAGTCGAAGAGGACAGGCCTCGGACCTTGCGCCCATGAAGAGGAGGCAGGAACATGTCATATTTTCACCGTCGTCAATGTGCGATGGTGTGTAGGCCGGACAAGTCTTCGGTGGCAACAATACGTAATTGGTTCTTCTACCGTCCTCAAGTTCGATAGAAAGAAAAAATTACCTGCTGCAATCACACGTTCATGAGGAGTTCAGAGCAAATTCTGCGCGGGGATCAACGTTCAAGGAAAAGCTATAAAGTAGCATACTACCAAGAATTAACGAGGAACAAAAGAAGTTCCTACGGCTGCCGCCGCCTCCAGAGAGAAAAAAGCCCTAGCCGCCTCCACTTCAGCCTCCTCCATAGATCGGTTCCCCCTCCTCCGGCCGGCTTCGTCGGTGTCTGGAGGAGTGGGGAACCCGATCTATACGTGGAGTTTTCAATAAAAGTAGTATTTTCAGTAGTCTATGTTAGGATTTTGGTCGCCGTTTTCTTGTTGGTTTCCCCGCAATGGAGATGGCATCGTCCACAATAAGTGATCTTCGGCCTTTCGTTCGACGACGAGATCTCCTTCCCGACGTCAATGGTGGTGTTGAAAGATTACAATTATCTAGGTATGGATGTTTAGATCTTGCTTCGCCAGATCGATCTTGGATCTTTTCTCATGGTTGCCGCGAGGAGGATTATCCTCGCAGTTTTTGTCCCGGTTGCTACGTCCTCAACAATGGTAATTCGTACTCTCGGCTCTCCATCAACGTCGACAAGGCAGATCGGTTTTTATTCCCTGATATACTGGTGTTGGTACTCTTGCCGATGTTGATTGACTACTTTAATGGTTGCGCGCGTGCACGTAGCCTTGGCATCGCGGCTCAAATTAAAATTATGGGAGAACCTTCGTTGGTATTTACAGGTCCATGGTTTGTTATCTATCTTTGGCTGCCTCCAGAAAAGTACAAGATTATGGCTTGGAAGAAGAAAGAGTTTGAAGATCTCGAAGATTTGCTAGTATCTTTTAGACTTTATTTTGTAATCGCTGGAGACAGCTCATGTATCTCTACCATGTACTATTTATTATTATGAATATATGTGGTATTGATTGTCAAAAAAAAAAAAGAATTAACGAGGAACCTGGCGAAAATCAAGTACACGCCATCAAGAACTCGCCAACATTCGATAAAAAAATATCAGTGCTATATTTTCAATTATGTAAAATTTATTTCGCTAAATATTCGGCTCGTACTTATTTGCGCACAGTTTTTTCCGCCGTAATATAACTGTAGATTGAAACAAAACTTTGACTACTCTACTTGGACGATCGCATCCGCCGTCGCACACTCGCCATACGGGGGCTCGCCAGTCGTGGACCCGGCATCGCGAACTTGATATACTTGAGTGCCCACCAGTCGCGGATCCGCCATATCAACTACGTCTTCTTCATCGGCCACGCCGGCTAGGCACCTTGCGGCTACATCAACTATTTCTGGCCGAGCAATTATTTCGACTGCGCCAGCGAGATCAACTATTTCTGGTCAGGCGGTTACTTCAACTACCCCCGCCACATCGATTATTTCTGATTGTGCAATTACTTCGACTGCGTCCACCATATTGGCCTCGTCGCAGCCGAGCTAATGGCTTCATCATATATGTTTATCAATGGATTTATCTACTATGGCTATATAAATTCTGACCCGATGCATTTCCGGGTCAGTGGCTTCATCATCTATGGTTATCAATGGATTTAACTTCTATGCCTATATAAATATTTACCCGATGCACTCCTGGGTCAGTGGCTTCATCATCTATGGTTATCAATGGATTTATCTTCTATGAGTATGTAAATATTGACCCGATACACTTTCGGGTCAGTGGATTCATCGACTGAGATCTTCCATGGATATCATCTTATATAATATTGACCCGATACACTTCCGGGTCGTGGATTCATCGACTGAGATCTTCAATGGATATCATCTTATATAATATTGACCCGATACACTTTCGGGAGCGTTGAATTACTCGGGGGTTTCTGGAATATCTTCGACTATTGCGTTTACTCCCATCGGGAGCGCTGGAATTCAAGAAAACATGAAGAATCCTTATACTAGTAATACAGTAAGCGAACCCGATAAAAAAAGATCGAGAGCTTCCTATGTTGTCTTCTATTTCAATGATTTCACCTAAGTCTCAGGGAACATGCGAGTGCTGCAAACGATGATAATCAAAGGACTCTTGAAAAATACGACAAAGTACAAATCGTTTTCGTCAGAGCATCAAGGAACATGCGAGCGCTGCAAATGGTTAAAACGATACAAACCAAGAAAGGCCCATGCCGGTACATCAAGCATAGAGTACCAATAGCTATGGATTCGATAGTGCACATGGTTCCCTCGTTGACTCGGGGGCTGTTGTCGACATAATTCAAGCCACATGTCTACGACTCAGCAAGATATGTTGCGATTACTACGGGTCCATCAGGCCTACAACGTGAACTGATCACTCACAAATTGCTGATGATCGCTATGCAAACAAATACACGGCCCAGTAAGATGGAATGAGTCCGTCGGGTCTACAGTGCACCCTATGTTCGGGTGTTGCCGCCGACGATTTACAGAAGTACACGACTCAGTAAGATGGAATGAGTCTGTCGGGTCTGTAGTGCACCCTATGATCGGGTGTTGCCGCATACCAATCATCGACTCCTCTGGGACATCATCAAAATCATAGATTCCTCCGGGACATCATCAAAATCATCGACTCGTCCGTGACATCATAAAAATCGTCAACTCGTCTGTGACATCATGAAAATCATCAACTCCTCTATAACATCATCAAAATCATCGATATGATCAAAAGCATCCAAATGTTCTTGGAACTCGAAGAAATCTACGGTATTCGACTCAGCATTTTTACACCCTATACATGACTATTTCATATTCATCTACTGGCTCGGGGGCTACTCCCATCGGGAGCGCTGGCCGCACACCTGATAAAAAGAATGAACCCGAAGGTTCTAACAATCCAACTCTTCGGCTTCTCTCGAAGCTTGCATCATTTTGAAGACCCGATAGATTTAAAAGTATCGTATGGTGGAATCATTTGAAGACGCCAACATCAACATCAAGCTCTTCGAGTAGTACAACTTGAGTCTACGCACGGTTGCAAGCACCCGTCCATAGACTCGGGGGCTACTCCCATCGGGAGCGCTGGCCGCGCACCCGATAAACAATAACTTCGACTCTACATCAAGCACAAGATTCAACATTCTTCGGATGAAGACAAGTTTAGTCCCTGCCCGAAGCTTCACTTGGGCCAGATACTCGGGGGGCTACTGATGTGCGCATTACCCTTCGGGTATTCGACATTGCTATACCCGGTACAGATTATGAAGATGGATCAGCGCAAGGACTCGATAAGCTGGACTCACAAGGAATGTAAACTTGGATTATAGTCCCTCCGTTCCTTTTTATAATGCCTATAGATTTTTGGAATTTGTTTCAGAATATAAGATTGTATCTTGACTTTTTTTCAATGACCCTCTGTAGCGGTCAGCTCCCACACGACATGCATGAAAAAAATTCATACAAAAGGGAAACAATTAATTGAGATTTCTAATGCATGATTCCAACGATTTCTTAGATTTGGGAAGCATTATTTTTCTTTCCTTTATAGTAGAACCTGACTGCACATATATGGAGAGTCAACCAGAGAGATTTGTGGGATTTGATATGTCAATTTAGGAAGTTATCGATTTCCTTCATTCTACTCTGATCTTAAATCGTTAAGCCAGGGGTCTTTTGTAAAGAATACTCTTGCGCTAATTTCCGTGCCAAAAAACTATATGCACTATAGAATGGAACGGAGGGAGTAGGAAAGAAGAGTCCAATACGAATTCTACTAGGACTCTTTTAAACCCTACCCTGGTTGATATATAAAGCCAGGCAGGGGCACCCATTAGATCATAGATTCAAAAAAAAACATAGGCGCGATACGCCTAGACACCGCAACCCGCAGATTAGAACAAGACTAGATACAAGAACTCTGCCTATGGCGGACCCCTGTATACATATATTCATATAGTGGATTGCTAGCAGGACGTAGCGATCCTCAACCGCGGGGACGTGAGCCTAGGTATGTCGTGCCTACTCTCGCTCCCGGAATCTCCATCGTCGCCTTCCGTCAACCCTAAGCCCCTCATGGTGGGCATTGCCGAGGAACTGCCCCGTCAAGAAGCTTCAAGTATATGATCTTCTTGATATTCTCATCTTAAACTTGTGCTTCTCAAATTTGACGACAACCATCACTTGATGCTATCCTCTCACAAGCTATATGAAAGATTACTTTTTGATGTATAGCCCTGGAAAGATACCTAACCCACATAGTAAAAACAATGACATGTATATTATGGGTAACTTCACAAAGCATAATTGCAAAACCTACCAAAGTAACAAGTGCTACAAAATAATTAGAGAGCAAACCAACTAATGACTCCATGATTCATTTGGGGGGGGGGGGGGGTTATAGATCTGGATATCCTCTTTCAGAGCCCTCAACCAGATGAAAGAATCATAGGAGAGATGGGACAAGAAGCAATCTCAAGAGGGTGAACAATCATAGTCAAAAAGTGCTCAAAAATCCATAAGAAAATATAGGGGAAGAAAGTGTTTTATAGCATACCAAATATGACAGTTGGGGAGGGGGAGGATTAAGTTGTACCAATTTCCAACGGTACCTTATTTGGTGAGGGTCAGTAACATGTCAGGTTGGAGTCGATACGAAATACAAAATTGGTGCAAGGATTTGTTGTACCCACTCCGTCGCCGACAGGAAAAAAAAAGTCTTACGGGAAATGCGATATCTTTTGTGCCTGGACTCCGATTTTAGATAACTTGGTATTTTTTAAAAGATAAGAACAATATATATCTAATGAAGACTATAAAAGCAGTAAATAGAAGAGAGAAAATACCGGGAATGGAGAGGTGTGAAACCTTTCAAAAAGAAGAACCAATAAAACCTGCAAACTGGAAACGCAATAGAAGATGCACGAATTCTATTTTCGATGAACTTGGAGTTGCCGAAAAACTAGCTACAATCTCAAGAACCTTACATAGAGAAAAAGCAAGACGAGACAAAATAGGGAGATGCAATGTATGCAAAGTTGAGCTCCCTATGATGATGTGATTAAGTTACTCAATTGAAAACCCCTCTTGATAGTGCGTCTATCTATCCTATAACCTTGTCTCCCAACAAACACCTTGAAACCACTAAAATAAAAACTTAGCAAGGCCATAACCCTGCCTTGAACATTTCGCTTGATTTTGATGACGAGCCTTCATACTTCATTCAAGACGAAATGGTTCACTTGGTTATTGTTGCTTAGGTGAAGAATCACATTTTGCTCCCTCATACACCACTATGGGATAGCTTGACCGGAACATTTCTTCACACGTCCATAAACACCAAATGGAGAAGAAGCTTCAAGCATATTATCTACATTAGATCACTTCATGTCATCCTCTCAAGGGCTATATGAAAGCTTATTTTTTATGCATGCCCATTAAAAGATACCTAACCCACATATGCATAACACATTGACACCTATGTAATAGGTAAGTTCACAAAGCATAATTGAAAAAATACCATACCACAATATCACATACCACAATATCACAGGATTTTCATGTCGTACATTATGTATGATTCATGTGTTGACCAACTTGAATTTAATATTCACTCTTTGTATAGGTCAATCTTGTATCTTATGAAGCTCTATAAAATAATCTTGAGGTACACAAAGAACTCTTAGTTTGATTGCAAGATCTAAATCTGCGTCAACCGTAACTTAACTCATGAGTCTATTATGACACTGACTTAGAGCCATATCATCAATTATACATGGATTATATAGGACATAAGATAGAAACATGGATTATTTGAGTTCCACACAAGAAATGGGCCGGTCTACCATTTTTTTTTGTTATTATCGGTTCGATTGTAGCCAAGCTCAACATTAAAATCTCAGCCGAGCGGTAAAACCTCCCGCCAATTAAACCCAAAATATTGCAGGCGCATTTTTTAATTGGAGTTTGGAGAACATGGTAACTCATTTTCTTTCTGATGATCACTTGATGTGACCCATGTCCTTAAATTCCTGAGCAGAGCTACTAGCATGGTCTACCATTTTTATATTAGTATTATATTACTTGGGCTATAGCCATATTCAAAATAATATCTCAATCGAGCGCTAAAAACTCCCAACAACCCTAGAATATTCAAGATGCGTTTATAAAATGGATTTTGAGATAGATCATGACCATAGTAACTGATTTCAAAGTGATGATGAATTGATGCGACCCTAGGCCTTGAATTATTAAAAAGAGTTACTATTCGGTCTCACATCTTGTAGTATTATTGTACTTGGACCATAGCCAAATTAAAAAATCTCATAACCGGTGGAAAAACCTACCGCCTACCAAATACAAATATTTCACAGGCTGCAAAATTTCCCTTCTACCCTCATAGAGATGACACCAATGGCCATCTATAAATTGGTGGATGAGGTGTGTTATCGTCTTTTTTTCGTTCAGAAACCCTCCGAAAAAACCTGTCCCCTCATTCCCTCCTCCAAGTCCACCCACTGGAACATCCCAAGCCCCCTCTCTCACCTCCACGACCACCGTATCGGAACATCCCAACCGCACTTCTCTGTCCTATCCGACGCACCTTGAAAAAACATCCTCCTCACCCAGCTGTCTATCAGAGTTGCTTCACTAATGTCGTCGTCAATGACACCGGATCATTCCTGCGGAACCTTGAAACCACATACTCATCCAGCTGTTTATTGCAGCCTCTTCATCTGCGGTCTCGTCCACCCCGGTGGAGCCACTTCACCGAAGTCCTCGTCCACCGCACTGGATCTAGCTCACTAACTCCCTCGTCTGGACCTGACCCGCTTCACTGACACCGCCGTGCCTGAACAGGATTTGCTTCACCAACGCCCTCGTCCACTAGTCTACATATAATATAGGGAACCACACCTATATATATTCCCTATTTTCACTTTTCTATTGTTGCCTGCAAGTTCTTGTTTAATCTTGGGGAAACCTATTTGTGTTCATCATTTGCCGTAATATTTTGCAGATGAGATGAGCAGTCATGAAGTGGAAGAGACATCTATCCAACTCTAAGTACCAGGTATAACAGACTTCTTCACGAATCTACCAACCCTAAGATGAGTTGCAGTGAGACTACGCAAAGAGATAATGCAAGTACTTTGTTTTAGTGCCAGGTTCTTGGTTCAGTTTCTTGTTTGTCTTAAGCTCTACAAGTTCAGGAGTGATGCCATTATATATAATTTCTATTTGGTCGTTACTAGCTGTGACCGTAAGTTCCTTCTATTATTTAGTTCGTAGTCAATTTTAAACAACTGAACATGAATTTCCTGGTCTATAGATGTTGCAATTGTAACTCCTATCTGGATCATTCTATGTTACAAAAGTAACGCACTGCTATTATGTAGTTCATGGAAATTTTGACATCACTAAACATGTTGGTATGCATGATATCATTATTATTTCTACCTGGTTTATCCTAAGATATGCAAGTAACTGTTTGCTATGTGTCAAGGTCATTTCCCTTTTGTATTGCTCTATGCGTATACATACAAACAATTTATCATGTTGGAATTTGTATACATCATACACACAACTTATGAATATTTGTCCACCTTAAAATGATTTGGTCGTTGATACGAGGCACACACACTTGGTTTGCTTCTTTCATTTTATTGTTACTCTATTAAGCCTCATATTGGTGTACTATCTATCCACATTAAAATGATCTTGAAAAATGTGTTCATTGTGAAGTTGATTTTTATGATGCAGTTGTATTGCTAGTTTTGGTTACCATTCAATTTCTTTAGGTACTATAATATTTTTCAAAGCTTCACAACTGATTTAATATTTAGTTAGTTTGTAAAAAGTGTCTGCACATTATTTCCTACATGTAATAGTTACATGTTGGTGCTTTGTGGTAAATAATCCTATCGAGCCAAAAGTATGTGGACCAAAAATATGCTCAGATGTTAACAGGCCGTTAATGGGCTACATATAATTGGCCAATGGGACCCCCGTAAGGCTCGTCATAGCATACTGTAAAACACTAATGGGCCGTGTTGCACTGTTCCGCCTGAAGATAGCATGACATAAATAGAATAGCCTAGATAAAGATATGCGTGGACATTTATATTAGTAGGCCTTAAGAGGACCAGCGTCGGCCCAATTAAACTAATTCTCAGATGAGCCATCTTGCTAAATCTTAAATGGTCTTACATGGGCCGTCCTGTTAACTATAGCAAACGCAAGTGGGCTAGCCCACTAACACATAGCAGGCATCGGATGGTACTGTCTGAAAAGGCTTAAAGGGCCTTAAGACCTTTTTTTAGCTTGGTTGAAACTCGACGGGCTAGCCCGTTTAAGCTTAGAAGAACTGATACGTCTCAAACATATCCATAATTTCTTATGTTCCATGCTAGTTCTATGACAATACTCACATGTTTTATACACATTTTATATCATTTATATGCATTTTCTGGCACTAACCTTTTAACGAGATGCCGAAGAGCCAGTTGTTGTTTTCTGCTGTTTTTAGTTTCATAAATCCTACAAAGGAAATATTCTCGGAATTGGACGAAATCAACGCCCAGGGTCTTATTTTTCCACGAAGCTTCCAGAAGACCGAAGAGCATACGAGGTGGGGCGACGAGGCGCCCAGACCACAGGGCCGCGCGGCCTGGGTGGGGCCCACGCCGCCCTATGGTGTGGGGCCCTCGTGCCTCCACCGACCCTGCCCTTCCGCCTACTTAAACTCTCCGTCGCGAAAACCCTATTACCGAGAGCCACGATACGGAAATACTTCCAGAGACGCCGCTGATACGTCCCAAACGTATCTATAATTTCTTATGTTCCATGCTAGTTTTATGACATTACCAACATGTTTTGTTCATACTTTATATCGTTTTGATGCGTTTTCCGGAACTAACCTATTGACGAGATGCCGAAGTGCCAGTTCCTGTTTTCTGCTGTTTTTGGTTTCAGAAATCCTAGTAAGGAAATATTCTCGGAATTGGACGAAATCAACGCCCAGCATCTTATAATTGCACGAAGCTTCCAGAACACCCGAGAGGCACCAGAGGGGAGCCCTGGTGGCCCCACACGTGTGGCCGGCGCGGCCCAGGCCCTGGCCGCGCCCCCCTATTGTGTGGTGCCCCCGTAACCCTTCCGACTCCGCCTCTTCGCCTATTAGAAGCTCCCTGACCTAAATCTTCGATACGGAAAAGCCACGGTACGAGAAACCTTCCAGAGCCGCCGCCATCGCGAAGCCAAGATCTGGGGGACAGGAGTCTCTGTTCCGGCACGCCGCCGGGACGGGGAAGTGCCCCCGGAAGGCTCCTCCATCAACACCACCGCCATCTTCATCAACGCTGCTGTCTCCCATGAGGAGGGAGTAGTTCTCCCTCGAGGCTAAGGGCTGTACCGGTAGCTATGTGGTTAATCTGTCTCCTATGTACTTCAATACAATGATCTCATGAGCTGCCTTACATGATTGAGATTCATATGAGTTTTGTATCACTTTTAGTCTATGTGCTACTCTTGTGATGTTATTAAAGTAGTCTATTCCTCCTTCACGGTGTAATGGTGACAGTGTGTGCATCGTGTAGTATTTGGCGTAGGTTATGATCATAATCTCTTGTAGGTTATGGAGTTAATTATTACTATGATAGTATTGATGTGATTTATTCCCCCTTCATAGTGTAAAGGTGACGGTGTGTATGCTATGTTAGTTCTCGGTCTAAATTGCAATGATCTATTATGCTCTAAAGGTTACTTAAATATGAACACCGAATGTTGTGGCGCTTGTTAACTCCGGCTTGAGGGAGCTCTTGTAGCCCTACACAACGAATGGTGTTCATTATCAAACAAGAGTATATGTAGCACGAAGGAAGAGAACTTATTTATTTATGTGATCAATGTTGAGAGTGTCCACTAGTGAAAGTATGATCCCTAGGCCTTGTTTCCAAATACTGCAATCATCGCTTGTTTACTGTTTTACTGCATCTTTACTTCCTGCAATATTACTACCATCAACTGCACGCCAGCAAGCACTTTTCTGGCGCCGTTACTACTGCTCATATTCATTCATACTACTTGTATTTCACTATCTCTTCGCCGAACTAGTGCACCTATACATCTGACAAGTGTATTAGGTGTGTTGGGGACACAAGAGACTTCTTGTATCGTGATTGCAGGGTTGCTTGAGAGGGATATCTTTGACCTCTTCCTCCCTGAGTTCGATAAACCTTGGGTGATCCACTTAAGGGAAACTTGCTGCTGTTCTACAAACCTCTGCTCTTGGAGGCCCAACACTGTCTACAAGAATAGAAGCACCCGTAGACATCAGCCGCCGCCGCCAATCCCATCTCGGGGGATTCAGGAGATCGCCTCCGGCACCCTGCCGGAGAGGGGAATCATCACCGGAGGGCTCTACATCATCATGCCCACCTCCGGATTGATGTGTGAGTAGTTCATCCTTGGACTATGGGTCCATAGCAGTAGTTAGATGGTTGTCTTCTCCTCATTGTGCTATCATGTTAGATCTTGTGAGCTGCCTATCATGATCAAGATCATCTATTTGTAATGCTACCTGTTGTGTTTGTTGGGGTCCGATGAATATTGAATACTATGTCAAGTTGAGTATCAATCTATCATACATATGTTGTTTATGTTCTTGCATGCTCTCCGTTGCTAGTAGAGGCTCTAGCCAAGTTGATACTTGTGACTCCAAGAGGGAATATTTATGCTCGATAGTGGGTTCATGCCTCCATTGAATCTAGGACAGTGACAGAAAGTTCTAAGGTTGTGGATGTGCTATTGCCACTAGGGATAAAACATCAATACTTTGTATAAGGATATTTGTGTTCATTACATTACGCACCATACTTAATGCAATTGTCTTTTTTTTGCAACTTAATACTGGAAGGGGTGCGGATGCTAACCCGAAGGTGGACTTTTTAGGCATAGATGCATGCTGGATAGCGGTCTATGTACTTTGTCGTAATGCCCTGATTAAATCTCATAGTAGTCAGCGTGATATGTATGTGCATTGTTATGCCCTCTCTATTTTTCAATTGCCCAACTGTAATTTGTTCACCCAACATGCTATTTATCTTATGGGAGAGACACCCCTAGTGAACTGTGGACCCTGGTCCATTCTTTTACATCTGAATACAATCTACTGCAATCATTGTTCTCTACTGTTCTTCGCAAACAAACATCATCTTCCACACTATACATTTAATCTTTTGTTTACAGCAAGCCGGTGAGATTGACAACCTCACTGTTACGTTGGGGCAAAGTATTTTGATTGTGTTGTGCAGGTTCCACATTGGCGCCGGAATCCCTGGTGTTGCGCCGCACTACACTCCGTCACCAACGACCTTCATGTGGCCCTTGACTCCTACTGGTTCGATAAACCTTGGTTTCTTACTGAGGGAAAACTTGCTGCTGTACGCATCACACCTTCCTCTTGGGGTTCCCAACGGACGTGTGCTTCACGCGTTATCAAGCTCTTTTTTCTGGCGCCGTTGTCGGGGAACTGAAAAAAAGCTACACCACGGAAATTGCCAACTCCCACGGCAACAGCACTTTTTCTGGCGCCGTTGCCGGGGAGATCAAGACACGCTGCAAGGGGAGTCTCTCACATCCAATGTCTTTACTTTGTTATTGTCTTGCTTTATTTTATTTACTGTTTTGTTTGCTTCTTTATATCAAAAACACACAAAAAATAGTTACTTGCATTTACTCTACTTTATTTAGTTTTCTTCACTTATTTTTATTACTGCTAAAATGGGAACTCCTGAGAATACTAAGTTGTGTGACTTCACTAGCACAAATAATAATGATTTCCTATGCACACCTATTGCTCCACCTGCTACTACAGCAGAATTCTATGAAATTAAACCTGCTTTACTAAATCTTGTTATGAGAGAGCAATTTTCTGGTGTTAGTTCTGATGATGCTGCTGCCCATCTTAATACTTTTGTTGAATTTTGTGAAATGCAAAAGTATAAGGATATAGATGGTGACATTATAAAACTGAAATTGTTTCCTTTCTTCTTAAGAGGAAGAGCTAAAGATTGGTTGCTATCTTTGCCTAAGAATAGTATTGATTCATGGACTAAATGTAAAGATGCTTTCATTGGTAGATATTACCCTCATGCTAAAATTATATCTTTGAGAAATAGCATTATGAATTTTAAGCAATTGGATAATGAACATATTGCCCAAGCATGGGAAAGAATGAAATCTTTGGTAAAGAATTGCCCTACCCATGGACTAACTACTTGGATGATCATCCAAACCTTTTATGCAGGACAGAATTTTTCTTCGCGGAACCTATTGGATTCAGCTGCTGGAGGTACTTTTATGTCCATTACTTTGGGGGCGACAACAAAGCTTCTTGATAATATGATGATTAATTACTCTGAATGGCACACGGAAAGGACTCCACAAGGTAAGAAGGTAAATTCTGTTGAAGAAACCTCCTCCTTGAGTGATAAGATTGATGCTATTATGTCTATGCTTGTGAATGGTAGATTTAACGTTGATCCAAATAATGTTCCTTTAGCTTCATTGGTTGCCCAAGAAGAACATGTTGATGTGAACTTCATTAAAAATAATAATCTCAACAACAATACTTATAAGAATAATTCTGGTAACAACTATAGGCCATATCCTTCTAATAATGGTAATGGTTATGGTAATTCTTATGGTAGATCTGTTTTGCCTAATGAGGAAAAGATGCTAGAAATTGAAAGAGCTACTAAGAGCTTTATGCAATCACAATATGAGCAAAATCAATTGTTTACTAAAACTATGAATGAACAATCTGCCTTGTTGAAAAATATAGGGAATCAACTTACAAATTTGAATATGGAGATTTCTGGTTTGCAAACTAAGCTTTCAAATGCTGAAAACCGAATCTCATACATGTCTGAGACACAATCTTCTTTAATTATTAAAATGGCTGCTAAACCTGAGGATAATGATAACAAAATTGTTACTACAACAAACGCCATACAAGTTCGAATTAATGAAAATATTAGATTGATGGCTGAATTGCATGCTAGGTGGGAAAGAGAGGAAAAACTAGCTAAAGAGAATAATGTAGCTAAAGTTTGGACTATTACCACCACTAGTAATGTTGATACCTCACATGTTGCTAAACCTCCTACTATCAATGGTAAAATAATTGGTGTTGGCAATGTATCTACTCCTAGTGCAAAGCGTGCAAAACTGCCTGCAACTGCTAAAACTGCTGAAACTGTTTGTGATAAAACTGCTGAAATTTTTCAAAATATTGGGGACAATGATCCCATTGCTGTAGATCATAATGGTTTAGATTTTGATGATTGTGATATCTCTGAAGTTATAAAGTTCTTACAAAAACTTGCTAGAAGTCCTAATGATAGTGCTATAAATTTGGCCTTTACAAAACATATTACAAATGCTCTCATTAAAGCTAGAGAAGAGAAATTAAAACTTGAAGCTTCTATTCCTAGGAAGTTGGAAGATGGTTGGGAGCCCATCATTAAGATGAAGGTCAATGATTTTGATTGTAATGCTTTATGTGATCTTGGTGCAAGTATTTCTGTTCTGCCTAAGAAAATCTATAATATGCTTGACTTGCCACCATTGAAAAATTGTTATTTGGATGTTAATCTTGCTGATAATTCTACAAAGAAACCTTTGGGGAGGATTGATAATGTTCGCATTACGGTTAATAATAACCTTGTCCCCGTTGATTTTGTTGTCTTAGATATTGAATGCAATGCATCTTGTCCCATTATTTTGGGAAGACCTTTTCTTCGAACTGTTGGTGCTATTATTGATATGAAGGAAGGGAATATTAAGTATCAATTTCCTCTCAAGAAAGGTATGGAACACTTCCCTAGAAAGAGAATGAAGTTACCTTTTGATTTTATTATTAGAACAAATTATGATGTTGATGCTTCATCTCTTGATAATACTTGATTCACACTTTCTGCGCCTAGCTGAAAGGCATTAAAGAAAAGCGTTTATGGGAGACAACCCATTATTTTACTTCTGCACTTTTGTTTTATATTTGAGTCTTGGAAGTTGTTACTACTGTAACAACCTCTCCTTATCTTTATTTTATTGCATTGTTGTGCCAAGTAAAGTCTTTGATAGTAGGGTTGATACTAGATTTGGATTACTGCGCAGAAACACTTTCTTACTGTCACGAAATTGAGCAGCCCCGTCTGTAGGTAACTGAGAAAAATCTGCCAATTTACGTGCGTGATCCTCAGATATGTACGCAACTTTCATTCAATTTGAGCTTTTTCATCTGAGCAAGTTAAGTGCCCCAGAAAAATTCGTCTTTACGGACTATTCTGTTTTGAAAGATTCTGCCTTTTATTTCACATTGCCTCTTTTGCTATGTTTGATGGATTTCTTTGTTCCATTAACTTTCAGTAGCTTTGTGCAATGTCCAGAAGTGTTAAGAATGATTATGTCACCTCTGAATATGTGAATTTTTGATTATGCACTAACCCTCTAATGAGTTTGTTTTGAGTTTGGTGTGGAGGAAGTTTTCAAGGATCAAGAGAGGAGGATGATACAATATGATCAAGAAGAGTGAAAAGTCTAAGCTTGGGGATGCCCCCACGGTTCATCCCTGCATATTTCAAGAAGGCTCAAGCATCTAAGCTTGGGGATGCCCAAGGCATCCCCTTCTTCATCGACAACTTATAAGGTCACCTCTAGTGAAACTATATTTTTATTCAGTCACATCTTATGTGCTTTACTTGGAGCGTCTGTTTACTTTTATTTTTGTTTTTGTTTGAATAAACTCGGATCCTAGCATTCTTTGTATGGGAGAGAGACACGCTCCGCTGTTTCATATGAACACTGGTGATCTTAGCATTTACTTTTAATGTTCATGGCGAAGGTTGAAACTGCTTCGTTCATTGTTATATGGTTGGAAACAGAAAATGCTTCATGTGGTAATTGGTATAATGTCTTGAATAATTTGATACTTGGCAATTGTTTTGCTCAAATAGATCATGTTTAAGCTCTTGCATCATGTACTTTGCACCTATTAATGAAGAAATACCATAGAGCTTGTTGAAATTTGGTTTGCATGATTGGTCTCTCTAGAGTCTAGATATTTTCTGGTGAAGTGTTTGAACAACAAGGAAGATAGTGTAGAGTCTTATAATGCTTGCAATATGTTCTTATGTAAGTTTTGCTGTACCGGTTCATACTTGTGTTTGCTTCAAACAACCTTGCTAGCCCAAAGCCTTGTACTGAGAGGGAATACTTCTCGTGCATCCAAATCCTTGAGCCAAAAACTATGCCATTTGTGTCCACTATACCTACCTACTACATGGTATTTCTCTGCCATTCCAAAGTAAATTACTTGAGTGCTACCTTTAAAATTTCATTCCTTGTCTTTGCAATACATAGCTCATGGGAAAATAGCCTTAAAAACTATTGTGGTATTGAATATGTTGCTATGTATCTTATTTCTTATAAGTTGCTTGTTGAGCGGTAACCATGTTTCTGGGGACGCCATCAACTTTTACACCTTTGTTGAATATCATGTGAGTTGCTATGCATGTTCGTCTTGTCTGAAGTAAGGGCGATTTATCATGATCAAATGGTTTGAGTATGCATATTGTTAGAGAAGAACATTGGGTCGCTAACTAAAGACATGAATCATGGTGGAAGTTTCAGTTTGGACACTAATCATCAATCTCTTATGAGAATATTATCTGTTGTTGAATGCTTATGCATTAAAGAGGAGTCCATTATCTGTTTTCTATGTTGTCCCGGTATGGATGTCTAAGTTGAGAATAATTAAAAGCGAGAAATCCAATGCGAAATTTCTCCTTAGACCTTTGTACAGGCGGCATAGAGGTACCCCTTTGTGATACTTGGTTGAAACATATGTTATGCAATGATAATCCATGTAAATCCAAGCTAATTAGGACAAGGTGCGAGAACTATTGGTATTCTATGCATGAGGCTTGCAACTTATAAGATGTCTTATGCATAACACATATGAATTATTACTACCGTTGACAAAATTGTTTCTATGTTTTCAAAATAAAATCTCTAGCACAAAAATAGTAATCCATGCTTCCCTCTGCGAAGGGCCATTCTTTTACTTTATGTTGAGTCAGTTTACCTACTTCTTTCTATCTTAGAAGCAAACACTTGTGTCAATTGTGTGCATTGATTCCATCATACTTGCTTATTTGCATTCATCATATTACTTTGTGTTGACAATTATCCATGAGATATACATGTTGAAGTTGAAAGCAACCGCTGAAACTTATATCTTCCTTTGTGTTGTTTCAAAACTTTATACTAAGAATTTATTGCTTTGTGAGTTAACTCCTATACATGTCTTATTGATGCTTGTCTTGAAAGTACAATTCATGAAAAGTCTTTGTTATATGATTCAGTTGTTTAATCATTGTCTTTACCATTGCTTCGAATCACTTCAATCACTTCATATGCTTTACAATAGTATTGATCAAGATTATGATAGCATGTCACTTCAGAAATTATCCTTGTTATCGTTTACCTACTCGAGGGCGAGTAGGAACTAAGCTTGGGGATGCTTGATACGTCTCAAACGTATCCATAATTTCTTATGTTCCATGCTAGTTTTATGACAATACTCACATGTTTTATACACACTTTATATCATTTATATGCGTTTTCCGGCACTAACCTATTAACGAGATGCCGAAGAGCCAGTTGTTGTTTTCTGCTGTTTTTGCTTTCAGAAATCCTACAAAGGAAATATTCTCGGAATTGGACGAAATCAACGCCCAGGGTCTTATTTTTCCACGGAGCTTCCAGAAGACCGAAGAGCATACGAGGTGGGGCGACGAGGCGCCCAGACCACAGGGCCGCGCGGCATGGGTGGGGCCTGCGCCGCCCTATGGTGTGAGGCCCTCGTGCCTCCACCGACCCTGCCCTTCCGCCTACTTAAACTCTCCGTCGCGAAAACCCTATTACCGAGAGCCACGATACGGAAATACTTCCAGAGACGCCGCCGCCGCCAATCCCATCTCGGGGGATTCAGGAGATCGCCTCCGGCACCCTGCCGGAGAGGGGAATCATCACCGGAGGGCTCTACATCACCATGCCCGCCTCCGGATTGATGTGTGAGTAGTTCATCCTTGGACTATGGGTCCATAGCAGTAGCTAGATGGTTGTCTTCTCCTCATTGTGCTATCATGTGAGATCTTGTGAGCTGCCTATCATGATCAAGATCATCTATTTGTAATGCTACATGTTGTGTTTGTTGGGATCCGATGAATATTGAATACTATGTCAAGTTGATTATCAATCTATCATACATATGTTGTTTATGTTCTTGCATGCTCTCCGTTGCTAGAAGAGGCTCTGGCCAAGTTGATACTTGTGACTCCAAGAGGGAGTATTTATGCTCGATAGTGGGTTCATGCCTCCATTGAATGCAGGACGATGTGAGAAAGTTCTAAGGTTGTGGATGTGCTGTTGCCACTAGGGATAAAACATCAATGCTTTGTCTAAGGATATTTGTGTTGATTACATTACGCACCATACTTAATGCAATTGTCTGTTGTTTGCAACTTAATACTGGAAGGGGTGCGGATGCTAACCCGAAGGTGGACTTTTTAGGCATAGATGCATGCTGGATAGCGATCTATGTACTTTGTCGTAATGCCCTGATTAAATCTCATAGTGATCATCATGATATGTATGCATCTCTATTTGTCAATTACCCAACTGTAATTTGTTCACCCAACATGCTATTTATCTTATGGGAGAGACACCACTAGTGAACTGTGGACCCCGGTCCATTCTTTTACGTCTGAATACAATCTACTGCAATCATTGTTCTCTACTGTTCTTCACAAACAAACATCATCTTCCACATTATACATTTAATCCTTTGTTTACAGCAAGCCGGTGAGATTGACAACCTCACTGTTACGTTGGGGCAAAGTATTTTTATTGTGTTGTGCAGGTTCCACGTTGGCGCCGGAATCCCTGTTGTTGCGCCGCACTACACTCCGTCACCAACGACCTTCACGTGGCCCTTGACTCCTACTGATTCGATAAACCTTGGTTTCTTATTGAGGGAAAACTTGCTGCTGTACGCATCACACCTTCCTCTTGGAGTTCCCAACGGACGTGTGCTTCACGCGTTATCAAGAACTTAAGGGGCCGACATGTTTAGATCCTAATAGGCCTAAGATGTTTTGGTTTTTTTATTGTTAGCAGGCCTTGTGTCAGTATGCCATCTACAATTTATTTTCACCCAGCTAACGGTGTTAGCAACCAGTTAACGGCTTTTTCCACATATTGGTTCGCATGATGGCAGCAGTCAATGGTCTCCCAAAAACATCTCCCAAAAACTCTACTGTTGCGGTCTTATTTTCTTGGTTAAAGCCCCTCATCCTCCACAGACCAAATAATCCATGGTTGATCTTTTGGTGACACGATATGCACCACAAAGGTCGTTTTGTCACCTATGACTCATTAACCTCGGAAA
Source organism: Lolium perenne (assembly GCF_019359855.2). NCBI lineage: Eukaryota > Viridiplantae > Streptophyta > Magnoliopsida > Poales > Poaceae > Lolium > Lolium perenne. The sequence continues at coordinate 299,130,859 of NC_067250.2, read as the reverse complement.
ACACTCCTTATGTAACAGTTTTTAGCCGTGGTAGATAATGAATTTTTTTGTAGTTATCGAATCTCAATCCTTAAGATGAAAATACCAAGGATGAAATTCAAAGTAGACATTACTTTCACAGTTTAATCGTTTAAGTGGGAGAAGATTGCTAGTAACAGAGTGAATATAAAGGATATCTTTTTGGGATGTCCTCGGGCGATAGGCTACCATCAACGAACATGTAGGTCAGAATGTTCCGAAGAACCGTAACCACCTGGGTACGTCAAAAGAGGTAATTGTCTGCATAGAGGTGGACTGCGATCTGATTTGGGAGGGTAATCGGCTCGACGGAATCCGCGAAGCCGTGGTGCTTCCTCTACTCACGAAAACATCGGCGCTCCCAGAGACCAAGTTTGTAGACGAATAGTCGGGTTGCTGCTGATGGAATACACCGGAGGTAGCGCCAGAGGTTGTCATCATCAAGCAGAAGGAGCGGAAGAGAGATCGCGAGCAATGCCCGCGAGCAACGGAGTCAGGTGTCTAGTGGGATCCCACCTAAATTCCACATGTAGTACATTTTGCTTTTTCTAGTGTAAAATTTGACACAAAATTTTAAACTAGAAAAGACAAAATACACTAAAAGTAAGATCCCGCCCGGATCCCACCTTGACACCTTAGTCACCATGGCTTTTTGATACGATAAAAACAGGTAGAAATATTAGGATTTGGAGTTAAGGGCATCTCAAACGGGGTGACGCAAAAGGGACACCCAAATTATCCTAGGTATTGCCTTGGGCTCACAATGACCGGCAACTCAGTATATATACCGTGTAGCAGTTACAAGTACAATGGGTGCACAGGTCGGCTTAAGGGCATCTCCAACGGGGTGACGCAAAATGGACACCCAAATTATCCGCGTGCTTTCGTTTGTGTCGCCTGGAGGACGGGAAAATGACCATTTTGGTCTGCGCATCTGTTTACGTCTGGGGGTGCCTCCAGTGGGGCGACGCATTTGTGCGTCCGCATGAATTGGGATGTTTAAAACAATAAAATAAATAGGTTCAAAGTACTCTTAGATTACATCCAAATTTTTAAAAGTCTACATGAAAATAAGATGGTATTCCTCTAGGCATTATGTTCATGGTCAGCCAATGCCCACTGATGCTCAATCAGATCCTTCTGCAGGCGTTTGGACACGATCTCGTCTGTGACTTCTACATTCATATGCAGATACTCCTCCCAGGATAATGCCCCAGGAATTGGCGCAACCATCTCACCTTGGAAATCTCATGCTCATTGCGTCCATCAAGACGCTCGTTCTCAACGATCATGTTGTGCATGATCACGCAGCATGTCATGACCTCATGCATGATCTTGCAGCATGTCATGACGGACAATTGCCCACCGAGCTTGGAGCACACCAAATCCTCTCTCCACATCTTTCGTGCAAGCCTCTTGCATCTTGGCAAACTTCTTCGTCTTCTCCATGTTTGGATTACGGACATTCTTCACCAGTGTGCCCTAGTCAGGGTAGATGCCATCAGCAAGATAATATGGCTTGTCATATTCATTTCCATTGATCTCGTAGCTCATCCAGGGAGTTTTGCCTTGCATAAGCCTGTTGAAAACCGGTGATTGGTGCAACATATTGATGTCATTGTTGGAACCATGCCAAAGAATGAATGCCAAATCCCTAAATCTTGACATATCACTGCTTCAAGAATGACAGTGCGTCCCTCTGCATGGCCGATGTACTGACCCTGCCATCCAAATGGATAGTTCTTCCACTCCCAGTGCATGCAATCTATGCTGCCAATCATGCATGAGAACCCTCTAAACTCGTTGATAGATAACAGCCGCCTTGTATCTTCAATTGTTGGATCCCTATAGTAATGTTGTCCGAACATGGAAATCATGGCTCGGCAAAACCTGTACATGGACTCAATGCAGGTGCTCTCACCCCTTCGAAGATACATCGAGTATGTCAGCATCCATTCCATATAATAGCATGCGAATAGGTGCGGAACTTTTTTGGTAGGAGGTGAAGCCTAGCGCACCTATTGCATCGGGCCTGCATTGGAAGTAGGGGTCGTAGTTTCCGACACCCCGTACAATGACCATGAATAGGTCCCTTGACATCGTGTACCGGCGCCGGAACAATTTTTCCGGGAACAACGGATTGGTGCGGTCGATGTAGTCCGCGTGGAGCCGCAGGTGCCCATCCACTCTGTTGCGCGGCTGGTTTTTTGAGTGGCCCTTCACAGAGCCCAGGTGCACCGGCATCTGGCTGGCATTGTACTCGTGGAGGATGGAGGCCGCAACAGTAGGCATGGTCCGCGTCGACTGATCGAACTCTTCGTCGGAAGATGACTCAACGACCTCCGCGCGGAACTTGTCCAACATCTTTCACATGTCCATCTGCGTGGGTAGCAACTCCGGATCAATGGCCGCGCACAATAGTGCCCAAAATACGAGTAAGAAACCTACCGACGAAATTGACCGAACAGGTCATGGGCGGCGAGGCCGGGCAGCGCAACCGGCAGAGTTTGGCCCACAAACAGGCTGCGATCCTGTTCTCCAACGTGGCGAGGACCGAACTGACGGCGCTGCGGCGGTGCGGCGGGGCGGCGGGGGTGGGGTTGGGGTGGTGGCGTCGCACTATGCTAGCAAAGAAGGGAAAAAAACAAATCCTCGTGGTTAATTTTGATGTCCCTAACGTGCGGGACCGGTAAAAAAATGAGGACGCTCGGCGCGACCGCGCAGCGTCCACGGAGACGCAAACCTACCATATATTTGAGCCGCGTTTGCGTCGCCGCAGACGGTCCTGTCACTTTGCGTCCCCCGCTGGAGCAGGATCGAGACGTATTTTTGGTCCGCGCGGACGCAAACGGTCCCTCAGCATCCGACGAGGGTCTGTTTGTGTCGCCCCGTTAAAGATGGCCTAAACATTACCGAGCACTATACATATACAACAACTACATATATTCCGTAGTATAGTTTATCACGGTCTTCCTGTAATGACACCAAAAAGGACGTCTAGGTTGTTGCAGTTCCTCAGAGATGCTTCTGGCCCAGCCTAAGGCGCATCGATCACTCACACTCAATGGCCCATTTCACGCATATGATCGGTCTCATCAAACAACTATACAATGGCACCTAGCAAGTTGTGACTCACATCCCCACACATCTACTGAGTTTCGTGCACATTATTGTGAATTTTTAATCTATGTCTATTAATTCATATTCTATTATGGTTATTCAGATTACTTGACAATACACGGAGATTGTAATTGTAAAATTCAAGTCAACTTCGGTTAGTTTGATTTTTACGGAAACCAGACTGGAGCTGATTGGTTATTAGCAAAACCGAGCCATATATTTATGCAAACCGACATTTGCCAAACTATTAAATCTTTATTAACCAAACTTACTGAATGCCCAACAATTATACGGCTTAAAGGCTTTAGGTTGACAACTGGACGTCGTGAAGAATCAATGATGTGGGCTTGCTTGGAGGGAAAATGAAATTAGTCAGGTTTAAAGGATATATATAGATACACTTAGGGGTGGACAAAAGCTGAAACCGTAAACACCCGGCAAACATGTTGATGAGAATCTGGTTCAATTTCCTTAACAAACTCATTGAAACCACTCAATCCGTATTTGCCCACCTCTAGATACACTGATTTTTATAACATCTATAATCAATTAAAATTCCGGGTCGCACGAGAAAAAGAAAATATAGTATTACTATTGTGCATATGTAGAAACGCGATAATTTCGATTCGGACGGTCTATCTAGGAGGAACATGATGATTTGGAGAACGTGAGAGCATGCCCTACCGCGTGGCGACGTTGCGGCAATACTTGTCTCATCCCAGCTTACAAGATTTTTGTACTACTACAACTTACTTGACCAAATCCAAAATAGCTCGCGCTGCCCCACACTTGACAATGCTATAGGTGGTGCAATAATAATCAAATAGTCTCGACCCTGTACATGGCAAGACGACAAATATCAAATGGGTATAGCAAAAGAGCAAATAATGCTACTAAAGCAGAATCAAGATCTAGCAAAGGCTGTCTTTTCGCAGCATGCAATACAAATGCATGCACCATCATCACTTGGATTCTAGATGGTGCACTGCCAAAGCGGACGGTGTAGAAAGGCTACGCTATTCACACATGACAATCATATGTTTGCATGCATGGCCTCACCACTACATGTTGTCTTCCTATGATATATAGACTTTGTATCCTATTGCAATTGCTATGTCTTCAGGACCACTCTCTGGTCTGTGTTGCATTTCGCATGGTGCACAATGCATGTCATGGAACATGGATTTACGTACCTGGTCAACTCAACAGAAGTCTGGCTTGCTAGGGTCCTGCTCTTCTGTGGTCGCCCCTGCCTCTACAAGAAGTAGCAGGAGGAGAGAGGAAGAGTACTGTTGGTCACAATAACATAGAGAAGTGTAGGTTCAGGCTTCCCAAGAGGAGAATCATCCATCTTCTGCATGGATGAATTAATTAAGCATCCATTTGCAAGTAGTACGACAGTTAAGCATGCAATTACCAAGATGCCTTCTTTGGAAGATTGTGATTGTTTAGTGTACTACTAGCAGATCACAAGTGAGGCTGCAGTATATGAAATGGAGGGGGGCCCTGAAGTTACCTTGTTTGGATATATCGCCTGGTCACACAGTAGACTCACGGGAATGCTCAGGTGCGTGAGCCGGGTCCGGCCGAACGTTGTATGGTTGCGTGCACATTGATAAATATATATAAGTATACTTGGAATATGTTAACCAAGGATCATTCCCCAAAGAATAGAGCTCAATATTATACTACTAGTACTAGGTACACAATTAGCTCAATCGAAGCAAAGACCCTTGGCATTGGCTTTGATGTATCTCATCATAATTACCAGTCTGAAGGGGGCTCATTTCCAAATTTGATTTCTCTCTTCTCTACGGTAGTTTGAAATTCGCTCATCTTCTCCGGGGCTAAACTGAGGCTCTCCCTCCCGGCGATGCCAGTCGGAGAAGGACAAGGCAAGGTGCCGGTATCCGTAGTGTAGATATGTTAGGTTTGGTTTTGCCTATGTGGCATCACGGAGTAGGTCATCAGAGCTCTCCTAGGGTTTCAGCTTCTTGCTATTGTGCTCTAGTGGCAAGAATAGTCGCACGCGGGCATACAAATCTATGAACCTCTGCTACTCCAATGGTCTCGCACACTATCGGACGGCTCTCCTCGGTGATACGGGGTGGCTTTTGGACACCTCCACCTCAAGACCGCCAAGTCATCCTCATGACCTAATGACACGAGCACGAGCCAAAGCCACACACCAAGAGATCAATTCGCTCATTTCCATGCATAACTTTGATACATCATTGAATGGCATGCTACTTCATTCAAATATCTTGTGTCCAATCAAGTACATCGAACACCTCCAGCGACCCAGCCGGAACTACCGCCCTCCAGGGCCGGTACTACCACCCAGATGCCTGCCAGATGCTTTCCAGAAGTGAAGAAAGTCGCATTGAAGAAGCTCTAGCCGGTACTTCCGCCCCCAACATTCCGCCCAAGTACCGGCCCAGTTCCGGAAATGCGCCCACAAGGAACCAAGGGTTACTGCATGTCAAACTGCCAATTCCGGAAGTAGACCGGAAGTTGGCCGGTGCTACCGCTCCGGCCGGTACTACCGCCACCACTGGCCATAACTACCGCCCATACGCGTTTCTGTCAGAACTGTCTGTTTCAGCATGTGTCTTACCTTTTGACCCTCCTACTATAAATAGCCTTGTTGGCCCAGCTCTAGGGTTAGGATAGAATTGAGAAAGAACTTGAGCCATGCTCTTGCCCCCATCTGTAAAACCCTACCATAGATCTTAGATCTGGTATCACTCAATCTCCTTGTTGAATCCTTGTGATCTCTTTGGTGACTTCTATCAATTATTAGTCTTTTGCTTGCACTTCTACCTTTGGGTCCTTTGGTTGCACTTCTACCAACCTTGATCTTTTCACCCTTCTAGATCTCTTAGATTCGATTCGTCGATCTTTTTGCGGGACTTCTACAGAAAGGTCTTTTCCTGCAACTTCTATCGAGTTGGTGGTTCGGGCCAACAAGGACAAACCGATTTGTGTGTGTGAGTGAGTTTGTATCCCTGATCCCCTTCCGTGTTCATCGTTTTCTACCACCTCCCCCACGAATCCCACCCAAATACGTGAAGATCGGGCCTCCCCTAGGGTTCAGCCCTTATCACTCAGTCTTCTACGTTCAGCTTCCATGGAGGAATATGAAGGAGGAGGATATCGATGCGGGCTCCACCAATAAGTGTAGCAAACTTTAGTCCAGTGATTTCGATGTTGGACTCTTCCTCTTGGCAAGCCGTGGAGGCGAGGGGAGGAACATAACAACTTAGTGAGCAATAGATCTGGAAGATAGTGGGGATTTCGAGTTTCTCCTGCTGTGAGTTCTCCTACGATGGTCCTCTATAGATCATCAATCTATGCCGATGGGAGGCAACTCACGAAGTCTTCGAAGTGGTGTCTATTCAACCTCTAGGTGAGGCCCATCTTTGATGGATCGATGACGACGTTCTTCGTCGCTCCCTTCCCAAGTGGTGTATTCACCAACGAAGAAGGAGATGGCCAATGACTAGATGACATTTCCATTTTATTTTGGAAGGGCCAAGGTCTAATTATTTTTTATCTTGTAGATGTCTTGTTTGTAAATTATAAATCCACAATTTGGTATTAATGCAACTCTATCTCGGTCCTTCGGGACGACGCCCTATTCAAAAATAAAATAATAATAACCGGTTTGCTAGATATTAGCTGATGGAAGACTAAGGCGGAGCTCGGTCGACACTTTATCCATTAGATATCGCGCCACGATCCATGCCATTATGTTATCATGTTTATTTCTTCCTCGCAGTATAAAGGCGAGTGCATGCGACGACAGAGTTGGTCGTGACGGGGAAGGCGGCGGTGAGGAATATAGCGAGCCGAGAACAAGGAAGATACTTAGGGAGAGCGCGAGGGTGTGTTGGTGGGGGCTATTGCTCGGAACCTAGATGGATGGTCAAGGGAGGTGGTCTACCACAAGATGAGGAGCTCGGGGCAAGGTAAAACAGCGAGGTGCGTGAGAATCGTGGGGGGATGACCTCAAGACAGGACGGGCATGGGTAGCTAAGCCAGTAGTGATGGTAATAATGCTAAGGGAAAGAGGGGACGAAAAGAACGGACGACCGTAAGTCTACAACCGAGAAATAGTTTAATTATTTGCTACCCTACGCGCAACAATGCTACACTCTTTTTTTTTGCGAAACAAAGTACATATGTGGATGCTCCGAGAGACTTCGTCCAAGAAACTTCATTCGATGGGTCTTGAGATTGACGAAGTCACCACAGACGCCTCGCTATCGACGGGAACGTTGCCTCCCACTAAAGAATATTCCGTCTTTAATGAGACACTAAAGTGTCAAACATGGGATTTGAACTTTATTGGGCTGCGGTGCCACTGCCCCTCCTAACCATACATTTTGATGAGGACATCCCGACCGAACCACTACATCCGTCATTAGAAGATGAAGACGATGCTGCTGTGAAGCTCAAGTCCAATGAAGTTAGGATTGGACCTATGAAAAGAGCTCGTGCGAAGCTACTAAAACAACAGGTGAACTTGTTCCTAAATGGTACTTTGATTGATGACAACTTTATACTGCCTAAGTCATGTTACTTATGTATGATCAGGTACGAAGAGGGATCAAGCATCGCACGAGGAGGAGACGAGCAGCTGGACATGGTGTTGGACATGAAGACATTCCATGGACGCGCGAGGGAGGAGCGGGAGGTATGCACGAAGGAGGAGAAGCAGTCCAGGCCGGTTCCACGGCCGGCGCAACTGGCCGCCACACCGGCCGGCCTGGTCCCGCACCTGGTCCAACCGGACGCCCCGCCGGATGAGCCCGACGCAAACCGGCTCTCACACTTGGGCCAACCAGGCACAATCCAGTAAGTCTGGCACCCCCGCCTGGTGCCAGCCCGGTCCCTGGCCCGGTTCAAACGGACCGTCCGGTTCCTGGCCCGGTCGACCGGCCCCCTGACCGGCCGTGTCCGAGTCGGTCTCGACCAGATCCCGATCTGGGTCAATTTTTAATGTATTTTCTCGACTTCTGGTTATCCTGAACCCCTATATAAGTGCCCAGGACGCCCCAAAATTAGGTTTAGACCACGTTTAAGATAAACCCTAGTTCATAGTTGATTGCTTTGCAACTCTATTGAATCTATACACCAATTCGCATCGATCTGGTGTTTTTCTACTAAAAGTCTTGTGTGATCTGTTGTTCCATTGGGAATTAGACGGTTGCAACTTACCGCTTCGTGGTTGGCGGGTACGTGCGCAAGTGTGTGGAGTTGCGAATATCTTGCAGGGTTGAGAGCTGTTGCATTAGCGACAGGGATCGATCGAGAGACTCATCAGCGTCATACAAGTTATCATCCACTTCATCATCGTGTATCTCCGTTGTGTTCATCGTGTGTTCATCACCACCCCCGTCGCTTACTGAGAAGATCGGGCAACCCCGTACCATCTTGGTGTCAGATTTGAGAGTTTCCTCGGTAAGCCATCCACAATCCACCCCATAGTTGGGTTGTGAGTGTTTCCTATCCAGAAAAAGCCAAAACTACTAGGGTTAGGGTTTGCCATAGCCTTAGATTGCACTAATTTCGAATTTTAGTTACTTTTCGTAGTTGTTTTTCCGTATCTTTTTCTTCCTTCTAGCAGATTGTCTAGGGTTTGTGTTTCGATATCATCTAGTTTTCGGTTGTTGTTGCTCCGAGTACACATACCATACAGTTTGCTTGTTCCCAACCATAGACACAACCTTTCAATATAAGTGACTAGGAACTTCCCCAGAAGAGACTAGTTTTACCGCTCGACAGGCAGGTCATTAGGGTTTTGGTGCTTTGCATTATCTGTTGGCCGTGTTACAAGGAGTTGAGTCATAAAATAAAAAAAGAGAAAATTGAAAAGAAAAAAAGATATACATTGTGCTGCGTGTGAGAATCAAAAGAAAAGAAAGAAAAGCGAAGTGCTAGTAGAATCAAGTGAAGGCCTCAGTTTACTTTTCTGCACCTGTAGTTGAGCAATCTTGTGCCTATCCCGTTGAGCTTTGCTAGCGTCTCTCGAGTGCATTGCAACCTGTTTCATCCATATAGCTGCATTGCCACATTTATCGCCTTGTGTGAGTATCATTGGTTGTCCTACGGTCAGCGCTAGATCTTGTTATTGGTGCAAATACGTGGCCCACCTACAGCCCCACGTATATCCTGCTTTGTCATGTGATTATTCTTATACCCTTGATATTCGCTTCGCTACATCCATGCACTAGTTGTCAATCCAAGTGGTAAGCAATACTAATTCACTTTGGAGCGGTATGATTTACCTTTTCTTATCAGTTTTGAGTGAGTTGTGAGAGTACCACCACAGATTTTTGTTTTAGTGCACTAACCTACTAACCATGTCTTCTAGTGATGCTAAAATTGTTAACCAGAAACAGAAGGATGAAGCTGATGTCATGACTTGGAGGGAGTATGAAGCTCTTCGTAATGAGATGCGACGTGAATTCCGCAAACAGGACGAAGGACTTACTGCTGAAATTCAAAAGGTCACTGAGAAGCTTGATACCACTACTGAGACCGTCAATACAATGCAAGTACAAGTGACGGATATTCATCGTTCTATTCAGCGTTGCAGTTAGCTGTTAAGAACCTGACCCAACTACAACAACAAGAACAACAACAACAACAACAACATGAAGAAGGGGACAGTGTTCATGGAGATTTTGAAGAACAACCTGCTGCTGCCGGTCGTGGTGTTGGACGTGGTAACCATGGTCGTGGCTTTGTTGAACTCGGAGCCCGCCGTGTTCCTCCACAACTGCAAGACGATGGTTTGGGTAAGGCAAAGTTCTCAATACCCAAATTTTAAGGAGGTCCTGATGTAGAAGAATACCTCACTTGGGAGCTGAAAATTGAGAAGTTGTGGTGCCTACATGACTATACTGGAGATAGGAAGATTAAGCTTGCTTCCTCAGAATTTGATGGCTATGCATTGCGTTGGTGGGATGGAATTACTTGTGCTCATCAAGAATATGGATAATTGCCACTTCTTACTTGGCGCGAGATGAAGGCAATTATGCAAGCTCGTTTCGTTCCCACTAATTATTTGTGATCTATATATGATAAGTTTACCCTCTTAAGATAAGGTGTTATTACAGTTGATGCTTATTACATGGAGATGGAGATGCTTATGCAGCGTGGCCGTGTCAGTGAGTCACTTGAGATGACAATGCAACGTTTTCTACATGGTTTGAAGTATAATGTCAAAGGCATTGTTCGTCATCACAGTTACACTACAATGAATGAGCTGCTACATCATGCAAGAGAAGCTGAATCACAGTTGGCTGAAGAGGCGCAAATCAGAGGCTGTGCTACCAGAGCTTGGCGCTTTACATCTAGGGTGCCACCCTCTACAACGTCTGCGCAATCATCACGCACCGCACCTTTTCCTACTTCGTCTAGCAAGCCGGTCTCGAATGTGTCCAACACAAATAAGCCCGAACCTGCTGCCAGTACAAGTGGTTCTAGCATGTCTACGGCGCGCAACCGCGATATGAATTGTCATACATGTGGTGGCAAGGGTCACTTCAAGAGAGATTATCCTAACCGTAAAGTGATGATCATTAATGAGAATGATGAGTACGAGACTAGAGATGATGCTGATCCGTATGCTCCGGAAGATGATGATTATGATAGTGATGGTCTAGATGCTTATCTGTCTGAAGCTCGCACTATTGTTGTATCACAACGTGCTCTTAATGTGCAGCCGAGTGCATCTACTCAACACTGCAATTTGTTCCAAACAAAGGCACTAGTTGGTCCTGAGAAAGCTTGCAAGGTCATTATTGATGGCGGGAGTTGTTGTAATCTAGCAAGCAAGGAGTTGTGTGCCAAGCTGAAATTGAAGTATCTACCGCACCCGCATCCATACTATATTCAGTAGTTAAGTGACAATGGTGAGATGAAGGTAAACCACATGGTGCGTGTTGATTTTGATATTGGCCCGTATAAGGATTCCATTGATTTTGATGTGGTTCCTATGACGGTGTGTCACCTACTATTGGGTCGGCCATGGCTCTATGACCGTTCTTTGCAACACAATGGCCACGCCAATACGTATCACTTGAAGTTCAAGGGCAAGAAAATTAACTTGCAGCCTATGTCACCACAACAAATTGTCAATGAATCTGGTCAGAAAATTGAAGTGAACTTGGAGGATGCATCTATAGATAGGCGAGAGAATTGTAATGCCGTGAGTGATATAACGAAAAGTGAGAGAGTGAATTCCTTAGTTATACCTATCCACCAAAGAAGATATGAGAGAATTTAGTGAGGACACTACATCCATGCCTCTTGTGCTCATGTACAAGGGTGAGGTTTTGGTTTCTAACGACATGACCCCTATTTCTCTTGGTGTTTCTAATGTTTTGCAAGGAATTTAGCGATGTTTTTCCGGAGGAGGTGCCCGCATGATTACCACCATTGCATGGTATTGAGCATCAAATTGACTTGATCCCCGGCGCCTCGCTGCCCAACAGGGCGCCGTATAGGACGAACCCCGAAGAGACAAAGGAAATACAAAAGAAAGTACAAGCGCTACTTGACAAAGTTATATTCGCATAAGCCTAAGTCCTCGTGTTGTTCCTGTTATTCTAGTTCCTAAGAAAGATGGTACATGGCGCATGTGTGTAGATTATAGAGCGATAAACAACATTACTATTCGATATCGTCATCCTATTCCCCGTTGAGAGGATATGCTAGATGAATTGAGTGGTGCTGCTGTTTTCTCTAAAATTGATTAGTGGTTTCATCAAATTAGGATGAAAGAGGGGGGTGAATGGAAAACAACCTTTAAAACAAAATTTTGTTTATATTAGTGGTTAGTAATTCCTTTTGATTTGACTAATGCACCTTGTTGGAGATATGCCCAAGAGGCAATAATAAAGTGGTTATTATAATATCTTTGTGTTTATGATAAATGTTTGCATACCATGCTATAATTATATTAACCGAAACATTGATACATGTGTGTTATGTAAACAACAAGGAGTCCCTAGTAAGCCTCTTGTATAACTAGCTTGTTGATTAATGGATGATCATGTTTTCGTGATCATGAACATTGGATGTTATTAATAACAAGGTTATGTCATTAGTTGAATGATATAATGGACACACACCCAAATGAGCGTAGCATAAGATCAAGTCATTAAGTTAAAATTGCTATAAGCTTTCGATACATAGTTGCCTTAGTCCTTCGACCATGAGATCATGTAAATCACTTACACTGGAAGGGTACTTTGATTACATCAAACGCCATTGCGTAAATGGGTGGTTATAAAGATGGGATTAAGTATTCGGAAAGTGTGAGTTGAGGCATATGGATCAATAGTGGGATTTGTCCATCCTGATGACAGATAGATATAGTCTGGGCCCTCTCGATGGAATGTCGTCTGATTAGCTTGCAAGCATATGATTGGATCATAAGAGATGACATACCGCGGTACGAGTAAAGAGTACTTGTCGGTAACGAGGTTGAATAAGGTATGGAGATACCGATGATAAAACCTCGGACAAGTTGAATATCGTGTGACAAAGGGGATTGACATCGTATGTAAATGGTTCAATCGATCACTAAAGTCATCGTTGAATATGTGGGAGCCATTATGGATCTCCAGATCCCGCTATTGGTTATTGCTCAGAGAGGAGTCTCGACCATGTCTGCATAGTTCGCGAACCGTAGGGTGACGCGCTTAAGGTTCGATGTCGCATGAGTAGATTCGGAATATGAGATGGAGTCCGAAGTTTTTGTTCGGAGTCTCGGATAGGATCCAGGACATCACGAGGAGGTCCGGAATAGTCCGGAGAATAAGATTCATCTAAGGGAAGTTATTTTCCGGGGTTCGGGAAAAGTCCGGTGTTTTGACCGGAGCTTCTAGAAGGTTCTAGAGGGCCACCAGTGGGCCCACCACCCCGGGAGAGGCCACATAGGCGCCACATGGCATGGTGGGTCCTGCCCACTATGACATGTGGGCCCAGGCCGGCCCACCCCTAGAGATAGAATCTATCTCTAATTTAAATGGTTTAAATTTAGAGATAGAATCTATCTCAAGATTAAATGGTTTAAATGAAGAGATAAAGGGAAGACTTGGGGGGGAAGACTTCCCCCCTTGATGCGCCGGCCAAGGAAAGAGGTGGGGCCAGGGGGAAACCCTAGGCCAACCCCCCTATATAAAGAGGGGAGGGGGTGGCCGGCCACACCACCTCTCCTCCAACCCTAGCCGCCTCCCTCTCTTCCTCCTCCATACGCTGTGCAGGCTTAGGCGAAGCCCTGCAGCAATTCTTCTCCACCACCACCACCACGCCGTCGTGCTGCTGGGATTCCGTGGAGATCTACTACACCTCCGCTGCCCGCTGGAACGGGGAGAGGAAGGGGCTTCATCGACACCGTACGCGCGACCGAGTACGGAAGTGCTGCCGGATTGCAGCACCGGAACGATCGTCTACACCAACAACGAGATTAATCTCGTAGGCTTTGGAATCTTCGAGGGTTAGTCTCATCTCCATCTCGTTGTTCAGATCTCATAGATTAGATCTTGGCTTTTCCATAGATTAGATCTTGGATTTATTCGTCTTTGCGGTAGGAAATTTTTTGTTTTCTATGCAACGAACCCCATCAGTGGTATCAGAGCCATGTCTATGCATAGATCTGTTTCACGAGTAGAACACAATGGTTTTGTGGGCGGTGATGCTTTTGTTGCTTTAGTTTGTGTACTTTTCATCTTGCGGGATGGTGGGATGAAGCGGCCCGGGCTAACTTTACATGACCGCGTCTCATGAGACTTGCTCCACGCTTGACATGCAACTTGTATTGCATAAGTGGCTTTGCGGGTGTCTGTCTCTCCCACCATAGTGAAGATTGCAATTTGCACTTCTATTGTCAACACTAGTATCACCGTTGTGGTTCATGTTCGTAGGTAGATTGGATCTTACTCGAAAACCCTAAACCACGTAAAATATGCAAACCAAATTAGAGGCGTCTAACTTGTTTTTGCAGGGTTTGGTGATGTGATATGGCCATGATGTGATGATGATTATATTTGATGTATGAGATGTTCATTATTGTATTATGGCAACCGGCAGGAGCCTAATGGTTGTCTTTAATTTTTGTTAAAGACCTGCGTGTCTATTCATCATGTAATAGCTTTATTTCAAGTAGTTGTTATAGTAGCTATAAGTGCTATGAAGCCAAGTCTTGAAAGGATTCTCCCATTTTTTTCTTCATTCTGTAAGAAAGCAAGTAGATCTCTTGTTTGAAAATTGCCTTCCAGGCTTGTAAAGTTGGTGTTTGTCCCTCAAAAATTTTCCTGTTTCTTTCTTTTTCTTTCCTTCTTTCCTGTTTTCTTTCTTTCTTTCTTTATTTCTTTCTTTCTTTCTTTCTTTCTTTTTCTTTCCTTTGTACAACTTGTACATCTGTAACCTTTTTTATCTATTAATAAAAATTGCAGTGGGGTTTTTTTGCCCCACTGTTGACCCTTCAAAAAAAAAGTAGCTATAAGAGATGGACAACCATGAAGCGGCGCCACTGACCTTGACGCCATGCTGGTGATGATGGAGATCATGTCCGTGCTTTGGAGATGGAGATCAAAAGCACAAGAAAAAAGGCCATATCATATCACACATTATGAATTGCATGTGATGTTAATCCTTTTTATGCATCTTATTTTGCTTAGATCGCGATGGTAGCATTATAAGATGATCCCTCTCACTAAATATCAAGATAATAAAGTGTTCATCCTTAGTATGCACCGTTGCTAAGACTTGTCGTTTCGAAGCATCTCGTAATGATCGGGTGTGATAGACTCTACATGTGCATACAACGGGTGCAAGCCAGATTTGCACACGCGGATACTAAGGTTGCCTTGACGAGCCTAGCATGTACAGACATGGTCTCGGAACACGGGATACCGAAAGGTAGAGCATGAGTCATATGAATGATATGATGAACACTTTGAGTGTTCGCCTTTGAAGCTACATCTTTTCTCGTGAAGATCGGACTTGGTGTAGTGGATTTGGTTCGTGTAATCACTAAGACAATGCGAGGGATGTTGTTTTGAGTGGGAGTTCACCTAGTTAATTTAAGAATTAAAATTGAACTCATTTTATCATAAACTTAGTCTAAACTCTTTGCAAATATGTTGTAGATCATGGCGCCCCCTCCATCAATTTTAACCAGTTCCTAGAGAAAGAAAAACTTAAGGGCAATGGTAGCAACTTCACTGACTGGTTCCGTCATGTGAGGATTTTCCTCACTGGTGGAAGCCTGCAATATGTGCTCGATGCACCGCTAGGTCCCCCACCACCTCCTGCAGTATCCGAGGACATAAAGAATGTTTATGAGACTCGGGCAACTCGGTACTCCAAAGTTCAGTGTGCCATCTTGTGCAGCCTAGAGGCAGAGCTCCAAAAGCGTTTTGAGCACCACGACCTGTGTAAGATGATGCGTGAGCTCAAGCTTATCTTTGAAACTCATGCGGCCGTAGAGAGCTATGAGGCCTCGAAACAGTTCTTTAGTTGTATGATGGAAGAGGGCAGCTCCGTTAGTGAGCACATGTTCGCCATGTCCGGACATGCGAAGAAGCTCAGTGAAATGGGGATGATGATCCCTAACCAGCTGGGTATTCATCGTGTCCTTCAATCACTGCCACCAAGTTACAAGAACTTCGTGATGAACTACAACATGCAGAACATGAATAAAGATTTACCTGAACTCTTTTCCATGCTGAAATCTGCTGAAGTAGAGATAAAGAAGGAGAATCAAGTGTTGATGGTCAACAAGACCACCAGTTTCAAAAAGCAGGGCAAGCCTAACAAGGATAACTTCAAGAAGGGCGGCAAGAAAGTTGCAGCGCACCCTGAGAAGCCTAAGGCTGGTCCTAAACCTGAGACTGTGTGCTATTACTGCCAGGGGAAGGGGCACTGGAAGCGCAATTGCTCCAAATACTTGGCCGATCTGAAGAGCGGCCACGTCAAAAAGAAAGGTATATTTGATATACATGTTATTGATGTCTATCTTACTGGTTCTCGTAGTAGTGCCTGGGTATTTGATACTGTTTCGGTTTCTCACATTTGTAACTCGAAACAGGAACTGCGGAATAGACGAAGCCTGGCAAGGGACGAGGTGACGATGCGCGTTGGAAATGGATCCAAAGTCGATGTGATCGCCGTCGACACGCTCCCTCTACATCTACCTTCGGGATTAGTTTTAAACCTTAATAATTGTTATTTGGTACCTGCGTTAAGCATGAATATTATATCTGGATCTTGTTTAATGCAAGACGGTTATTCGTTTAAGTCTGAGAATAATGGTTGTTCGATTTATATGAGTAATGTCTTTTATGGCCATGCACCTGAGATGAATGGTTTATTCTTGTTAAATCTCGATAGTAGTGATACACATGTTCAAACATTGATGCTAAGCGAATTAAATTGAATGATAATTCTACTTATATGTGGCACTGTCGTCTTGGTCATATTGGAGTGAAGCGCATGAAGAAACTCCATTCCGATGGACTTCTTGAGTCACTTGACTTTGAGTCACTTGACAGATGCGAAGCATGTCTAATGGGAAAAATGACTAAGACTCCATTTTCTGGTACAATGGAGCGAGCTACAGACTTATTGGAAATCATACATACCAATGTGTGTGGACCAATGAGTGTAGCATCGCGTGGTGGTTATCGTTATGTTCTAACCTTCACAGATGATCTGAGTAGATATGGATATATTTACTTTATGAAACATAAGTCCGAGACTTTTGAGAAGTTCAAGGAATTCCAAAGTGAAGTAGAAAATCAACGTAACAAGAAGATTAAGTTTCTACGTTCTGATCGCGGAGGCGAATATCTGATTTATGAGTTTGGCATGCATTTAAAGAAATGCGGAATACTTTCACAGTTGACACCGCCAGGAACACCACAACGCAATGGTGTGTCCGAACGTCGTAATCGAACTCTCTTAGATATGGTTCGATCTATGATGTCTCTTACCGATTTGCCGTTATCGTTTTGGGGTTATGCATTAGAGACAGCCGCATTCACTTTAAATAGG
Organism: Lolium perenne; assembly: GCF_019359855.2. Lineage (NCBI taxonomy): Eukaryota > Viridiplantae > Streptophyta > Magnoliopsida > Poales > Poaceae > Lolium > Lolium perenne. The sequence continues at coordinate 299,113,645 of NC_067250.2, read as the reverse complement.
GCACCATCTAAATCCGTTGAAACGACACCGTATGAATTATGGTTTGGGAAGAAACATAAGCTGTCATTCCTTAAAGTTTGGGGTTGCGAAGCTTATGTAAAGCAGTTACAACCTGACAAGCTAGAACCCAAAGCGGAGAAATGCGTCTTCATAGGATACCCTAAAGAAATAATTGGGTACACTTTCTATCACAGATCCGAAGGCAAAATTGTTGCCAAGAACGGATCCTTTCTTGAGAAGGAGTTTCTCACCAAAGAAGTGACTGGAAGGAAAGTAGAACTCGACGAGGTTAATGAACCTTCTCTCATAGATCAGAGTAGCGCAGTGCCGGAAGAAGTTCCTGCGCAGCCTGCACCGATAGGAGAGGAAGCGAATGATGATGATCATGAAACTTCGAACGAAGAAGCTACTGAACCTCGCAGATCGACGAGGGAACATACCACTCCTGATTGATATGATCCCTGTCTAAATGTCATGATTGTGGACAACAATGATGAGGACCCTGCGACGTATGAAGAAGCAATGGTGAGCCCAGATTCCAACAAATGGCATGAAGCCATGAAATCCGAAATGGGATCCATGTACGATAACAAAGTATGGACTTTGGTAGACTTACCTGATAGCCGCAAGGCTGTCGAGAATAAATGGATCTTCAAGAGAAAAATAGATGCTGATGGTAATATTACTGTCTATAAAGCTCGACTTGTCGCAAAGGGTTTCCGACAAATTCAAGGAGTTGACTATGATGAGACTTTCTCACCTGTAGCGAAGCTAAAGTCTGTGAGGATTTTGTTAGCAATAGCTGCATTTTTCGATTATGAGATTTGGCAGATGGATGTCAAAACGGCGTTCCTTAATGGTGATATTGAGGAAGAGTTGTATATGGTACAACCCAAAGGTTTTGTCGATCCTAAAAATGCTGACAAGGTATGCAAACTTCAGCGTTCCATTTATGGACTGAAGCAAGCATCCCGGAGTTGGAACCTATGCTTTGATAGAGTGATCAAAGACTTCGGTTTTATACGGACTCATGGTGAGGCCTGTATTTACAAGAAAGTGAGTGGGAGCTCTGTAGCGTTCCTGATATTATATGTAGATGACATATTATTAATTGGGAATGACATAGAACTATTAAGCAGCGTTAAAGGTTATTTGAATAAGTCTTTTTCAATGAAAGACCTTGGTGAAGCAGCGTACAATTTAGGCATCAAGATTTATAGAGATAGATCAAGACGCCTAATAGGCCTTTCACAGAGTACATACCTGGACAAGATTCTAAAGAAGTTTAGAATGGATGAAAGCAAGAAAGGGTTCTTGCCTATGTTGCCAGGTAAGGTTTTGAGTAAGACTCAAGGTCCGGCTACGGCAGATGAAAGAGAAAGGATGAGCAAGATCCCCTATGCTTCGGCAGTAGGCTCTCTCATGTATGCCATGCTGTGTACTAGACCGGATATCGCACATGCTGTTAGTTTGACCAGCAGATATCAAAGTGATCCAGGGATGGAACACTGGACAGCGGTCAAAAATATCCTGAAGTACTTGAAAAGGACTAAGGATATGTTTCTTTGTTATGGCGGTGACCAAGAGCTCGTTGTAACAAGTTGCACCGATGCAAGTTGGAACACCGATCCTGATGACTCTAAGTCTCAGTCTGGGTACGTGTTTATATTGAATGGTGCGGCAGTAAGCTGGAGCAGTTCCAAGCAGTGCACGGTGGCGAAATCTTCAACAGAATCTGAATATATAGCGGCTTCAGAGGCTTCATCGGAAGCGGTATGGATGAAGAGGTTCATTGTTGAGCTTGGTGTGGTTCCTAGTGCATTGGACCCGTTAGTCATTTATTGTGACAACACGGGTGCCATCGCCAATGCAAAGGAACCAAGGTCACACAAGAAGATAAAGCATATCAAGCTGTGTTTTCATTCGATTCGCGAGTACATCGAAGATGGTGAAGTGGAGATTTGCAAAGTACACACAGATCTGAATGTTGCAGATCCGTTGACTAAAGCTCTCCCTACGGCAAAGCATGACCAACACCAGAATGCTATGGGTGTTAGGTACCTTACAATGTAATCTAGATTATTGACTCTAGTGCAAGTGGGAGACTGTTGGAGATATGCCCAAGAGGCAATAATAAAGTGGTTATTATAATATCTTTGTGTTTATGATAAATGTTTGCATACCATGCTATAATTGTATTAACCGAAACATTGATACATGTGTGTTATGTAAACAACAAGGAGTCCTGATATGGGGTGGCCCGATCTTCTCAGTAAGCAACAGCGGTGATGGTGATCACGGGGTGATGGCAGCGGAGATACACGACGATGAAGTGGATGATAACTTGTATGACGCAACGAGATCTCTCGATTGGTCCCTGTCGCCAATGCAACAGCTCTCAACCCTGCAAGATATTCGCAACTCCACACACTTGCGCACGTAGCCGCCGACCACGAAGCGGTAAGTTGCAATCGTCTAATTCCCAATGGAACAACAGATCACACAAGACTTTTTCAGGATCTACACAATATCAAGCAATATGGTGTAGGGATTCAATAGTTTTGCTAGAGCAAACAACTAAGAACTAGGGTTTATCTTAAACATGGTCTAAAGCAGCTAGGGGGGCGTCCTGGGCACTTATATAGGTGTCCGGGACGAGTTCTGGTCGAAAAGATACAATAATAACCGACCCAGAATAGATCTGGTCGAGACAGACTCGGACGAATCCGGTCTGGAATCTGGTCAACCGGGCCAGGGACCGGGTCGGTCGGTCTGGCGTCCGGTCAACCGGGCGGCAACCGGAAACTTCGCAACTTTCCGGTTTTTGCCCGGTACGATAAATCTCATCCGGTTGGCAGTCGGTTGGCGACCGGTCGACCGGGCCAGGGATCGGGCTGGCCGGTCTGGTGGCCGGTCTGACCGGGTTCTGGACCGGCCTGGACGTCGTCTTCTCCTCTCGCGCATGCCTCCCGCTCCTCGCTCGCGCGACCATGAGATATCTTCTTGTCCAGCTCTATGTCCAGCTTCACGGCCATCTTGACGTCCGTCTTCATATCCAGCTGCTCCTCTACTCCTCGTGCGACGCTCGTCTCCTCTTGATACCTGATGATACATAAGTAATAGGACTTAGGCAGTATAAAGTTCTCATCAATCAAAGTACCGTTTAGAAACAAGTTCACCTGTTGTTTAAGTAGCTTCGCACGAGCCCTTGTAATTGGTCCAATCCGAACTTCATTGGACTTAAGCTTCAAAGCAGGTTCATCTTCATTTATCAATGACGGAGGTAGTGGTGAAGTAGGGATGTCCTCATCATCTCCCCCCCCCCTTCAAAAGGCGTCGACCTCGACGTTCCAAGGTCTTCTCCGTCATATGGTGTCAAATCAGCAACATTGAAAGAATTACTGACACCAAACTCATCAACTGGAAGATCTATCGAGTATGCATTATCATTGATCTTGGCAAGCACTTTGTAAGAACCAGCACCACGAGGCTTCAACTTAGACTTCCGCAGCTTCGGGAACCTATCCTTGCGAAAATGTACCCAGACCATATCACCAGGCTTGAACAACATCTCTTTGCGCTTCTTGTTCATCCTTGCAGCATTGCTCTTGCCTTTCTTCTCGATCAACTCTTTAGTCTTCACATGGATCTTACGCACAAAATCTGCCCTCTTCGATGCCTCCATATTAACTCGCTCATGTATGGGCAAAGGCAACAAGTCAAGTGGAGTAATGGGTTTGAAACCATACACCACCTCAAAAGGACACAGCTCCGTGGTAGAATGTACCGCCCTGTTGTAAGCAAACTCTACATGTGGCAAACACTCTTCCCACTCCTTTAGGTTCTTCTTGATCATGGATCTCAACAGTTGTGACAAGGTTCGATTCACCACCTCGGTTTGACCATCAATTTGAGGATGACAAGTAGTACTGAACAGTAGCTTTGTCCCTAGCTTTCCCCAAAGTGTCTTCCAGAAGTAGCTCATGAACTTCACATCACGATCAGAAACAATAGTCCTCGGGACTCCATCTAGTCGAACAATCTCCCTGAAAAACAGGTTAGCAATATGCGACACATCGTCGCTTTTGTGGCAGGCAATAAAGTGTGACATTTTAGAAAATCTGTCCACTACCACAAATATAGAAGGAGAGTGCTGAGGATCCTCCGGAGGCTGCAAACTCCCCAGCCTCCGGGTCCTCCACCGTTGGATCAAACGAATTTGAACCGTTAGATCAACTACTGTGTTCAGTTTTGTCTCAAAATCCCACTTTTGCTTCATTGAAGCAAAAAAAAGCCCCGCTTTTGCTTCATTGAAGCAAAAAACGGTTCTACTAAAAATAGAAGAAGAGCTCATTTTTGTCTCAAAATCCCACTTTTGCTTCATTGAAGCAAAAAAACCCCCCGCTTTTGCTTCATTGAAGCAAAAAACGGTTCAACTAAAAACCGGAAAACTTATTCAGATTTTGCTTCGTTGCAGCAAAAACCTTCCGCTTTTGTATCATTGAAGCAAAAGACGATTCGTCTAGAAATAAAAAAGAAAACTAGCCAGAGACATACCCTGCAGGAGACCCTCATAGCAAAAAATTATATGAAAGTATCAGAACCACGTAACATTTGTATCACAAAAATAAACAACTATAGCACCGTGAAACTCCTCGCTGGCGCACCACCAGCAGTATTCTAACTCCGGATGGTAGCACCATCACTTTCTTGCAGCTCCGCCACTGACTGGTGGTAGCACCATCGCGCTAACCATAGCGGCACCGCCTCCACCTGATAGTAGCGTCGTTGCTTTCCTATGGCAGCACCGCCGCCGGTCGCGCCGCCTTGCAGCACCACCGCCGTGGTCGGGCACGCCGCCTTGCAGCAACGCCATTACCGGTCACGCAGCCTTGCAGCACCACTGCCGCCGGTCGCAGCGCCGCCTCCTGTCGCGCCGCTTTGCAACACCGCCGCCGCCGATTGCAGCATCCGCCTTCCAGCAGCGCTGACGGCGGCTTGTAGCTCCCGTGTTGATTGGTTGCAGCTCCGCCTCCGAGGCCTTGCAGCCTCGGCGCTGGGCCCTCGCAGCAATCGACGATGCTCCTTGCAGCTCCAGTGGCGGCGGCTTGCAGCTCCCGTGTTAACCGGTTGTAGCTCTGCCGCCGACGCCTTGCAACTCCGGTGGTAGGAGGTCATAGCATCATTTAAGCAAAAAAAAGGTTCGTTTAGAATAAAAAAGAAAAAAACTCGTCGGATACAGACTTCACTGGAGACTCGCCGGAGGCCTCGCCGGAGACCTTGTAGCAAATAAAATTAAACTAAAGTAACATAACCACATAACATTTGTAGCACATAAAAAATGCAATGGTAGCAGTGCCAAATAGCATGTCTACTCCGGACACCATGACCACCGCGCTCCTTGCAGCACCGCCGTACGCCCATGGTAGCACCGACACCCACCTATGGAAGCATCTCCGCTAGACCATAGCAGCACTGCCGACCATGGCTGGTAGCACCACCGCGCACGGGTGGATGCGCCGTCGTCCGCATATGGCAGCACCACCGCACACCGTTAGAAGCGTCGTCATCCACCTATGGAAGCACCGCTTCACCAGCAGCATCATCGCCCTTGCCAATAGCAGTCACGAGTGGCCTTTGCAGCTGCTGATACGAGCCTTTGCAGCTCTTGCGGCAAGCCTTTGCAGCTTTCCCCACCGCGCCGTTGCTCCGACGCGCTCGACGCAACGTCATCCTGCTAAATGCGACGAAGCACCGCTGCCCTTGGCTCGCAGCTCCGGCGAGCAGCGTTTGTACACCGCTGCCCTTGGCTCGCACCTCCGGCGAGAGGACTTCGCAGCACCTTCGCCCTTCCCTCGCAGCTCCAGCGAGCACCCATTGCAGCACCGGCGGGTAGCCTTTACAGTAACTCGACAACCACCGCATGTACTTGCGGCCAGGCGAGCAGCGCTCGAGGGTGGTGCATGCCAAGGAGAGCATAACCGCGTCGGGGGAGAGCAACGATGGGCAGCGACCGATGCTGTTCCGGCAGCAGACCTTGCGGAGGTCGCGGAAACGGCCATGGCGGCACGGAAAAACAGGCGGCGACGGCGCGCAGGACCCGACCATGGCAGCTCGCGGGACCGGCGTTGGGGAGAGCACCGGTGATTCTCCTTGTCGCGGCTACGCTTAAGGGCGCCTCATCAATACCGGCGGCAGCTACTCAGCGGGGCGCCTCGGCGAGATGGGCGGCGGCTGTAGCTCTCGGAGAGCATGGCGCACGTCAGTAGGCCATGAGGCCGAATGAGGAGGAAGGTCGGAGGCGGCGGGAGCCGGAAGAGAAGCAGATCAGGGCGCGGGCGCGCCGGCGGAAGAGCTAGCCAGGGCAGGCCCGTCGGTAAAGGAGGCCAGCGGCGAAACAGTGTGCCTGCGTGGTGGTATGCGACGAGAACGATCGGTGAAGCGATAAGGCCATAGTGGTGGGCCCCCATCCAACGCTGTCCCCCACCATGGGACGCGTGTCGTTCATAGGAGCCGGAGGTTGGAATCGCTCGTGCCTCCGAAGGATAAGAAGCCTTTTCCAATATAGAATCATGGCCTCTTTTAGTACGCGGCAAACCCAACAGAAAATCCATACTTATATCCTCCCATGGTGTAGTAGGTGCCGGTAACGGAGTATACAAACCGTGAGGCTTCAACTTGGACTTGGACTTGTTGCAAGTAATGCACCTCTTCACATACCTGTCCACATCCCGCCTCATCTTTGGCCAATAAAAATGATCAGCGAGCATGAGTAGCGTCTTCTCACGCCCAAAGTGACCCATCAAACCTCCAGCATGTGATTCCTGCAATAAGAGCAAACACACAGACGATTCTGGAACACATAGTTTGTTAGCTCGAAACAAGAACCCATCATGTAGGTGATATTTATCCCATGCTTTACCAAGAGCACATACGCGATATGGTTCAGCAAAATCATGATCCGTAGCATACAAATCACATAGCACCTCTAATCCAGGAATTTTAACATCAAGTTGAGTTAAGAGCATATTCTTCCTAGATAGAGCATCAGCAACAATATTATCTTTTCCTTTCTTATGCTTAATAATGTATGGAAAAGACTCAATGAACTCAACCCACTTAGCAAGACGCCTATGCAAAGTAGATTGGGCTTTCCGATATTTCAAAGCTTCATGATCAGAATGTATGATAAATTCTTTTGGCCACAAATAATGTTGCCAAACCTCAAGAACTCTAATTAAAGCATACAATTCTTTATCATATATTGGATAGTTCAACTTAGCACCAGAAAGTTTCACAGAAAAATATGCAATTGGGTGACCCTCTTGCATTAACACACCACCAATTCCAATACCACTAGCATCACATTCAATCTCAAATTGCTTATTGAAATCAGGAAGTGCAAGCAACGGTGCAGAAGTTAACAATCGTTTCAGTTCATCAAAAGCATGATCTTGGGCAACGCCCCACTCAAATGCAACACCCTTTTTAGTCAATTCATTCAAAGGTGCAGCAATAGTAGAAAAATTGGGCACAAAACGGCGATAAAACCCAGCTAGACCATGAAAACTTCTTACTTGACTCACATTCATGGGAGTAGGCCAATTTTGAATAGCTTCAATTTTAGACACATCTACTTCTACTCCATGCTTAGAGACAACATAACCCAGAAATATGACCTTATCTTTGCAAAATGTGCACTTCTCAAGATTACCATAGAGTTTACTATCACGCAACACTTGCAAAACATGTCGAATATGTATAATATGATCAGATTCATTGCGGCTGTAGATTAATATGTCATCAAAATACACAACCACAAACTTGCCAATAAAATCACGCAAAACATGGTTCACCAGTCTCATGAAAGTGCTGGGTGCATTAGTTAAACCAAAAGGCATTACTAACCACTCATATAAACCAAATTTTGTTTTAAAGGCGGTTTTCCACTCATCCCCTTCTTTCATCCTAATTTGATGATAACCACTATGCAAATCAATTTTAGTGAAAACAGCAGCACCACTCAATTCATCTAGCATATCCTCTAAACGGGGAATAGGATGACGATATCAAATAGTAATGTTGTTTATCGCCCTACAATCTACGCACATACGCCATGTACCATCTTTCTTAGGAACAAGAATAACAGGAACAGCACAAGGACTAAGGCTTTTGCGGATATAACCTTTGTCGAGTAGCGCTTGTACTTGCTTCTGTATCTCCTTCGTCTCTTCGGGATTCGTTCTATATGGTGCCCGATTGGGTAGCGAAGCTCCGGAAATCAAGTCGATTTGATGCTCAATACCTCGCAATGGTGGAAGTCCTCCGGGTACCTCATCCGGAAAAACGTCGCCAAATTCCTGCAAAACATTAGAAACACCAAGAGGAAAAGGGGTCATGTCGTTAGAAACCAAAACCGTACCCCTGTACAAGAGCACAAGAGGCATGGCTGTAGGATCCTCACTAAATTCTCTCATGTCTTCTTTGGTGGATAATGAGACTAAGGAATTCACTCTCTCACTTTTCGTTATATCACTCACAACATTACAATTCTCTCGCCTATCTAAAGAAGCATCCTCCAAGTTGACTTCAACTTTCTGACGAGACTCATTGACAATTTGTTGTGGTGTCATAGGCTGTAAATTGATTTTCTTTCCCTTGAACTCTAAGTGATATGTATTAGCACGGCCATTGTGTTGCACAGAACGGTCATAGAGCCAAGGCCGTCCCAATAGTAGGTGACACACCGTCATAGGAACGACATCAAAATCAATGCAATCCTTATACGGTCCAATAGCAAACTCAACACGCACCATGTGGTTTACCTTCATCTCACCATTGTCGCTCAACCACTGAATATAGTATGGATGCGGGTGCGGTAGATACTTCAACTTCAGCTTGGTACATAACTCCTTGCTTGCTAAATTGCGGCAACTCCCGCCATCAATAATGACCTTGCAAGCCTTGTTAGGACCAACTAAAGCCTTTGTTTGGAACAAATTGCAGCACTGAGTAGATGCACTAGGCAACACATTAAGAGCACGCTGCGACACAACAATGGTGCGAGCATCAGACGGATATGCATCTTCACCATCAGGGTCATAGTCATCATCTTCTGGAGCATTAGGATCAACATCATCTCCAGTCTCATATTCATTGTCCTCATTGATAATCATGACTTTGCGGTTAGGACAATCTCTCTTGAAATGACCCTTGCCACCACATGTATACAAATCATATCACGGTTACGCGCAGTAGACACATTAGAGCCACTCGTACTTGCAGCAGATTCAGACTTCTTTGTGTTAGACACATTGGAGACCGGCTTACTAGGCGGAGTAGAAAAAGGTGCGGAGCGCGTCGAAGGCGCCGGCGCCGAAGATGGTGCCGCGCGGGGTGTGAAACGCCCAGCTCCTGTAGTGCGACCTTTGATCTTGGCTTCGTCAGCCAACTGTGATTCAGCTTCCCTTGCATGATGTAACAATTGATTCATATTGGTGTAGCTGTAGTGACGAACAATGCCTTTGATATCATACTTCAAACCGTTGAGAAAACGCTGCATTGTCATCTCGAGAGACTCACGGACACGGCCACGCTGCATAAGCATCTCCATCTCCATGTAGTATTCATCCACAGTCTTCACACCTTGTCTCAATAGAGTCAGCTTATCATATATATTCCGCAAGTAATTTGTAGGCACAAAGCGAGAGGTCATCGCCTCCTTCATGGCACGCCATGTGCGTATAGGTTGCTCACCATCCTCGTCTCGGTTACGAACAAAAGCATCCCACCAACGCAAAGCGTATCCATCAAATTCGGAAGAAGCAAGTTTAATCTTCCGATCTTCAGTATAATGTGGATGTAAGCTCCACAACTTCTCAATCTTGAGCTCCCAAGTGAGGTATTCTTCAACATCAGCTCCTCCTTCAAACTTGGGTATATAAAACTTGGGCTTACCCAACCCATCTTCCTCATTTCTTGTCCACGACCATTGCGGCCAAGTGGAGCCCAACCGCGAGGACGATTACCACGTGGCGCACCACGAGCATTGTGTGCGTCATCTTGAAGCTCAGGATCTTCGTCATCTTCTTGTTGTTGTTGCGCGGTAAAATTCTCAACAGCCAAACGCAAATCAGCAAGACTGCGTTGGACATCCGTCATTTGATCTTGCATTGTAGTGACGGTCACATGAGTAGCATCCAGCTTTTGGGAGATATCTTCAACCTTCCCAGTAAGCACATCGTCCTGAGCGCGGAATTCACGTCGCATCTCATTACGAAGAGCCTCATACTCCCTCCATGTGATGATATCAGCAGCACTCTTGTTTTCCTGGTTAACAAGTTTATGATCACTAGCAGACATCGTTAGTAGATTAGTGCACTAAATCAAAAAAAAAATGGTGGTACTCTCACAACTCACTCAAAACTGATAAGAAAAGGAAATCTTACCGTTCCAAAGTAAATTAGTGTTGCTTACCACTTGTAGTAACAACTAGTGCACGGATGTAGCGAGGCGAATATCAAGGGTATAAGAACAAATCACACGACAAAGCAGGATATATGTGGGGCTGTAGGTAGGCTACCTATTTGCACCAATAACAAGCTCTAGGCTGACCGTAGACAACCAATGATACTCACACAAGGCGAAATAATGGGGCAGTGCAACTATATGTACGAAAAGTTGCAATGCACTAGAGAGACGCTAGCAAAGCTCAACGAGACAGGCACAAGATTGCTCAACTACGGGTGCAGTAAAGTAAACTTAGACCTTCACTTGATTCAACTAGCACGTCACTTTTCTTTTTGGATTTTTCGTTTGTATAACACACGCAGCTATGTAGCTCTTTTTGCTTCTTTTCAAATTTTCTCGTTTTTTTTTTGACTTTTTTTTGACTCAACTCCTTGATAACACGGCCAACAGAAATATGCAAAACATCGATAACCTAACGAGCAGCCTGTCGAGCGGTAAAACTAGTCTCTTCTGGGGAAGTTCCTAGTCACTTATATCGATAGGTTGTGTCTATGGTTAGGAACAAGCACACTGTACGCTATGTGGACTCGGAGTAACAAAAACTGACACACTATGAGAAACTAGATGATAGAGAAAACACAACCCTAACAATTCTACTAGATGAAAGATAAAGATACGCAAAAACAACTACGAAAAGCAACTAAAACTCAAAATTAGTGCAATCTAAGGCTATGGCAAACCCGAACCCTAACTTTTTATGGCTTTTTCTGGATAGGAAACACTCACAACTCAACTATGGGGTGGATTGTGGATGGCTTACCGAGGAAAACTGGAAATCTGATACCAAGATGATATGGGGTGGCCCGATCTTCTCAGTAAGCAACAGCGGTGATGGTGATCACGGGGTGATGGCAGCGGAGATACACGACGATGAAGTGGATGATAACTTGTATGACGCAACGAGATCTCTCGATTGGTCCCTGTCGCCAATGCAACAGCTCTCAACCCTGCAAGATATTCGCAACTCCACACACTTGCGCACGTAGCCGCCGACCACGAAGCGGTAAGTTGCAATCGTCTAATTCCCAATGGAACAGCAGATCACACAAGACTTTTTCAGGATCTACACAATATCAAGCAATATGGTGTAGGGATTCAATAGTTTTGCTAGAGCAAACAACTAAGAACTAGGGTTTATCTTAAACGTGGTCTAAAGCAGCTAGGGGGCGTCCTGGGCACTTATATAGGTGTCCGGGACGAGTTCTGGTCGAAAAGATACAAGAATAACCGACCCAGAATAGATCTGGTCGAGACAGACTCGGACGAATCCGGTCTGGAATCCGGTCAACCGGGCCAGGGACCGGGTCGGCCGGTCTGGCGTCCGGTCAACCGGGCGGCAACCGGAAACTTCGCAACTTTCCGGTTTTTGCCTGGTACGATAAATCTCATCCGGTTGGCGGCCGGTTGGCGACCGGTCGACCGGGCCAGGGACCGGGCTGGCCGGTCTGGTGGCCGGTCTGACCGGGTTCTGGACCGGCCTGGACATCGTCTTCTCCTCTCGCGCATGCCTCCCGCTCCTCCCTCGCGCGACCATGAGATATCTTCTTGTCCAGCTCTATGTCCAGCTTCACGGCCATCTTGACGTCCGTCTTCATATCCAGCTGCTCCTCTACTCCTCGTGCGACGCTCGTCTCCTCTTGATACCTGATGATACATAAGTAATAGGACTTAGGCAGTATAAAGTTCTCATCAATCAAAGTACCGTTTAGAAACAAGTTCACCTGTTGTTTAAGTAGCTTCGCACGAGCCCTTGTAATTGGTCCAATCCGAACTTCATTGGACTTAAGCTTCACAGCAGGTTCATCTTCATTTATCAATGACGGAGGTAGTGGTGAAGTAGGGATGTCCTCATCAAGTCCCTAGTAAGCCTCTTGTATAACTAGCTTGTTGATTAATGGATGATCATGGTTTCGTGATCATGAACATTGGATGTTATTAATAACAAGGTTATGTCATTAGTTGAATGATATAATGGACACACACCCAAATGAGCGTAGCATAAGATCAAGTCATTAAGTTCAAATTGCTATAAGCTTTCGATACATAGTTGCCTTAGTCCTTCGACCATGAGATCATGTAAATCACTTACACCAGAAGGGTACTTTGATTACATCAAACGCCATTGCGTAAATGGGTGGTTATAAAGATGGGATTAAGTATTCGGAAAGTGTGAGTTGAGGCATATGGATCAATAGTGGGATTTGTCCATCCTGATGACGGATAGATATACTCTGGGCCCTCTCGGTGGAATGTCGTCTGATTAGCTTGCAAGCATATGATTGGATCATAAGAGATGACATACCGTGGTACGAGTAAAGAGTACTTGTCGGTAACGAGGTTGAACAAGGTATGGAGATACCGATGATCAAACCTCGGACAAGTTGAATATCGTGTGACAAAGGGGATTGGCATCGTATGTAAATGGTTCAATCGATCACTAAAGTCATCGTTGAATATGTGGGAGCCATTATGGATCTCCAGATCCCGCTATTGGTTATTGCTCGGAGAGGAGTCTCGACCATGTCTGCATAGTTCGCGAACCGTAGGGTGACGCGCTTAAGGTTCGATGTCGCATAAGTAGATTCAGAATATGAGATGGAGTCCGAAGTTTTTGTTCGGAGTCTCGGATAGGATCCAGGACATCACGAGGAGGTCTGAAATAGTCCGGAGAATAAGATTCATATAAGGGAAGTCATTTTCCGGGGTTCGGGAAAAAGTCCGGTGTTTTGACCGGAGCTTCTAGAAGGTTCTAGAGGGCCACCAGTGGGCCCACCACCTCGGGAGAGGCCACATAGGCGCCACATGGCATGGTGGGTCCTGCCCACTATGACATGTGGGCCCAGGCCGGTCCACCCCTAGAGATAGAATCTATCTCTAATTTAAATTGTTTAAATTTAGAGATAGAATCTATCTCAAGATTAAATGGTTTAAATGAAGAGATAAAGGGAAGACTTGGGGGGGAAGACTTCCCCCCCTTGATGCGCCGGCCAAGGAAGGAGGTGGGGCCAGGGGGAAACCGTAGGCTGACCCCCCCCCCCCTATATAAAGAGGGGAGGGGGTGGCCGGCCACACCACCTCTCCTCCAACCCTAGCCGCCTCCCTCTCTTCCTCCTCCATACGTTGTGCAGGCTTAGGCGAAGCCCTGCAACAATTCTTCTCCACCACCACCACCACCACGCTGTCGTGCTGCTGGGATTCCGTGGCGATCTACTACACCTCCGCTGCCCGCTGGAACGGGGAGAGGAAGGGGCTTCATCGACACCGTACACGCGACCGAGTACGGAAGTGCTGCCGGATTGCAGCACCGGAACGATCGTCTACACCAACAACGAGATTATTCTTGTAGGCTTTGGAATCTTCGAGGGTTAGTCTCATCTCCATCTCGTTGTTCAGATCTCATAGATTACATATTGGCTTTTCCATAGATTGGATCTTGGATTTATTCGTCTTTGCGGTAGGAAATTTTTTGTTTTCTATGAAACGAACCCCATCACACCTAGCACTTTCTTGATGAACCATGTTTTGCATGATTTTATTGGCAAGTTTGTGGTTGTGTACTTTGATGACATATTAATCTACAACCGCAATGAATCCGACCATACTATACATAGTCGACATGTTTTGCAAGTGTTGCGTGATAGTAAACTCTATAAAAATATTGAGAAGTGCACATTTTGCAAAGATAAGGTCATATTTCTGGGTTATGTTGTCTCTAAGCATGGAGTAGAAGTAAATGTGTCTAAAATTGAAGCAATTCAAAATTGGCCTACTCCCATGAATGTGCCCACTTTTAGTACTATTGTTGCACCTTTGAATGAATTGACTAAAAAGAGTGTTGCATTTGAGTGGGACGTCACCCAAGATCATGCTTTTGATGAATTGAAAAGATTGTTAACTTTTGCACCGTTGCTTGCATTTCGTGATTTCAATAAGCAATTTGAGATTGAATGTGGTGCTAGTGGTATTGGAATTGGTGGTGTGTTAATGCAAGAGGGTCGCCCAATTGCATATTTCTCTGAGAAACTTTCTGGTGCTAAGTTGAACTATCCTATCTATGATAAAGAATTGTATGCTTTAATTAGAGTTCTTGAGGTTTGGCAACATTATTTGTGGCCAAAGGAGTTTATGATACATTATGATCATGAAGCTTTGAAATATCTGAAAGCTCAATCTACATTGCATAGGCGTCTTGCTAAGTGGGTTGAGTTCATTGAGTCTTTTCCATACATTATTAAACATAAGAAGGGAAAAGGTAATATTGTTGCTGATGCTCTATCTAGGAAAAATATGCTACTAACTCAACTTGATGTTAAAATTCCTGGATTAGAAGTACTATGTGATTTGTATGCCACTGATCATGATTTTGCTGAACCATATCGCTTGTGTGCTATTGGTAAAGCATGAGAAAAATATCACATACATGATGAGTTCTTGTTTAGAGCTAACAAACTATGTGTTTGAGAATCGTCTGTGCGTTTGCTCTTATTGCAGGAATCACATGCTGGAGGTTTGATCGGTCACTTTGGGCATGAGAAGACGCTACTCATGCTCGCTGATCACTTCTATTGGCCAAAGATGAGGCGGGATATGGACAGGTGATGTCTACGTGTGCTTCTATTCTTGTAGACAGTGTTGGGCCTCCAAGAGCAGAGGTTTGTAGAACAGCAACAAGTTTCCCTTAAGTGAATTACCCAAGGTTTATCGAACTCAGGGAGGTAGAGGTCAGAGATATCCCTCTCAAGCAACCTTGCAATTACGATACAAGAAGTCTCTTGTGTCCCCAACACACCTAATACACTTGTCAGATGTATAGGTGCACTAGTTCGGCGAAGAGATATTAAAACGCAGGTGGTATAGATGAATATGAGTGGTAATAACAATCTGAAATAAATATGGCAGCAAGTAAACATGCAGTAGAACAGTAAGTAAGCGGTGTTTGCAGTATTGGAAACAAGGCCTAGGGATCCTACTTTCACTAGTGGACACTCTAAACATTGATCACATAATAAATAAATTCTCCTCACTTGTGCTACATATACTCTTGTTTGATAACAAACACCATTCATTGTGTAGGGCTACAAGAGCTCCCTCAAGCCGGAGTTAACAAGCGCCACAACATTCGGTGTTCATATTTAAGTAACCTTTAGAGCATAATAGATCATTGCAATTTAGACCGAGTACTAACATAACATACACACCGTCACCTTTAAGCTATGAAAGGGGGAATAGATCACATCAATACTATCATAGTAATAGTTAACTCCATAATCTACAAGAGATTACAATCATAACCTACGCCAAGTACTACATGATGCACACACCGTCACCTTTACATCATGAAGGAGGAATAGACTACTTTAATAACATCACTAGAGTAGCACATAGATTAATAGTGATACAAAGCTCATCATATGGATCTCAATCATGCAAGGCAGCTCATGAGATCATTGTATTGAGGTACATGAGAGAGAGATTAACCACATAGCTACCGGTAGAGCCCTTAGCCTCGAGGGAGAACTACTCCCTCCTCATCATGGGAGACAGCAGCGGCGGTGAAGATGGCGGTGATGTCGATGGAGATGCCTTCCGGGGGCAATTCCCCGTCCCGGCGGCGTGCTGGAACAGAGACTTCTGTCCCCCGAATCTTGGCTTCGCGATGGCGGCGGCTGCATAACTTTTCTCGTCCCGTGGCTTATTCTCTCGAAGTTTTAGGTCACGACGACTTATATAGGCGAAGAAACGGAGTCGGAAGGGGTCTGGGGGTCCCACACACCAGGGGGGCACGCCCCCCCCTTAGCCGCGCCGCCATGTGGGGTGGGCCCCCTGGCTCTCCTCTGGCCCCTTGATACGTCTCCAACGTATCGATAATTTCTTATGTTCCATGCCACATTATTGATGTTATCTACATGTTTTATGCACACTTTATGTCATATTCGTGCATTTTCTGGAACTAACCTATTAACAAGATGCCGAAGTGCCGATTCTTTTTCTGCTGTTTTTGGTTTCAGAAATCCTAGTAACGAAATATTCTCGGAATTGGACGAAATCAACACCCAGGGTCCTATTTTGCCACGAAGCTTCCAGAAGACCGAAGAGGAGACGAAGTGGGGCCACGAGGTGGCGACACCATAGGGCGGCGCGGCCCAAGCCCTGGCCGCGCCGACCTAGGGTGTGGGCCCCTCGTGCCCCATCCTGACCTGCCCTTCCGCCTACTTGAAGCCTCCGCCGCGAAACCCCCAGTACCGAGAGCCACGATACGAAAAACCTTACTGAGACGCCGCCGCCGCCAATCCCATCTCGGGGGATTCAGGAGATCGCCTCCGGCACCCTGCCGGAGAGGGAATTCATCTCCCGGAGGACTCTACGCCGCCATGGTCACCTCCGGAGTGATGTGTGAGTAGTCTACCCCTGGACTATGGGTCCATAGCAGTAGCTAGATGGTTGTCTTCTCCCCATTGTGCTTCATTGTCGGGTCTTGTGAGCTGCATAACATGATCAAGATCATCTATCTGTAATTCTATATGTTGCGTTTGTTGGGATCCGATGAATAGAGAATACTTGTTATGTTGATTATCAAAGTTATGTCTATGTGTTGTTTATGATCTTGCATGCTCTCCGTTATTAGTAGATGCTCTGGCCAAGTTGATGCTAGTAACTCCAAGAGGGAGTATTTATGCTCGATAGTGGGTTCATGTCTCCGTGAATCTGGAGGGGTGACAAGAACCTCTAAGGTTATGGATGTGCTGCTGCCACTAGGGATAAAACATTGGTGCTATGTTCAAGGATGTAGTCACTGATTACATTACGCGCAATACTTAATGCAATTGTCTGTTGTTAGCAACTTAATACTGGAGGGGGTTCGGATGATAACCTGAAGGTGGACTTTTTAGGCATAGATGCATGCTGGATAGCGGTCTATGTACTTTGTCGTAATGCCCAATTAAATCTCACAATACTCATCATAATATGTATGTGCATGGTCATGCCCTCTTTATTTGTCAATTGCCCAACTGTAATTTGTTCACCCAACATGCTGTTTATCTTATGGGAGAGACACCTCTAGTGAACTGTGGACCCCGGTCCAATTCTCTATACTAAAATACAATCTACTGCAATACTGTTCTACTGTTTTTCTGCAAACAATCATCATCCACACTATACATCTAATCCTTTGTTACAGCAAGCCGGTGAGATTGACAACCTCACTGTTTCGTTGGGGCAAAGTACTTTGGTTGTGTTGTGCAGGTTCCACGTTGGCGCCGGAATCTCTGGTGTTGCGCCGCACTACATCCCGCCGCCATCAACCTTCAACGTGCTTCTTGGCTCCTACTGGTTCGATAAACCTTGGTTTCATACTGAGGGAAAACTTGCCGCTGTACGCATCACACCTACCTCTTGGGGTTCCCAACGGACGCGTGTTGTACGCGTATCAAGCTCTTTTTCTGGCGCCGTTGCCGGGGAGATCAAGACACGCTGCAAGGGGAGTCTCCACATCCCAATCTCTTTACTTTGTTTTTGTCTTACTTAGTTTTATTTACTACTTTGTTTGCTGCACTAAATCAAAATACAAAAAAAATTAGTTGCTAGTTTTACTTTATTTGCTATCTTGTTTGCTATATCAAAAACACAAAAAAAATTAGTTACTTGCATTTACTTTATCTAGGTTGCTTTATTTACTGTTGCTAAAATGGGTACTCCTGAAAATACTAAGCTGTGTGACTTCACGACCACAAATAATAATGATTTCCTATGCACACCTATTGCTCCACCTGCTACTACAGCAGAATTCTTTGAAATTAAACCTGCTTTACTGAACCTTGTTATGCGAGAGCAATTTTCTGGTGTTAGTTCTGATGATGCTGCTGCCCATCTCAATAATTTTGTTGAATTATGTGAAATGCAAAAGTATAAAGATGTAGATGGTGACATTATAAAATTAAAATTGTTCCCTTTCTCATTAAGAGGAAGAGCTAAAGATTGGTTGCTATCTCTGCCTAAGAATAGTATTGATTCATGGACTAAATGCAAGGATTCTTTTATTGGTAGATATTATCCACCTGCTAAAATTATATCTTTGAGGAGTAGCATAATGAATTTTAAACAATTAGATACTGAGCATGTTGCACAAGCATGGGAAAGAATGAAATCTTTGGTTAAAAATTGCCCAACCCATGGACTGACTACTTGGATGATCATCCAAACCTTCTATGCAGGACTAAATTTTTTCTTCGCGGAATTTATTGGATTCAGCTGCTGGAGGTACCTTTATGTCCATCACTCTTGGTGAAGCAACAAAGCTTCTTGATAATATGATGATCAACTACTCTGAATGGCACACGGAAAGAGCTCCACAAGGTAAGAAGGTAAATTCTGTTGAAGAAACCTCTTCCTTGAGTGATAAGATTGATGCTATTATGTCTATGCTTGTGAATGATAGGACTAATATTGATCCTAATAATGTTCTGTTAGCTTCATTGGTTGCCCAAGAAGAACATGTTGATGTAAACTTCGTTAAAAATAATGATTTCAACAACAATGCTTATCGGAACAATTCTAGTAACAACTATAGGCCATATCCTTATAATAATGGCAACGGCTATGGTAATTCTTATGGGAATTCTTACAATAATAATAGGAACACACCCCCTGGACTTGAAGCTATGCTTAAAGAATTTATTAGTACACAAACTGCCTTTAACAAATCTGTTGAAGAAAAGCTTGGGAAAATTGATATACTTGCTTCTAAAGTTGATAGTCTTGCCTTTGATGTTGATCTTTTGAAATCGAAAGTTATGCCTAGTAGGGATATTGAAAATAAAATTGTTACTACAGCAAATGCCATCCAAGTTAGAATTAATGAGAATATAAGATTAATGGCTGAACTGCGTGCTAGGTGGGATAGAGAAGAAAATGAAAAACTAGCTAAAGAGAAAAATGTAGCTAAAGTTTGGACTATTAACACCACAAGTAATGTTGATTCTTCACATGTTGCTGCACCTCCTACTATTAATGGTAAAATAATTGGTGTTGGCAATGTTTCTACTCCTAGTGCAAAGCGTACAAAACTGCCTGAAATTGCTAAAACTGCTGAAATTGCTTGTGATAAAACTGCTGAAATTTTTTCCAACCTTGGGGACGATGATCCCATTGCTGTAGCTCATAATGATTTAGATTTTGATGATTGCCACATCTCTGAAGTTATAAAGTTCTTGCAAAAACTTGCTAAAAGTCCTAATGCTAGTGCTATAAATTTGGCTTTCACGCAACATATTACAAATGCTCTCATAAAAGCTAGAGAAGAGAAACTAGAGCGCGAAGCCTCTATTCCTAGAAAGCTAGAGGATGGTTGGGAGCCCATCATTAAGATGAAGGTTAAAGATTTTGATTGTAATGCTTTATGTGATCTTGGTGCAAGTATTTCCGTTATGCCTAAGAAAGTCTATGATATGCTTGACTTGCCACCATTGAAAAATTGTTATTTGGATGTTAACCTCGCTGATCATTCTACAAAGAAACCTTTGCGGAAAGTTGATAATGTTCACATTACCGTTAACAATAACCTTGTCCCCGTTGATTTTGTTGTCTTGGATATTGAATGCAATGCATCTTGTCCCATTATATTGGGAAGACCTTTTCTTCGAACTGTTGGTGCTATCATTGATATGAAGGAAGGTAATATAAAATATCAATTTCCTCTCAAGAAAGGTATGGAACACTTCCCTAGAAAGAGAATGAAGTTACCTTTTGATTCTATTATTAGAACAAATTATGATGTTGACACTTCGTCTCTTGATAATACTTGATACACACTTTCTGCGCCTAGCTGAAAGGCGTTAAAGAAAAGCGCTTATGGGAGACAACCCATGGTTTTTACCTACAGTAATTTGTTTTTATTTTGTGTCTTGGAAGTTGTTTACTACTGTAGCAACCTCTCCTTATCTTAGTTTTGTGTTTTGTTGTGCCAAGTAAAGTCGTTGATAGAAAAGTTCATACTAGATTTGGATTACTGCGCAGTTTCAGATTTCTTTGCTGTCACGAATCTGGGCTAAATTCTCTGTAGGTAACTCAGAAAATTATGCCAATTTACGTGAGTGATCCTCAGATATGTACGAAACTTTCATTCAATTTGAGCATTTTCATTTGAGCAAGTCTGGTGCCATTTTAAAATTCGTCAATACGAACTGTTCTGTTTTGATAGATTCTGCCTTTTATTTCGCATTGCCTCTTTTGCTATGTTGGACGAATTTCTTTGATCCATTAATTTCCAGTAGCTTTATGCAATGTCCAGAAGTGTTAAGAATGATTATGTCACCTCTGAACATGTTAATTTTTATTGTGCACTAACCCTCTAATGAGTTGTTCTAAGTTTGGTGTGGAGGAAGTTTTCAAGGATCAAGAGAGGAGTATGATGCAACATGATGTAGGAGAGTGAAAGCTATAAGCTTGGGGATGCCCCGGTGGTTCACCCCTGCATATTCTAAGAATACTCAAGTGTCTAAGCTTGGGGATGCCCAAGGCATCCCCTTCTTCATCGACAGCATTATCAGGTTCCTCCCCTGAAACTATATTTTTATTCCACCACATCTTATGTGCTTTGCTTGGAGCGTCGGTTTGTTTTTGTTTTTGTTTTGTTTGAATAAAATGGATCCTAGCATTCACTTTATGGGAGAGAGACACGCTCCGCTGTAGCATATGGACAAGTATGTCCTTAGTTTCTACTCATAGTATTCATGGCGAAGTTTCTTCTTCGTTAAATTGTTATATGGTTGGAATTGGAAAATGATACATGTAGTAATTGCTATAAATGTCTTGGGTAATGTGATACTTGGCAATTGTTGTGCTCATGTTTAAGCTCTTGCATCATATACTTTGCACCCATTAATGAAGAAATACATAGAGCATGCTAAAATTTGGTTTGCATATTTGGTCTCTCTAAGGTCTAGATAATTTCTAGTATTGAGTTTGAACAACAAGGAAGACGGTGTAGAGTCTTATAATGTTTACAATATGTCTTTTATGTGAGTTTTGCTGCACCGGTTCATCCTTGTGTTTGTTTCAAATAGCCTTGCTAGCCTAAACCTTGTATCGAGAGGGAATACTTCTCATGCATCCAAAATACTTGAGCCAACCACTATGCCATTTGTGTCCACCATACCTACCTACTACATGGTATTTCTCCGCCATTCCAAAGTAAATTGCTTGAGTGCTACCTTTAAAATTTCATCATTCACCTTTGCAATATATAGCTCATGGGACAAACAGCTTAAAAACTGTTGTGGTATTGAATATGTACTTATGCACTTTATCTCTTATTAAGTTGCTTGTTGTGCGATAACCATGTTTCTGGGGACGCCATCAACTATTCTTTGTTGAATATCATGTGAGTTGCTATGCATGTTCGTCTTGTCTGAAGTAAGAGCGATCTACCACCTTATGGTTAAGCATGCATATTGTTAGAGAAGAACATTGGGCCGCTAACTAAAGCCATGATCCATGGTGGAAGTTTCAGTTTTGGACATATATCCTCAATCTCATATGAGAAAATTATTAATTGTTGTTACATGCTTATGCATAAAAGAGGAGTCCATTATCTGTTGTCTATGTTGTCCCGGTATGGATGTCTAAGTTGAGAATAATCAATAGCGAGAAATCCAATGCGAGCTTTCTCCTTAGACCTTTGTACAGGCGGCATAGAGGTACCCCTTTGTGACACTTGGTTAAAACATGTGCATTGCGATGATCCGGTAGTCCAAGCTAATTAGGACAAGGTGCGGGCACTATTAGTATACTATGCATGAGGCTTGCAACTTGTAAGATATAATTTACATGATACATATGCTTTATTACTACCGTTGACAAAATTGTTTCATGTTTTCAAAATCAAAGCTCTAGCACAAATATAGCAATCGATGCTTTTCCTCTATGGAGGACCATTCTTTTACTTTCAATGTTGAGTCAGTTCACCTATTTCTCTCCACCTCAAGAAGCAAACACTTGTGTGAACTGTGCATTGATTCCTACATACTTGCATATTGCACTTATTATATTACTCTATGTTGACAATTATCCATGAGATACACATGTTACAAGTTGAAAGCAACCGCTGAAACTTAATCTTCCTTTGTGTTGCTTTAATGCTTTTACTATGGATTATTGCTTTATGAGTTAACTCTTATGCAAGACTTATTGATGCTTGTCTTGAAGTACTATTCATGAAAAGTCTTTGCTATATGATTCACTTGTTTACTCATGTCATATACATTGTTTTGATCGCTGCATTCGCTACATATGCTTTACAAATAGTATGATCAAGGTTATGATGGCATGTCACTCCAGAAATTATCTTTGTTATCGTTTTACCTGCTCGGGACGAGCAGAACTAAGCTTGGGGATGCTGATACGTCTCCAACGTATCGATAATTTCTTATGTTCCATGCCACATTATTGATGTTATCTACATGTTTTATGCACACTTTATGTCATATTCGTGCATTTTCTGGAACTAACCTATTAACAAGATGCCGAAGTGCCAGTTGCTGTTTTCTGCTGTTTTTGGTTTCAGAAATCCTAGTAACAAAATATTCTCGGAATTGGACGAAATCAACGCCCAGGGACCTATTTTGCCACGAAGCTTCCAGAAGACCGAAGAGGAGACGAAGTGGGGCCACGAGGTGGCGACACCATAGGGCGGCGCGGCCCAAGCCCTGGCCGCGCCGACCTAGGGTGTGGGCCCCTCGTGCCCCATCCTGACCTGCCCTTCCGCCTACTTAAAGCCTCCGTCGCGAAACCCCCAGTACCGAGAGCCACGATACGAAAAACCTTACTGAGACGCCGCCGCCGCCAATCCCATCTCGGGGGATTCAGGAGATCGCCTCCGGCACCCTGCCGGAGAGGGAATTCATCTCCCGGAGGACTCTACGCCGCCATGGTCGCCTCCGGAGTGATGTGTGAGTAGTCTACCCCTGGACTATGGGTCCATAGCAGTAGCTAGATGGTTGTCTTCTCCCCATTGTGCTTCATTGTCGGGTCTTGTGAGCTGCATAACATGATCAAGATCATCTATCTGTAATTCTATATGTTGCGTTTGTTGGGATCCAATGAATAGAGAATACTTGTTATGTTGATTATCAAAGTTATGTCTATGTGTTGTTTATGATCTTGCATGCTCTCCGTTATTAGTAGATGCTCTGGCCAAGTTGATGCTAGTAACTCCAAGAGGGAGTATTTATGCTCGATAGTGGGTTCATGTCTCCGTGAATCTGGAGGGGTGACAAGAACCTCTAAGGTTATGGATGTGCTGTTGCCACTAGGGATAAAACATTGGTGCTATGTTCAAGGATGTAGTCACTGATTACATTACGCGCAATACTTAATGCAATTGTCTGTTGTTAGCAACTTAATACTGGAGGGGGTTCGGATGATAACCTGAAGGTGGACTTTTTAGGCATAGATGCATGCTGGATAGCGGTCTATGTACTTTGTTGTAATGCCCAATTAAATCTCACAATACTCATCATAATATGTATGTGCATGGTCATGCCCTCTTTATTTGTCAATTGCCCAACTGTAATTTGTTCACCCAACATGTTGTTTATCTTATGGGAGAGACACCTCTAGTGAACTGTGGACCCCGGTCCAATTCTCTATACTGAAATACAATCTCTACTCGCACATCGTTCTACTGTTTTTCTGCAAACAATCATCATCCACACTATACATCTAATCCTTTGTTACAGCAAGCCGGTGAGATTGACAACCTCACTGTTTCGTTGGGGCAAAGTACTTTGGTTGTGTTGTGCAGGTTCCACGTTGGCGCCGGAATCTCTGGTGTTGCGCCGCACTACATCCCACTGATACGTCCAAAACGTATCTACTTTCCCGAACACTTTTGCTATTGTTTTGCCTCTAATTTGTGTATTTTGGATGCAACTAACACGGACTAACGCTGTTTTCAGCAGAACTGTTCTGGTGTCTCGTTTTTGTGCAGAAATCCAACTTTCGGGAAAATCCTCGGAATTTATGCAGAAGGCCCTATTTGCCCAGAAAACTGACGGAGCCAGAAGGACAAGTGAGGTGGAGGCCCGAGGGCCCCACACCATAGGGCGGCGCGGCCCGGGGGGGCCCGCGCGGCCATGTGGTGTGGCCCCCTCGGCCGGCCTCCGACGCCCTCCTTCGGACTATTTATCGGCCTCGACCTAAAAAACGCACGGGGGGGAAGTCGAAGTCGCCAGAAACCCTCCAGAACGCCGCCACATCGCGAAACTCCATCGCGGGAGCCAGAAGTCTCCGTTCTGGCACTCCGCCGGGACGGGGAATCGGAGGAGATCATCGCCGCCATCACCGCCAACGCCTCTACATCAACCAGCCATGTTTCCCCCATCCATGTGTGAGTAATTCCCCCGCTGTAGGCCGAAGGGGATGGTAGGGATTGGATGAGGTTGGTCATGTAATAGCATAAGATTGTTAGGGCATAGTGCCTAGTGTCCGTAATTGGTACTTTGATGATATTGTTGCAACTTGTTATGCTTAATGCTTGTCACTAGGGCCCGAGTGCCATGATCTCAGATCTGAACATGTTATTGTTTCATCAAGATATTCATTGTTTATGGTCTTACCTATAAGTTGTATACACATGTCGCTGTCCGGAACCGATGGCCCCGAAGTGACAGAAATCGGGACAACCGGAGGGAATGGTAGCGATGTGAGGATCACATGTGTTCACGGAGTGTTAATGCTTTGCTCCGGTACTCTATTAAAAGGAGTACCTTAATATCCAGTAGTTTCCCTTGAGGCCCGGCTGCCACCGGCTGGTAGGACAAAAGATGTTGTGCAAGTTTCTCATTGCGAGCACGCACGACTATATATGGAACACATGCCTATTGATTGCTTTGTACTTGGAAACCGTTTTATTATTATCTGCAAATGCCCTGCTATGATTGTTACATGAGTTTCTCTCATCCATGCAACGCCCGTTCATCCGTCCCCGTGCCTACAGTATTTTAATCCTGCTGTTTACTAAAATCACTACTGCTGTCTTTGTTACTCTGCTGCTGTTATTTCACTACTGCTACTGCTATAAAATTGTTACTACTGATAAACCCTTGCGAGCAAGTCTGTTTCCAGGTGCAGCTGAATTGACAACTCCGCTGTTAAGGCTTTCAAGTGTTCTTTGTCTCCCCTTGTGTCGATCAATAAATTGGGTTTTACTTCCCTCGAAGACTGTTGCGATCCCCTATACTTGTGGGTCATCAAGACTATTTTCTGGCACCGTTGCCGGGGAGCATAGCTTTATTTGGAAGTTCACTTGGATTGATATTGTTCGCTGCAAATTCTCCATCATGGGTAAACCTCGCAATTCTAAGATCGCCATATTACCATCCACTACAAGAAAAGGTACAATTCTGAATACCTCCGCTACACTTGATTCACCATCTGTGATTGATAAACTTGTTTCACCGCCACATGCTTCACATGCGGGTACTTCTGCTGAATCTGAAAACTCTCATAATATTGATAATATTTCTGCTGTGCTTGATGATAGTGGTTCATTGGGATCCTTTCTAGATGCTACGATTGCTAGGTGTAGACAAATTGAAAATACTGAAACTCCTAATGCTACTACACCTGTTAATTCACCTGAACTTGATTATTTTAGTGATGATCCTGATGAAGATTATGTGGAGCTTAATGATGATTTTATTGAAAAATGCAATGCTACTACTGATGCAAGAAAAATTAAAAAGTTGCTTGCAGAACATGCTGTTAGATATAAACTGTCTCCTGATCCTAAGTTTGCCACATCTCCTATAAACATTAAGGATAAAGATTATGATTTTTCTCTTGATCTATCTCATATAGCTATTGTTGAGAAAACACCCTTTTGTGGTACTGAAAAAGAAAGTGCTGTTGAACACATGATTGAGTTATCTACTCTAAGTAGCTTGTTTTCTGATGATGTCAAGATGCGTACTTACTTTGTTGCTAAAATCTTTCCATTCTCATTAAAGGATGACGCTAAAACTTGGTATAATAGTTTGCCGCCTAATTCTATTAAAAGTCCAAAAGAATTGCTTGATATTTTCTTCCGTAAATACTTTCCTGCTAGTGCTCAACATATTGCTTTGCAGAGAATTTATAATTTTAACCAGGATGATGGAGAGAAATTGCCTGAGGCTTGGGCGAGATTTTGCTCTCTTATTAGAGCTCGGCCTAATCATGATTTGGAAAAGCATGATTTACTTGATATATTTTATAGTGGACTAACCATTGAGTCTAGGGCATACCTGGATAGTTGTGCTGGTTGTGTTTTCAGGAAAAGAACTCCAGACGACGCTGAAGAATTATTGGCTAAAATAGGCCGGAATCATGATGATTGGACTACGCCTGAACCAACTCCAACGCCAATATTGAAGAAGAGGGGTATGATTAAATTAAATGATGAAGATATGAGAGAAGCCAAGAAGTCTCTCAAGGGGAAAGGTATTAAATCTGAAGATGTGAAGAATCTTTCTCCCATAGAAGATATATGTGAGATAATTCCCCCTTCATCCATGATTGAGGTAAACTCTCTTCAACGCTTTACTAGGGAAGATATTCCGTATTCGAAACCTCCTGCACAATGCTTAGATGAGTTTGATAATTATATTGTTAAGCAAGAAAATTTTAATATGAGAGTAGAGAATCATTTAATGGAAAATTCTCGAGCTATTAGTGAATTGCATGATATTGTAGAGAGAACCTCAAATGATGTTAAGATGCTTGTTAAACATTTTCATATGGTTCAAACTCAAATTGATCAACTCACTAAAGTGCAAAATGACTTGTTGGGGAATAATTCTAAAGAAAAACATGCTTATGAAGTAACAACTAGAGGTGGCGTTTCTACCCAGGATCCTCTATATCCTGAAGGGCATCCCAAAAGAATTGAACAAGATTCTCAACGCATTGAACCTAGTGCTCCTTCTAAGAAGAAAAAGAAGAAGAAACATAAAAATGTTATAGAATCCTCTGAACCTGCTAATGATCCTAATAGTATTTCTATTTCTGATGCTGAAACTGAAAGTGGTAATGAACATGATAAAGATAATGATAAGAATGATGCTTCTGATAAAGAAGAGGTAGAAGATGAACCTAAAAAGCATGCTAAAAATAAAAAGTACACTAAAGAAGATTTTATTGTTGAGAAACATGGTAATGAAAGAGAACCTTGGGTGCAAAAGCAAATGCCTTTTCCCGCTAAGAAGCTAAAATCAAAGGAAGAAGAACACTATAATAAATTTTGTGATTGGATGAAACCTTTATTCTTGCAAATCCCTTTGACTGATGCTATTAAATTGCCTCCTTATTCAAAGTATATGAAAGATATTGTTACTAACAAAAGGAAAATCCCCAATGAGGAAATTTCCACTATGCTTGCTAATTACACTTTCAATGGCAAAGTTCCAAAGAAGTTGGGCGACCCAGGTATACCTACTATTCCTTGTTCTATTAAGAATAATTATGTTAAAACTGCTCTATGTGACTTGGGAGCCGGTGTTAGTGTTATGCCTTTTTCTCTTTATAAGAGACTTTACTTAGATAAGTTGATACCTCTTTTGATATATCTTTGCAAATGGCTGATAAATCTACTGCTATTCCTGTTGGTATATGTGAGGATGTTCCTGTTCAAGTTACTACTAACTGCTTGATATTAACTGATTTTGTTGTGTTGGAAATGCCTGAAGATGATAATATGTCTATTATTCTTGGGAGACCTTTTCTTAACACCGCAGAGGCTGTTATTGATTGCAATAAAGGAAAGGTTACTTTCAATGTTGATGATAGGGAGCATACCGTTTATTTCCCCAAGAAGATTGATAAAGTATGTGGAGTCAATACTATTTTTAATGTGAGAACTATCAAAGTGGGAACTATTGATTGTCCTATATATGAGCCTAAGGAAGAATATCAAACTCTCGTGATTGGATCCATATCAATACAATTCAAGGTAACATGATTGATTTGAGGTTTATTTCTTCTTATGCTATGTAAAATTTATTTGGTGGCAAGACTTGATCAACCTTGTTAACAAATACCTTTTATATGCATAGAGGAGGTAAACAACATCTCTTTCTTCCTTCACTTGCTCTAGTTGCTGTAGCATTTTTAATTTGCAAAGTTCCTTAGTTAATTGGAGATTCCAAAAAATTTCCTGGCCAGTAATAATAAACTTAATACCCAGAAATGTGCATTTTTCAAAGTTTTCAAAAATTCACAAAAATTATACCGTTGGTCCTATTTTTCGACGAGGCACCTGGGAGCACCAGAGGATGACCTGTGGGGCACCACAGGGTGCCACACCACAGGCCGGCGCGGCCAAGGAGGGGGGCGCGCCACCCTGTGGTGTGGGCCCCTCCTTGCCCCACCATCTCATCTCTTTCTCCCAGCATCTTCTCTCTCCCGAAAAAACTCGCACCAGGTTCCTCTCACTTGCGTTTTTGCTCAAGAGCTCCAGATTTCTCGATCTCTTTGCTCAGCCCAGATTTCTGTCTGAAATTTGGCACATTTGCTCTTCGGTATGTGACTCCTCCGCCTATCCAAGTAGAATTTTGTTTGGTTGAGTATATCTTGAATATTTTGCTGCTGTAGGTAACATGTTTAGTGAGCTTGCATGCTTGTTCTAAGTTGTATAAACTAGTTTTGATGCATGATTAGTACTCTAGCAAGTTCCTATAGTAGTTCCCCTTGATTATATGTCACCAAATCAAATTTTTATATTGTTTGTTGAAAATTTCAGAAAATGGAGTGGAATAGATATCAATTGAACCAACAAGAATTGGAGGTCCAACAAGTTATGAGAGTGAACCGTGAAGAGGGAGTATACCCCTCCTACTACCCATGCGCAGATTTCATGAGAAGCGCGGGAATATTTGAAGATGTTCAAAGTCTAATTTCTCGAGCAGGGCTGAGTGATTTCGTTGAAGGAGAGCCAAGACAATATGCAAAATTAACTATGTCTTTTGTGCAGGACTTTAAGTTCAATTGGTCGCGATCTAACCCCACAGTTCAATATAAAATTTACAATAAAGCTGTCAACTTGCCATTCAGTGATTTTTGTGCAGCAATTAAAGTACCGCAATGGGGATCATGCGAGAAAATAAGGGGATCGCTGCAAGAACTCTTAAACCTCTTCAAGATGATTTGCTATGGAAGGAGTTTCTCAGAGGATAGTGGGGAGATTGGTCGGTCGCAGAAGGTGTACTGGATGCACACATAGAGGGAGGAGGCCATCATGCAAGAGACGACTCGGAGGTCGAGGAGCACCTCGACTCATCATCCGATGCAGCAAGTTCCTCGCATCAACATGTTGGGCATGTGGAGCCTCCACGCTTTTCTTCTGCACAGGAACTCTACTATGACTACGCCATGAATTATCCACCGGCGAGGAACAGCGACCCTCGATGGGATTGAACTCCACTTAGGCCAAAAGCCTAAGCTTGGGGGGAGGTATACCGGCATCACTCATTCCTTGCATATTATGGTTGCTGGATACTTGTACATACTTGTTTAGTCTCTTTGAGTGGTTTTCTAATGAGAGGGAGATGATATTTGGGGAAGTGCTGCCTGAAAACAGATTCTGGACTGTTACTAGAAAAATTCGTGCGCACAGCCAGAACGTTATTTTGAGCTGCCAATTTTTGTGCAGGTTCCCCAGGTTGTTATCTAACTTTCATTAGTTGAACACTTTTCTAGCTGAGCAACGTAGTAGTTTTGTAAAAATCGATTTCTGTACTGCTGTCAGGTTTTGGCAGATTTCTGCCATCTCGCTTTTCTGTGTTTCTTTTAGTTTTCATTTTCTTGTTCTTGCTTTGTTTCTTTCCTAAAACACAAA
The DNA here is from genome assembly GCF_019359855.2 of Lolium perenne. Classification (NCBI taxonomy): domain Eukaryota; kingdom Viridiplantae; phylum Streptophyta; class Magnoliopsida; order Poales; family Poaceae; genus Lolium; species Lolium perenne. The sequence goes on along the minus strand of NC_067250.2, from coordinate 299,083,245 downwards.
AAGACCAAAAATATTTCTGCTGTTTCTCTTCACCATTTGTTTATCTTGGTTTCTTGCATTTGTTTCGCTTTATTTGCTATTGCCAGTTTGCTATAAGAAAACCCAAAAAGATTTTGCTTTGTTTGTTTGTTTCCTCTTGTTCTTGTTCTCAAATTCGAAAACACCAAAAATATTTGCTGTTCTTCTTTGATTTTGTAAAGTTCTTTATGAGTTCAATGGTCTTCGGTGGCTGGAGCGTGGTTTTCATTTCATATTATCCAAGTTGCACAAGTGAAAAGGCAATAATGACGATCTACGACAATCTGATTGTGGTGAGAGGCTGGTATGAACTCTATTTGTTTTCATTTTTGTACATATACTCATCCATGTGAGCATGCTTAGTTGGTTCATGTGAGGTATATGTTATTTTAGAAAGTCTAGTAGTTTATGATCTCTCATGTTTAGCTCCAATTTATTAATATGAGTAGCATGTCATGGATGTTTGCTTGCATTGTTTTATTCATAAGTAAGTATGGCATTGTGGTATCCTCCTCTGAATAATTCATTTATATCGACTTGGCACATGCTCACGCATGCATATGACTGAACAAAAAGTCAATTAAGCCTCGATGATCTATATTGCTTCAGAGTTTTTGTATCACTTTTATGCCTCGGTTAATTTATTTTGCCGCAAGCATGATTATGACAGTTACTGCTCTCTTGATTTGTCGCTCCCTAGTCTATTGCTAGCCTTCACTTGTACTGAGCGGGAACGCTGCTCGTGCTTCCAAACACATGAAAACCAAGTTATTCCAGAGTGTCCACCATAAATACCTATGCATGGCATTTCAAACCATTCCAAGTAAATTCTCATGCGCTACCTTTAAAACCTTCAAAATGCTTCTCAATTTGTGTTTATGTTTCATAGCTCATGAGGAAGTATGTGGTGTTTAGCTTTCAACCTTGTCATTTGCTTCTGACGGACTCTCATATGGACTAGTGGCACATCCGCTTATCCAATAATTTTGCAAAAAGAGTCTGGCAATGGGATTCCCAGTCCGAATTAATTAACTTAAATAGACACTCCTCCATGGTTTGTGATTGTTGGACGGCACCCGAAGGATTCGGTTAGCCATGGCTTGTGTAAGCAAAGGTTGGGGGGAGTGTCATCATCATAATAAAACTAAAATAAAAAGGCACTCCTTCATGGTATGAGATTGTTGGCAGGCACCCGAGGATTCGGTTAGCCATGGTTTGTGTAAGAAAGGTTGGAAGGAGTGCAAAATAAATATGCAATAATTCATGGGAGCCGCTCTTGGGAGTCCGGTTGGCGAGGTAGTTGGTGTACCCATTACCATTCGTTGACAACAACAAACACTTCTCAAAATAATTTTACTCCTGATTTCAAAAATGAAAAGCTCTAGCGCATGTTAATCCCTGCTTCCCTCTGCGAAGGGTCAATCTTTTACTTCTATGTTGTGTCTCCATTATTTCTTTGAGCACTATCTTGAGAGCACAACTGTCATTCTTAGTATAATATGCTTGTCTCAAAATATGATTGATTGTGGTATAATTTTGATGCTTTTATCTTTGACAATCACTACTTCTAGTCTTTCTATGAACTCCAGAGGTGCCCGGGCATTTATGTTTTGCCAATCAAATACAGGCAAGCGAGATACCACTTTATCATACTCTCTTATGAACATTGCAATCTTGCTTATATACATGATTCATGATGCTTATTATTAATTGTTGGTACCTCTCCATGATTGACATAGCTGTTAGATGATCTTATTTGCATGTATCTCATTATGAACTGCTTGAGTATTAGCCATAGCATGAGAATATATACATCATATGAGCAAATGTGTTCGTGAAAGTTCTTTTATCGCTCAGTTGTTAACTGAATTGCTTGAGGACAAGCAATAAGCTAAGCTTGGGGGGAGTTGATACGTCCAAAACGTATCTACTTTCCCGAACACTTTTGCTATTGTTTTGCTTCTAATTTGTGTATTTTGGATGCAACTAACACGGACTAACGCTGTTTTCAGCAGAACTGTTCTGGTGTCTCGTTTTTGTGCAGAAATCCAACTTTCGGGAAAATCCTCGGAATTTATGCAGAAGGCCCTATTTTCCCGTAAAGCGACGGAGCCAGAAGGACAAGTCAGGTGGAGGCCCGAGGGCCCCACACCATAGGGCGGCGCGGCCCAGGGGGGACCCGCGCGGCCATGTGGTGTGGCCCCCTCGGCCGGCCTCCGACGCCCTCCTTCGGACTATTTATCGGCCTCGACCTAAAAACGCACGGGGGGGAAGTCGAAGTCGCCAGAAACCCTCCAGAACGCCGCCACATCGCGAAACTCCGTCGCGGGAGCCAGAAGTCTCCGTTCTGGCACTCCGCCGGGACGGGGAATTGGAGGAGATCATCGCCGCCATCACCGCCAACGCCTCTACATCAACCAGCCATGTTTCCCCCATCCATGTGTGAGTAATTCCCCCGATGTAGGCCGAAGGGGATGGTAGGGATTGGATGAGATTGGTCATGTAATAGCATAAGATTGTTAGGGCATAGTGCCTAGTGTCCGTAATTGGTACTTTGATGATATTGTTGCAACTTGTTATGCTTAATGCTTGTCACTAGGGCCCGAGTGCCATGATCTCAGATCTGAACATGTTATTGTTTCATCAAGATATTCATTGTTTATGGTCTTACCTATAAGTTGTATACACATGTCGCTGTCCGGAACCGATGGCCCCGAAGTGATAGAAATCGGGACAACCGGAGGGAATGGTAGCGATGTGAGGATCACATGTGTTCACGGAGTGTTAATGCTTTGCTCCGGTACTCTATTAAAAGGAGTACCTTAATATCCAGTAGTTTCCCTTAAGGCCCGGCTGCCACCGGCTGGTAGGACAAAAGATGTTGTGCAAGTTTCTCATTGCGAGCACGCACGACTATATATGGAACACATGCCTATTGATTGCTTTGTACTTGGACACCGTTTTATTATTATCTGCAAATGCCCTGCTATGATTGTTACATGAGTTTCTCTCATCCATGCAACGCCCGTTCATCCGTCCCCGTGCCTACAGTATTTTAATCCTGCTGTTTACTAAAATCACTACTGCTGTCTTTGTTACTCTGCTGCTGTTATTTCACTACTGCTACTGCTATAAAACTGTTACTACTGATAAACCCTTGCGAGCAAGTCTGTTTCCAGGTGCAGCTGAATTGACAACTCCGCTGTTAAGGCTTTCAAGTGTTCTTTGTCTCCCCTTGTGTCGAATCAATAAATTGGGTTTTACTTCCCTCGAAGACTGTTGCGATCCCCTATACTTGTGGGTCATCACCCGCCGCCATCAACCTTCAACGTGCTTCTTGGCTCCTACTGGTTCGATAAACCTTGGTTTCATACTGAGGGAAAACTTGCCGCTGTACGCATCACACCTTCCTCTTGGGGTTCCCAACGGACGCGTGTTGTACGCGTATCACCCCTCTTCGGTGCTCTGGAAGCTTCCTTGAAATATAAGATCGTGGGCGTTGATTTCGTCCAATTCCGAGAATATTTCCTTACTAGGATTTCTGAAACCAAAAACAGCAGAAAACAGGAACTGGCACTTCGGCATCTCGTTAATAGGTTAGTTCCGGAAAATGCATCAAAACGATATAAAGTATGAATAAAACATGTAGGTATTGTCATAAAACTAGCATGGAACATAAGAAATTATAGATACGTTGGAGACGTATCAAGCATCCCCAAGCTTAGTTCCTACTCGCCCTCGAGTAGGTAAACGATAAAAAGAATAATTTCTGTAGTGACATGCTACTTACATAATCTTGATCATACTATTGTAAAGCATATGAGATGAATGGAGTGACTAAAGGCAATGATCTATAGTTTGCTAACAAATAGATAACATATAGCAAAACTTTTCATGAATAGTACTTTCAAGACAAGCATCAAAAAGTCTTGCATAAGAGTTAACTCATAAAGCAATAAATTCAAAGTAAAGGCATTGAAGCAACACAGAGAAAGATTTAAGTTTCAGCAGTTGCTTTCAACTTTCAACATGTATATCTCAATGATAATTGTCAGCACAAAGTAATATGATGAATGCAAATAAGTAAGTATGTAAGAGTCAATGCACAGTTGACACAAGTGTTTGCTTCTAAGATAGAAGGAAGTAGGTAAACTGACTCAACATAAAGTAAAAGAATGGCCCTTCGCAGAGGGAAGCATGGATTACTATTTTTGTGCTAGAGCTTTTCATTTTGAAATCATAGAAACAATTTTGTCAACGGTAGTAATAAATCATATGTGTTATGCATAATACATCCTATAAGTTGCAAGCCTCATACATAGAATACCAATAGTGCTCGCACCTTGTCCTAATTAGCTTGGATTAACACGGATTATCATTGCATAACATATGTTTCAACCTAGTGTCACAAAGGGGTACCTCTATGCCGCCTGTACAGAGGTCTAAGGAGAAAGTTTGCATTGTATTTCTCGCTTTTGATTATTCTCAACTTAGACATCCATACCGGGACAACATAGAAAACAGATAATGGACTCCTCTTTTAATGCTTAAGCATTCAACACCAGATAATATTCTCGTAAGAGATTGAGGATTTGTGTCCAAACTGAAACTTCCACCATGATTCATGGCTTTAGTTAGCGGCCCAATGTTCTTCTCTAACAATATGCATACTCAAACCATTTGATCATGAAAATCGCCCTTACTTCAGACAAGACGAACATGCATAGCAACTCACATGATATCCAACAAAGGTGTAAAAGTTGATGGCGTCCCCAGAAACATGGTTACCGCTCAACAAGCAACTTATAAGAAATAAGATACATAGCTACATATTCAATACCACAATAGTTTTTAAGGCTATTTTCCCATGATCTATGTATTGTAAAGGCAAAGAATAGAATTTTAAAGGTAGCACTCAAGTAATTTACTTTGGAATGGCAGAGAAATACCATGTGGTAGGTAGGTATGGTGGACACAAATGGCATGGATTTTAGCTCAAGGATTTGGATGCACGAGAAGAATTCCCTCTCAGTACAAGGCTTAGGCTAGCAAGGTTGTTTGAAGCAAACACAAGTATGAACCGGTACAGCAAAACTTACATAAGAACATATTGCAAGCATTATAAGACTCTACACTGTCTTCCTTGTTGTTCAAACACCTTAACCAGAAAATATCTAGACTCAGAGAGACCAATCATGCAAACCAAATTTTAACAAGCTCTATGTAGTTCTTCATTAATAGGTGCAAACTACATGATGCAAGAGCTTAAACATGATCTATATGAGCACAACAATTGCCAAGTATCAAATTATTCAAGACCATATACCAATTACTACATGAAGCATTTCCTGTTTCCAACCAAATAGCAATTAACGAAGCGGTTTTCAACTCCGCCATGAACATTAAAAGTAAAAGCGAAGAACACTAGTGTTCACATGAAAGAGCGGAGCGTGTCTCTCTCCCACACAAGAATGAGTTTATTCAGAGAATGAAAATAACAAAACAAAAATAAAAGCACACAGACGCTCCAAGTAAAGCACATAAGATGTGACGGAATAAAAATATAGTTTCACTAGAAGTGACCTGATAAGTTGTCGATGAAGAAGGGGATGCCTTGGGCATCCCCAAGCTTAGACGCTTGAGTCTTCTTGAAATATGCAGGGATGAACCACGGGGGCATCCCCAAGCTTAGACTTTTCACTCTTCTTGATCATAGTATATCATCCTCCTCTCTTGACCCTTGAAAACTTCCTCCACACCAAACTCGAAACAAACTCATTAGAGGGTTAGAGCATAATCAAAAATTCACATGTTCAGAGGTAACACAATCATTCTTAACACTTCTGGACATTGCCCAAAGCTACTGGAAGTTAATGGAACAAAGAAATCCATTCAACATAGCAAAAGAGGCAATGCGAAATAAAAGGCAGAATCTGTCAAAACAGAACAGTCCGTAAAGACGAATTTTTCTAGGGCACTTAACTTGCTCAGATTAAAAAACTCAAATTGAATGAAAGTTGCGTACATATCTGAGGATCACGCACTTAAATTGGCAGATTTTTCTGAGTTACCTACAGAGAATTCTACTCAATTTCGTGACAGCAAGAAATCTCTTTCTGCGCAGTAATCCAAATCTAGTATCAACATTACTATCAAAGAGTTCACTTGGCACAACAATGCAATAAAATAAAGATAAGAAGAGGTTGCTACAGTAGTAACAACTTCCAAGACACAACAAAACAGTAGCAAACTAAAACCTGGGTTATCTCCCAAGAAGTGCTTTCTTTATAGCCATTAAGATGGGCTCAGCAATTTTAATGATGCTCGCGCAAGAAATAAGAGTTGAAGCAAAAGAGAGCATCAAGAAGCAAATTCAAAACACATTTAAGCCTAACCCACTTCCTATGAAAAGGAATCTTGTACACAAATAAATTCATGAAGAACAAAGTGACAAGCATAAGAAGGCAATACAAGCGCAACTTCAAAATTCTCAACATAAAGAGGGGAAACTTAATATTATTAAGATGCATATAACCATGCTTCCCTCTCTCATAATAACTTTCAGTGGCATCATGAACAAACTCAACAATATAACTATCACATGAAACATTCTTATCATGAGCTACATGCATAAAATTATTACTCTCCACATAAGCATAATCAATTTTATTAGTAATAGTGGGAGTAAAACTACCATAACCATCATTGTAATCATCATAAATTGCAGGCATGGTATAATCATAATAACCTTTATCCTCCATAGTAGGTGGCACCAAAATACCACTATCATTATAATCATCATAAATAGGAGGTAAAGTATCATCAAAGAAAATTTTCTCCTCAAAACTCGGGGGACTAAAAATATCATGCTCATCAAAACCGGCTTCCCCAAGCTTAGAATTTTCCATAGCATTAGCAACAATGGTGTTCAAAGCATTCATACTAATAACATTCCCATTAGCATGCATATAAAGTTCCATGGGTTTTTTAATTCTCTCTTCAAACACATCATGTCCTAATTCAAGATAAAGTTCATAAAGATCTCTCATTTTGTTGTTGTTTTCCATTAAGCCTAACTAGTGAAAACAAGAACCAAAAAGATATAATTGCAGGATCTAAAGGAAATATCTTCGAGCACTCACACACCGGCAACAGTGCTAGGAAATAGCTTAGTAGCCGGAGGATGTGAATACCTTTTATCTTACCTCCCCGGCAACAGCGCCAGAAAATAGCTTGATGTCTACGTGTGCTTCTATTCTTGTAGACAGTGTTGGGCCTCCAAGAGCAGAGGTTTGTAGAACAGCAGCAAGTTTCCCTTAAGTGAATCACCCATGGTTTATCGAACTCAGGGAGGTAGAGGTCAGAGATATCCCTCTCAAGCAACCCTGCAATTACGATACAAGAAGTCTCTTGTGTCCCCAACACACCTAATACACTGTTATCACCAGGATTTGACCGAGTCAGAGGTGGGCCGCGATCAAGATAGATTTGAAGAGTATACATGGAAGAAATACGTGAATCGGCCTGTTATGCAAAGTTTGGGCTAGTTGGCCCATGTATCTGTAACATAGTAGATTACGTATCGGTTAGTTAGAGTTTGCCTTGTGCACGGTTGGGATTATTCCCACGTTAGAAAGTCCCCTGGACTATAAATATGTATCTAGGGTTTATGAAATAAACAACAACCAACGTTCAACCACAAATCAATCCTGGCGCATCGCCAACTCCTTCGTCTTGAGGGTTTCTACCGGTAAGCATCATGCTGCCTAGATCGCATCTAGCGATCTAGGCAGCACAAGCTTATGTTGTTCATGCGTTGCTCGTACTGAAGCCTTTTTGATGGCGAGCAACGTAGTTATCTTAGATATGTTAGGGTTAGCATTGTTCTTCGTATCATATGCTATCGTAGTGCAACCCTTGCATATCTAGCCGCCCTCACACCTATCTTAGGTGTGGGGGCGGCACCCCGCTTGATCTTTATTTAGTAGATCCGATCCGTTACGGTTGCTCCTTGTTCCTCAAGGATTAGTTTAATATCTGCAATAGTTAGGCCTTACAAAGGGTTGGAGGATCCAGCGGCACGTAGGGTGTCGTTCGCTAGTCCTAGACAGGATGTTCCGGGGATCAACCTCGTGTTGGTTTTTAGGCCCTATCTAGGATCGGCTTACGATCACCGTGCGTGGCCGCGAGGCCCAATCGTGAGTAGGATGATCCGATTATGCGGTGAAAACCCTAAATCGTCGTAGGTCGTTTTAACTTTATCTTGATCAAGCAGGACCACCATATATTCGTGCACCTCGTACGAATCATGGGTGGATTGGCTCCTTGAGCCGATTCACAGGATAACCTGAGAGCCGATCGAGGCTCGTATTTAATGTTTACGTGTATGCCATGCAGGAAACTAAGCGAGGCATCTCCATCACCTTCCTGACCAGGTATAGGTCAGGTGGCACGCCCTTGCATCAGCATCGGACGTGTGTACCAGAGGCTTTGCGGGCCGTCGCTCGGAGGGACCAGGGCCAGCCGCAGCCCTAAGTTGTTCCCGGCTCTACTGTGTTGCCCGTCGCTGCCCGCCGGTGGATTTTGACCGCAACACATTCTGGCACGCCCGGTGGGACAAGCTTCTTTATCAACCACATCGCCATCTACATCTGAGATGGCGGACGGCACTCCAGTCACGTACGAGGATCTGACCGACGAGCTCAAGAAGAAGTATGACGAGGTCAAAGCGATCCTCGAGGCCGACCTCATCGGCTCTTTCCACAGAACCCGTTCACATGGCATCAGGTGGAAGGGGTTCACGCCTGATGGTGCACTCGATGGGATAGACCTCTCTGCCCCGTCAGAAGAACGCACCAGGTCCCTGCGGCAGGAGATCAACTACTTGGTGGCTCACTCGCTACACCGCCACTCTGAGAACCTGGTAAACACGTTGGAGCGTGTCGCTCTTCGCGTGATCCAGGAGATCATGAGGCACCAGTACTCGCCGTCAGGACCAGCTCTCGGGACACATCAAGGAGAGTTGCCACTCCAGTCCCGTCCACCGCTGCCATTTGCGTGGGCAGCATCAGAAGTGCCGAACTCACCGGCATTCGTCGTCTACAAGATCGGTGGTGACCCTAGTGACTGCCAGTTCTTGCAGGAGGCGCCTAAGGAGATCCCTCACGGATACATGTGCACTTACATGCCAGACTGCGGTAACTGGGCGCTCACAAACCAGGCCGCGACATCAGGGACTTCTGGGAAAGCAGGAGGAACGTCAGCAACAGATCTCGAGAAGCGGACGTGGCTAACTAAATATGCCACCCCGACGAACCTCCAGGGCTCAGCTCCTGCAGTTGGCTCAGAGCTGGAAAAGCAAGCATGGCTGGCTAAGTACGCCACCCCGGTGAATCTTCAGAATTCGACTCCTGCAGCCAGCACAGCGGATCAGATCAGTACTATACTGAGAGACCAGTTCGGCATGGTGCCGAAAAGGAGGGCAATCGGCTATTCCAAGCCGTACCCCGACGAGTACGAGTTGATCCCGCTACCACCTAAATATCGGCTCCCTGATTTCTCCAAATTCAGTGGATCGGATGGTTCCAGCTCCATCGAGCATGTGAGCCGATATTTGGCACAACTAGGAACGGCCTCAGTGTTGGATCCACTACGCGTGAGGTTCTTCTCACAGTCCCTCACGGGATCGGCTTTCGGGTGGTACACCTCTTTGCCACCAGACTCGATCCGGACTTGGAAGCAGTTGGAAGAACAGTTCCATACGCAGTACCACTCAGAGGCTTCCGAGTCTGGCCTTGCCGATCTAGCACAAATACGACAGAAGCGTGGAGAAACTGTGGCAGAATACATCCAGCGCTTCAGGAATCTTAGGAACCGATGTTATTCGGTTCGTGTAACTGAAAAGGAAGCAGTCGAGTTGGCAGTAGCGGGCCTTGCAGCACCGCTCAAGGACATGGCCTCCCAAGCAGACTACCCCTCACTGGCGCACATGGTTCAGAAACTGTCGGCATATGAACAGCGCCACCCGGACTTGTACCAGGACAAATTCAAGCGTGCAGTAGTCCTGGTCGAGACAGAGGAAGACGAAGTTTCTGCGGGAGATCAAGAGGTAGCAGTGGCTGAATGGACTCGGGGGCAACCCCCGTGTCCTGCAAATGGGTTAAGCCACCAGGTCCGCCCAGGGGGTTTGATTTTGACGTGACCAAAACTGAGCAAATTTTCGACCTCTTGCTCAAGGAGAAGCAGTTGAAGATACCCGAAGGTCTCAAATTCCCTACGGTACAGGAGCTGAATGGAAAGCCTTACTGCAAATGGCATAACTCGCTCTCCCATGCCACCAACGACTGCAGGGTGTGGCGTCAGCAGATCCAAATGGCGATAGAACAAGGACGTCTGATTTTCAACCAGTACGCCATGAAGGTCGACACCCAACCCTTCCCCGCCGTTAACATGGTGGAATGCACTTACCCTGAAGGTTGCCAGCCAGTATCCTCGTTCAGCATCAACATGGTAGGACTTGGACGCCACGCAGGCAAGGATGGAGACGAGGGCAGCTGCTCTCGTAGCAAGGACACAGAGGAGGCCGCTCCACGCGATCGGCTCCGTCATGATGGCAAGCGCTACGTCACAGAGGGAGAAGTGAAGAACATGAGATATCAGCGACCCCTCTCTGATCACCTCCTCAGCAAGTATGTGAGTCAGTATGACCAACGCCGACGATCCAGCGATGATGATGAAAGAGATCGTCTGGTTAGAGAAGCCAGAAGACATCATCGGCATGATCGCGATGAGGAGGAGCACGAGCGCCGTGCCAAAGGAAAGGCAAGGGAGCGAGACGACGAGGACAGGCACTGGGACTGTCCCTTCTTCAGACACTGCTGGGATTCAGGAATGAGCCGATTGCCTACAATCGGCAATTGCCCAGAATGCAACCAGAAGAAGAAGGAGGCAGCCAACGTGTCCGTGTTCCAACGCTTAGGGCCTCTCCCGCCTCGAAGCAAACGAGCTGAGTCCCCTCGGATGGAAGATCTCGAGGATTTGGAAGACGAGGGAGAAGAAGAAGAAGACAGGTACCACCGACCAAGGTGGTGCCCTGATGGACTCAGCCGTTCCCAAAAGCGTAGGGTTCAGCGATTGCGCGGTTTGGAAGAAGCCGAAAGGTTATACTTGCATACGCTCAGGAAGGCGCGACCTGATCTGGCTACGAGAGTTCAGTGAACCCTGGATGAAGAGGGTCGTCCACGGAAAATGGAGTGGCGCCCCAAGCAAAGGAAAGCCGATGATGAAACATCGGCTGGCACAAACATGGTGTTCATCCTTCCTTCGGAGTTCAGTGCTCCAGGAGTAGACGAGGCACCTATGGCACAACTTGACTGCGGCCCACGGCCGGTTATCTTTGAGAAGCCACGAGAAAAAAGCTACAGACATCTGAAGGCCTTGTACTTACGAGGTTATATTGATGGGAGGCCTGTCAATAAGATGCTGGTGGACACCAGAGCGGCAGTCAACATTATGCCATACTCTATGCTACGTCGGTTGGGACGCTCTAGCTCGGATCTGATCAAGACCAACGTAACATTGAGTGATTTCAATGGCCAAGCATCTGACGCACAAGGTGTCCTGAACGTGGATCTGACCGTAGGAAGGAAAACTATCCCTACGACGTTCTTCATCGTCGATAGCAAGAGCACCTATGCTGTTCTGTTAGGAAGAGATTGGATCCACGCCAACTGTTGCATTCCCTCCACGATGCACCAATGCATAATACAGTGGGATGGAGATGAGGTGGAGGTCGTCCAGGCCGATGACTCAGCCGAAATTTCAACGGCTGGCATGAACGCGTGGGAAGCAGCAGGTCAAGAACCACTCTCAGGTATCAATTTGGACGACTGCGAACGCATCGACGTGACAAAGGGCAGGGTTAGGTTGGTTTTATCCACTGGCTCGACCATATAGCAAGAACAAAGCGATGAGCAAACATGGCGAGGCTGATCCTTGTGATCGGCCCCAAAAATCTATGAAGGGACATTACAGAACCTTCATTGAGCGTTTCGATCAATATGGAGGCCGATTTTCAGCAATCGGCCAAAATTATCTTCACCACAGGTTCTGCTTATGTTCAACGTTGATCTATTGGGCAGCTGTCACGTCGGCGGATGAGAGTCAACACGAATCCTAGCGGAGCCGACGTGCAAATACTGTGCCTTGGCTAACCACAAAGCCGATATCTGCAGTCACCTGGCAGATTCGGCTCGGGGGGCACCTGAACACGATGAATATGTGAACATGCACAGGAGAACATGTGTGCAGTAAAATATTGGGGCCGATAGGAAGAATCGGCCAGTAAAAAAAATTTTTTACAGCCGATGCAAGGGCATCGACTTTAGAACTAAGAAACGAAGCCGATGCGCAGCCATCGACTCTAGTGCAATTATACAAGGTCTACCGGATCTTCACCACCTTCTGCTTCTTCGAGGGGGGCAAACAATGGGAGCTTCCTTAGCTGCAATGAGCCGATTGCAATGGTACTATCAGAGGTCAATGTTGGCGTACAACATCGGTTCAACAGGGGAAGAGGCAATCGATGGGATCGAGAGCGACTGACTCGGCAAGGTGGCTACCTCAGAGTTATCTGAGTTCCAAACCTTTGGTCTGATCTATGCATCCTCATCAGTATGCTCGCCTTGGTTGAGGCTCGGGGGGCAGCTGGCCCGGTAGATGCTCTGTTTAGGAGCCGATTGATATGTCATCGGCTCATCCTTCGTGGCAACCTTCTTCACAGAATGATGAGTGCAGGCAGAAGAGGATCGCTGAAACTGGTGGGAGAAATTTAAGGGCTCTCTTGAAGATTCCACATTGTCCACCAGATCTTAGGATCATCAGTTGAAGAATCGAAGGATGGATTTTAAAGGGCCGATGCGTTGCTATCGGCTCATGAAGCATTGGCTAAGGGGACAAATCGGCTAAATCAGCGTAAAGAACATCGGCAAAATCAAAGGAAATTTTTCATTGATAATAAGATTTCTTACAAAGAGAAGCCGATTGTACAGCAAAAGGGACAGATTGCTACTGCTAATCCTATACTAGTAGGTCCCTATTCTAAGGGCTGTTGCCGTCTTCGCCGTCGCTGGGGTAGCTGCCCTCATTGCTGCTGTCGACGAATCCCTCGGTGCTGCTACTGTGACCTTCAGCGGAGGCTTCTCCCTCGTCATCATCATCGTCCTCGTCTGACCAAGCCCAGCCACGGATGCGCTTTGGCGGCGGTTCGTCGGAGGAGGTGTCGTCCTCCTGTTCCTTCTTCCTGTCGGAGGAGATGTCTTCGTCTTCGTCATCCTCTTCTTCTTTGGTGACGGAGGTGAATTTACCCTGGAAGGGAGGGTCGTCGTCGTCGCTCTCCGCCTCCAGTGCTCCGTCAACCAGGTACCGGAGGTCATCTTCCCCGTCGGTTAGGGGCATGGCCCCATCTGACCAGACGAGGTCCTCGCCCTCTGGCACGAAGTCGAAATCCCATTCCCGCTGGTCCCAATGCTTGGGAGCACGACGGTTGTACGCCTCCATCTGGTCGTGCTCTGGAACCGACTCGCTTGAGGAAGAGGATTGGAGAGAAACGGAAAAGGAGGAAGAAGACGACATGGCTATGGAAAAAAGAGGGTTTTTTGGTGCCGATGGCTGGGACAGAAAAGGGGATGAAGACGGCTAATCGATCGGCATGGATAAATAATGAGAAGCCTGGTGGAGATTTAATGCCATTGCAGTTTCCAAGGAGGTGATGCTAAAGCTATCGAATTGCAGCGAAGCTGAGAAGACAGGATATCATGATGAAGGATGCTGCAACGGTTCTGCTCTGCCATGACATGACCCTTCGTAGAAGATAGAGTGGTTTTGAAATTATCATTATCAAAACCAGGGGGGCATGTGTTATCACCAGGATTTGACCGAGTCAGAGGTGGGCCGCGATCAAGATAGATTTGAAGAGTATACATGGAAGAAATACGTGAATCGGCCTGTTATGCAAAGTTTGGGCTAGTTGGCCCGTGTATCTGTAACATAGTAGATTACGTATCGGTTAGTTAGAGTTTGCCTTGTGCACGGTTGGGATTATTCCCACGTTAGAAAGTCCCCTGGACTACAAATATGTATCTAGGGTTTATGAAATAAACAACAACCAACGTTCAACCACAAATCAATCCTGGCGCATCGCCAACTCCTTCGTCTTGAGGGTTTCTACCGGTAAGCATCATGCTGCCTAGATCGCATCTAGCGATCTAGGCAGCACAAGCTTATGTTGTTCATGCGTTGCTCGTACTGAAGCCTTTTTGATGGCGAGCAACGTAGTTATCTTAGATATGTTAGGGTTAGCATTGTTCTTCGTATCATATGCTATCGTAGTGCAACCCTTGCATATCTAGCCGCCCTCACACCTATCTTAGGTGTGGGGGCGGCACCCCGCTTGATCTTTATTTAGTAGATCCGATCCGTTACGGTTGCTCCTTGTTCCTCAAGGATTAGTTTAATATCTGCAATAGTTAGGCCTTACAAAGGGTTGGAGGATCCAGCGGCACGTAGGGTGTCGTTCGCTAGTCCTAGACAGGATGTTCCGGGGATCAACCTCGTGTTGGTTTTTAGGCCCTATCTAGGATCGGCTTACGATCACTGTGCGTGGCCGCGAGGCCCAATCGTGAGTAGGATGATCCGATTATGCGGTGAAAACCCTAAATCGTCGTAGGTCGTTTTAACTTTATCTTGATCAAGCAGGACCACCATATATTCGTGCACCTCGTACGAATCATGGGTGGATTGGCTCCTTGAGCCGATTCACAGGATAACCTGAGAGCCGATCGAGGCTCGTATTTAATGTTTACGTGTATGCCATGCAGGAAACTAAGCGAGGCATCTCCATCACCTTCCTGACCAGGTATAGATTAGGTGGCACGCCCTTGCATCAGCATCGGACGTGTGTACCAGAGGCTTTGCGGGCCGTCGCTCGGAGGGACCAGGGCCAGCCGCAGCCCTAAGTTGTTCCCGGCTCTACTGTGTTGCCCGTCGCTGCCCGCCGGTGGGTTTTGACCGCAACATACACTTGTCAGATGTATAGGTGCACTAGTTCGGCGAAGAGATATTAAAACGCAGGTGGTATAGATGAATATGAGTGGTAATAACAATCTGAAATAAATATGGCAGCAAGTAAACATGCAGTAGAACAGTAAGTAAGCGGTGTTTGCAGTATTGGAAACAAGGCCTAGGGATCCTACTTTCACTAGTGGACACTCTCAACATTGATCACATAATAAATAACTTCTCCTCACTTGTGCTACATATACTCTTGTTTGATAACAAACACCATTCATTGTGTAGGGCTACAAGAGCTCCCTCAAGCCGGAGTTAACAAGCGCCACAACATTCGGTGTTCATATTTAAGTAACCTTTAGAGCATAATAGATCATTGCAATTTAGACCGAGTACTAACATAGCATACACACCGTCACCTTTAAGCTATGAAAGGGGGAATAGATCACATCAATACTATCATAGTAATAGTTAACTACATAGTCTAAAAGAGATTACAATCATAACCTACGCCAAGTACTACATGATGCACACACCGTCACCTTTACATCATGAAGGAGGAATAGACTACTTTAATAACATCACTAGAGTAGCACATAGATTAATAGTGATACAAAGCTCATCATATGGATCTCAATCATGTAAGGCAGCTCATGAGATCATTGTATTGAGGTACATGAGAGAGAGATTAACCACATAGCTACAGGTAGAGCCCTTAGCCTCGAGGGAGAACTACTCCCTCCTCATCATGGGAGACAGCAGCGGCGGTGAAGATGGCGGTGATGTCGATGGAGATGCCTTCCGGGGGCAATTCCCCGTCCCGGCGGCGTGCCGGAACAGACTTCTGTCCCCCAAATCTTGGCTTCGCGATGGCGGCGGCTGCGTAACTTTTCTCGTCCCGTGGCTTATTCTCTCGAAGTTTTAGATCACAACGACTTATATAGGCAAAGAAACGGAGTCGGAAGGGGTCTGGGGGTCCCACACACCAGGGCCCCCCCCCTTGGTCGCGCCATCATGTGGGGTGGGGCCCCCTAGCTCTCCTCTGGCCCCTCTTTGGTGCTCTGGAAGCTTCCTTGAAATATAAGATCGTGGGCGTTGATTTCGTCCAATTCCGAGAATATTTCCTTACTAGGATTTCTGAAACCAAAAACAGCAGAAAACAGGAACTGGCACTTCGGCATCTCGTTAATAGGTTAGTTCCGGAAAATGCATCAAAACGATATAAAGTATGAATAAAACATGTAGGTATTGTCATAAAACTAGCATGGAACATAAGAAATTATAGATACGTTGGAGACGTATCAACAGGTATGTGAAGAGATGCATTACTTGCAACAAGTCCAAGTCCAAGCTGAAGCCTCACGGTATGTATACTCCTTTACCAGCACCTACTACACCATGGGAAGATATTAGTATGGATTTTGTGTTGGGTTTGCCGCGTACTAGGAGAGGCCATGATTCTATATTTGTGGTAGTGGATAGATTCTCTAAGATGTCACACTTTATTGTCTACCACAAGAGCGACGATGCGTCGCATATTGCTAACCTGTTTTTCAGGGAGATTGTACGTCTACATGGAGTCCCAGAGACTATTGTTTCTGATCGTGACGTGAAGTTTATGACCTACTTCTAGAAGAAAATTTGGGAAAAACTGGGGATGAAGCTACTTTTCAGCACTACTTGTCATCCCCAAACTGATTGTCAAACTGAGGTGGTGAATAGAACATTGTCACAACTGTTGAGATCCATGATCAAGAAGAACTTGAAGGAGTGGAAAGATTGTTTGCCGCATGTGGAGTTTGCTTACAATAGGGTGGTACATTCTACCACAAAGCTGTGTCCGTTTGAGGTGGTGTATGGTTTCAAACCCATTACTCCACTTGACTTGTTGCCTCTACCCATACATGAGAGAGTCAATATGGAGGCATCAAAGAGGGCAGATTTTGTACGGAAGATACATGTGAAGACTAAAGAGGTGATTGAGAAGAAAGGCAAGAACAATGCTGCAAGGGTGAACAAAAAACGCAAGGAGATGTCGTTCAAGCCTGGTGATATGGCCTGGGTTCATTTTCGCAAGGACAGGTTCCCGAAGCTACGGAAGTCCAAGTTGCTTCCTCGTGGTGCTGGTCCTTACAAAGTGCTTGCTAAGATCAATGACAATGCATACTCTATAGATCTTCCAACTGATGAGTTTGATGTTAGTAATTCTTTCAATGTTGTTGATTTGACACCATATGACGGAGAAGACCTTGGAGCGTCGAGGTCGACGCCTTTTGAAGGGGGGAGATGATGAGGACATCCCTACCGAAACACTACCTCTGTCATTACAGGATGAAGACGATGCTGCTGTGAAGCTCAAGTCCAATGAAGTTAGGATTGGACCTATGACAAGAGCTCGTGCGAAGCTACTAAAACAACAGGTGAACTTGTTCCTAAATGGTACTTTGATTTATGAGAACTTTATACTGCCTAAGTCATGTTACTTATGTATGATCAGGTACGAAGAGGGAGCAAGCATCGCACGAGGAGGAGAGGAGCAGCTGGACATGGTGCTGGACATGAAGACATTCCACGGATGCGCGAGGGAGGAGCGGGAGGCATGCACGAAGGAGGAGAAGCAGTCCAGGCCGGTTCCAGGACCGGAGCAACCGGCCGCCACACCGGCCGGCCCGGTCCCGCACCCGGTCCAACCGGACGCCCCGCCAGATGATCCCGGCGCAAACCGGCCTTCACACTTGTGCCAACCGGGCACAATCCAGTAAGCCTGGCACCCCCTCCCGGTGCCAGCCCGGTCCCTGGCCCAGTCCAAACCGGACTGGCCGGTTCCTGGCCCGGTCGACCGACCGTGTCCGAGTCAGTCTCGACCAGATCCCGATCTGGGTCGGTTTTTAATGTATTTTCTCGACTTCTGGTCGTCCTGAACCCCTATATAAGAGCCCAGGACGCTCCCAAATTAGGTTTAGACCACGGTTAAGATAAACCCTAGTTCATAGTTGATTGCTTTGCAACTCTATTGAATTTATACACCAATTCGCATCGATCTGGTGTTTTGCTACAGAAATTCTTGTGTGATCTGTTGTTCCATTGGGAATTAGACGGTTGCAACTTACCGCTTCGTGGTCGGTGGCTACGTGCGCAAGTGTGTGGAGTTGCGAATATCTTGAAGGGTTGAGAGTTGTTGCATTGACGACAGGGATCGATCAAGAGACTCGTCAACGTCATACAAGTTATCATCCACTTCATCATCGTGTATCTCCGTTGTGTTCATCGTGTGTTCATCACTATCCCCGTCGCTTACTGAGAAGATCGGGCAACCCCCTATCACATTCACTAGTTGGTTCTCAACAATGATGCTACACTCACTGTCTGTTTTTTTACGGGATCATAGTTACGGATAGACGTGGAGGATTGTGGGGACTTTGGTTCCTAAAATCCGGGTGGGTGAAGCTTTACACTAACCAAACTGCTCCACGTTTTCCCATAAAACTTTCCCGTAAGAAAGTTCCTGTAAATTGCATTATTCCACTATGTGGGTCCTAATAATAAACTGCCATGTCAATTTTTCTGAGACATAACTGAGATTAATAGTACTCCACGATGCACATGGTGTAAGAGCATCTCCACCGGTGGCCTTCAAATAGTCATCGGCAGGGGCGCCGGCATTGCCGTATGGGGGACGCCGGCAGTGCATTCTCCATTCGGGAACCCTGTTCCCACACCGACGCCTCCCAAACAGCAGCCCCCAATTTTTTTTTCTTTTTACAATATTTTGAAACAACATATCAATCACATTTTATTCATACAATCACACAATTAGAATTAAATTGTTCATACAATCAAACAAATAGTATTTAAATTATTCATACAATCAATCAATCAAACAAATAGTACTTAAATTATTCATACAACCAAACAAACAAATAGTACTTAAATTATCATACAACCAAGCAAATAGAAATAAAACAATGCATTGTTGGCGGCTCCTCTCCTCGCCCATAAATGCGCAGCTAGATCCGCCTTTAGTTGTGCATGGACATCTGCATCTCGAATTTCATTGTGCATATGAAGAAAAGCGGCAAATTCTTGGGGTACATGATCTACCTTAGCGAGTGGCCCTTGATAATAAAATGGTTGATGATCCTGCACAGGTGCGTCGCCGCTCTCAATGATCATTTTGTGCATGATCACACAGGCGTTCATCACCTCCCACATCTGAGACTCAGACCAAGTGAGAGCAGGGTACCTGACAATGGCGAAACACTGCTGAAGCACCCCAAAAGCACGCTCAACATCCTTGCATGCTGCCTCCTGGCATGTTGCAAAATAACCTTCCATCTCGTTTTCCAGAGAGGGAATTGTCTTCACAAATGTAGCATACGTCGGGTAGATACGATCAGCTAGATAGTACCCCTTGTTGTATGCGTGGTCGTTTACCTCAAAGTTCACGGTAGGAGCTTGTCACTCAGCTAGCCTGGCAAACACCAGAGAGCGCTGAAACACGTTGATATCATTGTTTGTTCCTGCCATGCTAAAAATGCATGCTAAATCCAAAGCTCATGGTCTACCACCGCCTCAAGAATGACACTGCACTCACTAGTATGTCCCTTGTAGATCCCCTGCCAAGCAAAAGTGCAATTCTTCCAGCCCAAATGTATATAGTCAATGCTTTCGAGCATCCCAGGAAACCCTCTTGATGCATTCTTTTGCAGGATCCGAGCTGTATCATCTTCTCTTGGTGCTCTCAAATAGTCTTTAGTAAACACCGCTGTGACGGATCGGCAGAACCTGTAGAGAGTGTCTGTACATATCGACTCTGCCATCCGTAGGTATTCATTGGTTGTATCTGGAGGAGCTTCGTATGCAAGACAGCACATTGCAGCAGTGCACATTTTGAATTGAGGTAAAGCCCCACAAACCTGTGCAATCTTGCTTAGCCATGAAGTACTTGTCGTACTCCTTAACGCCGTGGATAATCTTCAAGAACAGCTCCTTGTTCATCCTAAACCGGCGCCAAAATTCCTTCGGCGAATGAGTCGCGTCATCGTTGAAGTAGTCGGCGTCAAGCAGCATTGCGACGGCTTGACGATGCCGGTTTATGTTCCTCCTCTTGCCTGGCTATGAGCCGCCGCGCTGAGGCAGGATGAAGAAAGACTGGCGAACGCGCATCATGTTCGTCAGAATCAGTTGCTGCTGTTGCCGCCGAACAGCCTGATCGTTATGCTCCTCCGTGAACAGCTGCACCATCATCTCGTCATCGTTGTCCATCGCGGCAATCGGACGAACACCTTGCGGGCGGGGCGGCTGTGCCTCGGTGGCGGCGAGCTCTGTTTCGGGCGAAACAGCGGCTGCCGGTCGAGGGGGTGGCGGCCGTGTCGATGGACGGCGGTTCCTAGACAGGAGGCGGTGTCTATTGCAAGTAGGGGGTGCGGCGGCGATGGTGACGGTGGCGATCTAGAGGGGTGGGAGTCGGCTCGGGCGTGGGTAGAAGGTGGGAAATCGGTGTATCTGGCTGCCAGGCGGAGCCCACGCTCGTTTTCAGACTTGCCGCAAGGTGCCGGCGCGCCCGATTCGCGCCCTTGGCGAAGGGGCTAGCACGGAGTTGCCGGCGATTCTATTTAACTCAAAAACTAGCCGGCGCCGTTTAGTACGTATCGGTGCGAGTCCATTTTCGCTGCCGCCTCTAAAATGCTATCGAAACCGCTAAGTACGTGTGAGCCAGGTACCGGATTAACAGTCGTGACTTTCCTACTGACTTTCCTACTGCCTCATGGAGTCTCACTCATATGAGATCAGATGTGATGTGACATTGACATGCCATGGGCCAGCAGGCCACTGTGCACCTACCTAGCTATGGCTACCCAACCCCATACATGCTTATCATCAGAGGACAAGACATGAACAATCCTGCAAAGATCGACTGGTGAAATGAATTCAACAGCAAAAACCACACACAAATTGATGATTGCGCGTAGCATAAAAATAAAGAGGAGTAAGGAAAATGCTACTGCTACCCTCTCGTTTCACCAATCACTTGAGGAACCAAACGATTAGGGAATCCACTGCCAATTTGGCCCTAATCATGAGGCGTAAGAAAGCACACGGACTCCCAAGGCTAGCTAGCTACAAAGCCAGGTGTGCCATCGCCCTCAATGGGAAGACACACGCCAGCATTTCGACCAATTACATTGCCATTGACAAAGCTATGTTGCTTTCTTTCTTCCCTCTTTTCAGATAAAATTGTTCCAGCCGACGTCCATCAATCCCGTCGATACACGACTAGGTGGATTTTAGTGTGGATTTCGGGTGACCTGCGGTTGGCCTTCGACTAGAGGAAGTAGTGGAGGTCAATGGCCTCCTGAGATGGACATGCAAAATGTCTTTGCAAACCGACAAAAGTTATTGCTTTTTTTTTGTGTGTTATGAAGGCAGCTTGTATAATGTCGATCCTTATATATGCGCACAAGAATCAGCCTCTAATCTTCGATCCTAATAAGATTCAAAATGATACGACTCTATATACAGAGTTGTTTGGTTGTGGAAAAGACCAATTTTCTATTCGCTATTTGGGTATTCCGATTCACTATCAGGGACTTACAATTGCTAAATGGAAAATAGTGGAAGAAAGATTACAAAAACGTCTTAGTAGTTGGAAGGGTAAATTATTGTCCCTGGGAGAACGATTGGTGCTCATTAATTCGGTACTAACAAATATGGTAATGTATATGTTATCATTGTTCCTACTACCGAAAGAAATTCTGCATAAACTCGATTCTTATCGATCCAGATTCATTTGGCAAGGGGACAGCGAGAAAAAGAAATATCGACTGATTAAATAGAGTATAGTTTGTAGTCCCAAAGATCAAGACGGGCTTGGAGTTCATGACCTGGAGGTCAAGAATTCAGCTCTGCTAGGTAAATGGTTGTTTAAACTTCTTACCGAGGATGGGATTTGGCAAACTATTCTTCGGAGAAAATATATCGGCTCGAAGACGCTATCCCAAGTGGTTTGAAAACCTGGGGATTCACACTTCTGGGCTGGTCTCATGGCGACAAAAAATGTCTTTTTTCGTCATGGTACTTTCTCGATCAAGAATGGAGCAAAAATACGGTTCTGGGAAGATGTTTGGTTAGACAATTTACCCTTAAGTGAACAGCTGCTATGTATAGTATTGTTCGTCGCAAAGGTGATACCATTGCCACAGTAATGGCTGCCTCACCTCCGAACGTGATGTTCAGACGGGTTTTGCTTGGACAAAGGCTATTGGCATGGAATGCCCTAATTCATCGGCTTGGAGATATTCACCTATCGCCTGAACCGGACGAATTTAGATGGAACCTTCATGTAGATGGCACTTTCTCGGCCAAATCTTTATATAATGCGATCCTTCATTCTGATATACCAGTTGATAATAATAGGAAAATTTGGAAGATGAAGATACCATTAAAAATAAAAATCTTTGGATGGTATCTTTGTCGAGGAGTTATTTCATCAAAGACAATCTTGTTAAGCGGAATTGGCACGGAAGTACACGGTGTGTTTTCTGTCATCATGATGAAACCATTAAACACCTATTTTTCCAGTGCCAATTTGCGAGATCTATATGGTCAGTCATCCAAGTAGTGTCTACCCGGTATCCTCCGACTAGTGTGGCCAATGTCTTTGGCAATTGGCTTCACGGTATCGATTCAAGGTTTAAGTTGCTTCTTAGGGTGGGGGCGCTAGCAGTTATCTGGGCGCTTTGGCTAAGTAGAAATGACAAGATTTTTAATGATAAAAATTGCTCTTTGTTGCAGGTCATCTACAGATGCACATGTATTCTCCGTTTATGGTTACCTCTTCAGCGAGTGGAGAATCGAGACCTATTTATGGAGCTCTGTACACGGTTGGAGGCTACGGCGAGGGATACCTTTTCCCTACATGGGTGGCAACATAGTCTACGGATTGAAGCTCCACCCACACCTTAAGCGTTATATGATTCATCGCTTCGATATATATTTCGCCTAGTTTTTTTTCCATCTTATTGACTTGAGACACTTAAACGGCTGTGTGCATCCTGGTTATGCAGAGGCTGGATGTAATTGCTTTTCAAAAGTAATAAATCATCCTTCATCGAAAAAAATAAGATTCAAACAGCCAAACAAAACAAACTTCAACCTATTCCTTACACAAATTTGTTTATTCGAATAGGAGTATAGGACTTTGAGACTTCCGACCTCTATATTCAAAGGAACATAAAATGTCTTTTATTTTATTTATTCAACACAAACTAGCAAAACCCTTCAACAAACATAGAGATTGAAACCATCAAAAGAAGGTGACAACACCACCAACTAGTACAACATTAAAGAACAAGGTGTAGTTCCCTAACCAAATCATCGGCTTTTTTCGATAAAGAAAATATTTAGTATCGCGAAGGTACCAATTGCACCTAGCTTCGGCAACAAAAGCATAACCTAAATGATAATACGGTTGCACATAGCTGAAAAAAATCTTAAAAATAGAAAAGTCCCGCTAAAATGTTCCGGTCCTTACAACATCAACACAAACATAACCATGACAACACATGAAGTCTAAGTTCTCCAAAAGTGATGGCTCCAAGAAGGAAATAGTGCACAAGATTTGTCGTCGTTGCCTGCTCAAAGATCTTAGGTCTTTACCCTGAAGAAAGTTCCAGCTCTCAAAAACAATGCCTTCAACAAAGTTATTGCCAGTCACAACCAGCTAAGTCCATAACTTAGATTTTCACCCTGAAAGGTAGGACATTAAACTTGTCCTGTGTTGACGCCCCCACTCACATGCCGCTGCTATGATGCCTGAAACAGAAAGCAAGTTCACCATCGACGCAAATCCTTTAACCAGTAGCACTACTCCTCAAAACTCCGCTTCCATGCCCATTCTCCGCCTCGGACTTCACCATGGAACCAAAAAGTCATGTCTCATGATGGCAACATATAGCAGAGCTTCGCGCCGCTCCCTCCTGAAACCAAATATTCCCACACTAGGCAAGCCACCGATACCACCATGGTGCCAACTGCCAAACAATGGCACTGCCATGCGCATGATCACTGATACACACACGCAAGATCACCGATACACACACACACACACACATGCACACACACATACACGGTCCCTGTCGAGACCCCTCGGCACCATGCCATCGAGACCCGCTAGACGACTTCGGTTGAAGCCTCTAGAAGATATGTCCAGCGTAACACACACGTACTGAAAACAGGCTAAATGTACAACCGGACGGGCAATCATGACTTGACACGTGCAAAGAAGACTCCGTGCAAGATATGAAGCCACTCCACCACAGTCATTGATGCACCACGGGACCCTCCAGTCACTTCCAACTCCAGAAATGATGCCCCCAAGAGGGTCATTGTCTGGATATACCATTATTGAACGCATGGAAGCAACTACTAAGGGCGAGCTGGGGCCATGGCCGCCCTCATGTCTGCTTGTTGTTCTTGTGAAAACCCCCACATATTATTTGTAGTAAATCTCCATATTAACCAAACATAGCATGTATGGCCATCTCCAAGTTGCATAATGCTCAGCTGGCCCCCCTTATACATTTTTTTTTGGCTCTCTCCTTGATCGTATGACCTGGGGTACCAGATCTGAGGTTTCCTCCGACAAGCCACACCGACAAGTATTGTCCAGCCCACCGCCCTGCCCAAGTAGCCATGCTAGCCGTTGCTGCCACGGGAGGCCACCGCCCGATCAGAGCCACCCCGTGGCGCCATGTGGGGGGGGGGGGGGGGGGGTGAAACATCCCCGCCACCACTAGTGTTGCATGTGATTTGCCTAGTAGCCTCCTCTAGCATCGGTGAGAGAGGTGATGGGGCACCGGTGGAGACATATAGGACCAACATAAACCCTGTGCCACCTAACATGCACTTTTTTGGTTATATCCCTTTGTTTCATTCCCAAAACCCCTATAATTTCTTTATTTTACTAGTTTAACCATCCTAACAATTTGTAAAAGGGAAAATTCCCCCTCCCCCATGATAATGGGATCCCCAGCAGATCCTGGCCTTCATGCCCGTATCGTACAACCGGACGGGCAATCATGACTTGACACGTGCAAAGAAGACTCCGTGCAAGATGAAGCCACTCCACCACAGTCACTGATGCACCACGGGACCCTCCAGCCACTTCCAACTCCAGAAATGATGCCCCCAAGAGGGTCATTGCCTGGATATACCATTATTGAACGCATGGGCGCAGCTAGTAGGGGCGAGCTGGGGCCATGGCCGCCCTAATATCTGCTTGTTGTTCTTGTGAAAACCCCCACATATTATTTGTAGTTAATCTCCATATTAAGCAAACATAGCCTGTATGGCCCTCTCCAAGTTGCATAATGCTCAGCTGGCCCCCCTTATACAATGTTTTTGGCTCTCTCCTTGATCGTATGACCTGGGGTACCAGATCTGAGGTTTCCGCCGACAAGCCACACCGACAAGTATTACCCAGCCCATCGCCCTACCCAAGTAGCCATACTAGCCGCTGCTGCCACGGGAGGCCACCGCCCGATCACAGCCACCCTGTGGCGCCATCTGGGGGGGGGGGGGGGGTGAAACATCCCCGCCACTACTAGAGTTGCACGTGATTTTCCTTGTAGCCTCCTCTGGCATCGGTGAGAGAGGTGTTGGGCTTCACCTTGGCCTTCATGCCCGTATCACCCCCACCCCACAACAAACATTTTTTATGCAATTTCCTCCCTCGAAGGGGGTGGCGTGGCTAGGGTTAAGGCGGGACAACACTTGTGTGTTTTAGTTAAAGATATTCCCATTAACCGGGAGGAAAGAATAACCAAGTATCCCCATATGAGGAAATAAGAAAAGTAGAAAATCCAACTTGTCGTAAGATCTCAGAAACTGGGATTAAGAATTAGTGGATTCAAAAAATACTTTTATTTAAAGATATCAAAACTTGGTAGCATATTTATCTAACCAGCAGCAGGGAAAATATCTAGTGTAAGCTACGATAAAGTATGTTAAAGACATGTTTGACTATTCAAAAAATCATATTAGGCATGATTTGTACTTTTGTTACTGTTCATTTGTTAAATTCTGTTCCTTGACACCTCCCAAATGAATTTGATTTTGAACACCAAACTTTACATTTTAGTAAAACATCATCTCCTTAACATACTATATTTTTTCCACCATTTTTGGAAACTTCGAAACATATTATTCATTTATTTTTCACTATATATAGAAAGTTTCCACGGGATATTTCCCCCAACCCTAATGGGTATACGTAAGTCTTGTGCAGGTAACACCTACTACATTTGAGCCAATTTTACCTTGTTATGGTGCAGATAGTTTTTTTTTTGTTTGAGAAACACAGTACAGACGCAGACGCTCACATACACATGCATACACTCACCTCTATGAACGCACACACGCACACCCTACCTTATAAGCACGCCCGGAAAAGTGAGGTAGCGGATTGGATCTTGAAATTAA